>NC_138777.1:59969539-60082039 GCF_965119305.1 Pelophylax lessonae | reverse complement strand
TATAGGAGTTCAACCAAGTCAAGCAAACTGCAGAAAAGGCTGCAGATCCATATACTGAAAACTGTAATACAGAAAATGGAAGACGTTAAATGATGCATAAGTGAAACACAACTGATCTTTGCTTAGGAACAGGATGACAGATTGAATCTGCTCTAGCGAACCTAAATATATTAAAACAGCCAATTAGCTAGGCAAAAGAAGATTTGCAGATGATTTGTAAGACCAAGCTGATGCCAGCTCAGAAAAATTTCCAAAAATAGGGAGGAACAAAACACACCTGCTATGGATAGGGTTGCTAGTGCCTGCCTAATATAATAAGAATTCACACATAAACATCATAGCTTGGCAACCTGTACACCACCAAGAGACATTATTACTACATTGTTAGGTTAAATTTAACATTTATTTACATTGGTGAATGCTCAATTTCAACTTTTTATTGTTCTGCACCCACAGCTTCCCCTTTCTTCCACACTCAATGTCAAAAACATTAAAACCTAAAACACCTACACCTACTGTACAACACTGAGGCTTGTGTAAATGAGTCCTTGATGAAATTAAGGTGGTTTAGGTAAAAAAAAATGTTAAGCCACTAAGCTCCGGTTTTGGAGTAAAGAGGTTATGAGGTCCTCTGCCGAATGTTTATTTTTGGTCAAATACATTCAAAACATTATTCTGTTATTGGCTATGATTACATTCAGTTTCTATTCTATTAGTATTTCTATTAGTATACAATAGTGCGCCCAGTTTGGAATATCTGGAAACCAACCAAATGCATATGTAAGATAAATAACTGGGAATTTGGTAATAATAATTTAACGGAGTTGTAAAGTCTCATAGTTTTTCTCCTTTAGGCCCCTTTAACACTTGTATGACTCCAAAGTTGCGTCGACTTTGGAGTGCAACTTTGATGCAACTTTGGTACAACTTTGATGCAACTTTAACGCAACTTTGGATGGGTGCAACTTGGATTTGACTTGGCTTTGACTAGTTTTAATGGACAACTGTTGCGCACAAGTTGCATTGTATAACATTCAGGTATGACTTTCATGCAACTTCTGAGGGTTAATATTAAAGTTTGTGACCCACAAGTTACATGAAAGTCAGACCAAAGTAGTGCATGAACTACTTTGAAGTTGTTGCAACTTTAAAGCGGTAGTATCCCGCTTTTTGACAATTTTACCTACAGGTAAGCCTATAATAAGGCTTACCTGTAGGTACAATTAATATCTCCTAAACCAGCACAGTTTAGGAGATATTTGCAGTGCATGCAGCCACTCACGTGAGCGGCGCATGCGCTCTGAAGGTCCGGGGGAGTGACGTCATCGCGGCTCTGGCCAATCACAGCGCCGGAGCCGCCGAACCCGGAAGAGACACAGAGGGATCATGGCAGCGACCGCAGCGATGTCCGGGGGTCTGTGTCGGGGCTTCGTTCTAAGGTAAATAATACATAATCAGCTAGTATGCGATGCATACTAGCTGATTATGCCTTTGTCTTGCAGGTTTTTTTTTTCCGCTTTAAGTTGCGCATATATGAATGGTTATCATTGGAAAACATTGGGAACGACATGTCGTGCAACTCTGATGTCCAAAAATGCATTCTATGCATTAAGGTGAAAGACCTTTTTTGCTTCAGCTGTCCCCCAGACCCCCCCCCCCCTTTTTCTTACCTGAACCCGATTGTTTCAACGACAAGCACAAGTCCAGCAGCTCCAGCTGCTGTCTCGGTTCCTCATTGTATAGATAGATAGCAGCAGGAGCCATTGGCTGTTAATCAAATGCAGTGATGCGGGAGTCGGGGGCAGGCCAAGTCCTGCGGTCTGTGTCAATAGAAGAGGAGGAGCAAGGAGCGACGCGGGGCACCCCAGAAAAGAAGAATCTGGACGGCTCTGTAAAAAACCCTTGCACAGAGCAGGTATGTATAACAGGTTTGGTCTGTTATATCATTTTTGTGCAAGCTATTTATGATATACATAGTATACAACATATCAAAAAGATCAGAACACGTCCCTCAAAAAATTGAAAATTTGGAATCTCTGGTTGGGTTCCCCCATGATGTCATATTTTGAGGTGTTTTTTCTATATGGTAATGCCTAATTCTTTATAAGCTCACAGTACTGTGTGGCCTAATTGGGATACCAGGGGAGGAAGGGAGCAAGTGTGAGTGTGTGGAATATAGTATAGATGAATTAGTCTTTCTATGGTTGCTTTTTGTTTACTTTTTCCTATACCCAGGTTTACCTTTTTACTGCTATGCTTTTGATAGGTATACTTTTCTGAGTGTTTGACAGGGCTCATTTGCTTCTTGGGCCTTTTGTATTTCCTACGTATTTTATGAAAAAAAAAAAAATTAAACCTTTTAAATATATATATATATATATATATATATATATATATATATATATATAAATCAAAAAGATCAAAGTTATTGTCTCCTGTTCCTTACAATAATTTGCTAAATACTCAATAAAGGAGGGGAACCCTCAGTACCCACAACTAACAAACCAACCTAATAAAGACCTGACTTGGGCTCAACCATTCTCCTTATACAGTATATATAATTCTTTTCAGATCAAAAATAGAAAACATAACTGTTAAAGATGGCACTGCACAGTGCCTTTTTTTTTACCAATAAATTGCAACTTTGGTTTGCACAACTTGAACATATGGGACTTTTTGATCATTATGTTATACCCAGATTCTTTGGTGCAACTGCATCTCTTTTGCTCATCTGAACATTAGGGATGATCGAACGGTTTGGATCGACCATCGGTTCGACCCGAACATTGGCTGTTCGAGGTCCTGGGCGTTTTTGTAGCTGGCGTTTTTTTGGGCATTTTTTGGGGGTCTTTGGAGGCAGGCAAAACATCTGAACTTCTGTATAGGGTTATATATACACACACACTTATATGTATTTATACACATACACACATATAGGTGTGATAGGAGCAGAGACATATTGGTGTTAATTATTTCATTAGCGCAAGCATAGTGTTCTGCTACTTTCACACCTATATATGTGTATGTGTATATATACAGACATGGGTGTATGTATATATACCTACACAGAATTTCAGATGTTTTGCCTGCCTCCAAAGTCCCCCAAAAAATGCCCAAAAAAACGCTTGCTACAAAACCGGCAAGGTGTGAAAATAGCGGAGCCATATCCCTGTTCTATATTGATTCTAATACAAACAATCTTTTTTCCTCTGGTTCTGGACATGCTACAGAGCTGAAACTTCACAGGTACACTTTTTAGACCCCCCCAGACACTAAATCAAAAGAATCTTTTTTTTTTTGTTATTTTTTTTTAATTTTTTCAATAATTGGCTCTCTATCAAAAATGACAATTTTTAAGAACTTTTTTTTGTGTGATTAATAGTCCCTGGGGCATGACCCAGAACCCTATTTATTGGGTTTTAGGGCTTCAAAATGGTGTTTTTTGATTACCGAAGTTCGGGTCCCATTGATTTCAATGGGGTTCTGAAATCCGGGCCGAACTTTCGGGAAGTTCGGATGTTCTGGCCGAACCGAACTTTTGAAAAGTTCGATCATCCCTACTGAACATCTCTTCTCTCCCTTCACAGGTAAATCTGCATCTATATTACTGCTGTTCAACATCCACCTAAAACTCTTTTGTGATGTTTATTTTGTTTTAAATCTTACCCAAATGATGGCCTGATCTTTATTTTTACAACCCTGGCCTCTTGCTGTTGAATTTGTAGTGTAAAACGGTTGCTGTGATAGATGTGTGCCTGACATTGACTCCTGATTGATTGTTAGGCAAATTCCATCCACACCCACCACAGTATAAAAAAAGAGCACCTTTATGGAGCACATTTGCTAGGAGGACATATGCCAGGGTGATGCATGCTGGTGTTTTTCCAAAGAAGTGGCATTCTTTAACCACTTACCTACAGTGCACTTTCACCCCCTTCCTGCCCAGACCGATTTTCAGCTTTCAGCGCTCTCACACTTTGACTGAGAATTACTCAGTCATGCAACACTGTACCCATTCAAAAATTGTGTCCTTTTTTTCACACAAATAGAGCTTTCTTTTGATGGTATTTAATCACTACTGGGTTTTTTATTTTTTGTGCTATAAATAAAAAAAGACTGAAAATATTGTGAAAAAACGCATTTTTCTTTGTTTCTGTCATAAAATTTTGCAAATTAGTAATTTTTCTTCACAAATTTTGGCCAAAATTTATACTGCTACTTATCTTTGGTAAAAATAACCCAAGTAAGTGTATATTATTTGGTCTTTGTGAAAGTTATAGAGTCCACAAGCTATGGTGTGAATCATTGAAAATTGATCACACTTGATCACACCTGATGTACTGAAGGCCTATCTCATTTCTTGAGACACTAAAAAGTCAGGAAAGTACAAATACCCCCCAAATGACCCCTTTTTGGAAAGTAGACATTCCAAGGTATTTAATAAGGGGCATGGTGAGTTTTTTGAAGTTGTAATTTTTTCCCACAATGCTTTGCAAAATGAAGATTTTTTTTTTTATTTTATTTTTTTTTTTTACAAATTGCCGTATTAACAGGTTATTTCTCTCACACAGCACATGTATACTTGCAACTACACCCCAAAACACATTCTACTACTCCTTCTGAGTATGGCGATACCACATGTGTGAGACTTTTTCACAGCCTGGCCACATACAGAGGCCTAACATCCAACCAGCACCGTCCGGCATTCTAGGAGCACAAATTTCACATATAATTTCCTGACAACCTATCGTACTTTTGAAGGCCCTGGAGCACCAGGACAATGGAAACCCCTATAAAATGACCCCATTTTGGAAAGCAAACACCCCAACGTATAATTTTTGAGGCATAATGAGTCTTTTGAATATGTCATTTTTTTCCACAAGTTTTTGGAAAATGTGGAAAGAAAATGAAAACACATTTTTTTTTACACAAAGCTGTCCATTTATGCAATATTTCTAACACATAGCATGTACATAGCAAAAATTGCACCCCAAAATACATTCTGCTATTCCTCCTGAGTATGGCGATACCACATGTGTAACACTTTTTCACAGCCTGGCCACATACATAGGCTTAACATCCAAGTAGCGCTTTACACAAAGTTGTCCATTTATCCACTTTAAGACTGGGCCTATTTTTGACACTTGGTGTTTACAAGCTAAAATCATTTTTTTGCTAGAAAACTACTTGGAACCCCCAAACATTATATATTTTTTTTTAGCAGAGACCCTAGAGAATAAAATGGAGATCGTTGCAATATTTTTTATCACACCATATTTGCGCAGCAGTCTTCCAAATGCGATTTTTTTGAAAAAAAATCACTTTTTTGATCTAAAAAATAAGAAAACAGTAAATTTAGCAAATTTTTTTTCCATAATGTGAACGATAATGTTACGCCGAGTAATTAGATACCCAACATGTCATGCTTCAAAATTGCGCATGCTCACAGAATGGCGCCAAACATTGGTACTTAAAAATCCCCATAGGCAACATTTTAAAAATTTCTGCAGGTTACTAGCTTAGAGTTACAGAAGAGGTCTAGGGCTTAAATTATTGCTCTCGCTCTAACGATCGCGGCGATACCTCACATGTATGGTTTGAACACCGTTTACATATGTGGGCGGGACTTGCGTATGCGTTTGCTTCTGCGCGCGAGCTAACGGGGACAGGGCGCTTTAATTTTTTTTTTTTTTTTTTTTCCTATTTATTTTATTTATTATTTTTTTATTTTTACACAGTTTAAAAAAAAAAAATGTTTTGATAATTTTTATTCCTATTACAAGGAATGTAAACATCCCTTGTAATAGAAATAGGCATGACAGGTCCTCTTTATTGTGAGATCTGGGGTCAAAAAGACCTCACACCTCACAACTACACTAAAAAAGAAAAAAAAAAAAAAAAATTGTTGAAAGAGGAAAAAAACCCTTTAAACCGGTTGCTAGGCAACATCTTTTGACGTAGCTCCGGTCCTCCAAGACCATAGAGTTGAGTGAGGGCCATCTTGCCCTCACTCGACTTCCTGTCTCTGAGGATCCGGGACCGGATAGTTTTCCCCGCTGCCGGCGGGTCCGGTAAGCTGGGAAAACGTCTGGGACGCGGCAGGAGGGGGGGGGGGGCACCTCTTCCCCTGCACCGTAAGGGTAATTCCGCGGCGAATCCGCCACTGGGACCACCCTTATCTGAAAGCCGACCGCCCGCCGTTTCAAAAAATACCGGGGTTATGGGGGCTATCTTCTGCCATAACCCCAGTATTTAGCTTTTAATGGCCGACGCATATAGTCGTTAGGCGGTCAGTAAGTGATTGCATGTATATGGCAAACAGGTGACGATGACTGATGGGGTGACAGGTGACGATGACTGATGGGGTGACAGGTGACGATGACGGATGGGGTGACAGGTGATGATGACTGATGGGGTGACAGGTGATGATGATTGATGAGGTGACAGGTGACGATGATTGATGAGGTGACAGATGACAATCACTGACCGGGTGACATGTGACGATGATTGATGGGGTGACAAGTGACGATCACTGATGGGGTGTCAAGTGACGATGATTGATAGGGTGACAGATGACGGTGACTGATGGGGTGACAGGTGACGATGACTGATGGGGTGACAGGTGACGGTGACTGATGGGGTGACAGGTTACGATGACTGATGGGGTGACAGATGACGATGACTGATGGGGTGACAGGTGACGGTGATTGATGGGGTGACAGGTGACGGGGCGATGGTCACTGATGGGTGACAGGTGACGGGCGATGGTGCACGGCGGTACTGATGGCAGTCTCTGGTGACCGGTGAACTTTAGGCTACATTCACATGTGAGCGTAGCGATCACGGGCAGAATCACTGCGATTCTGCCCGCGATCCAGAAATCATTGCAAATGGTGGGACGCCTGTGCGTTGCCCGCTGTGCGATGTTGCTGCGATTTCTGCCTGCCGAATCGCGGTAACATCACGCAAACAACGCATGACGCCCCAAAGAAACTCTTGTACTTTTTTGGGCGTCATGCGATGTTTGCGCGATGTTACTGCGATTTGGCAGGCGGAAATGGCGGCAACATCGCACAGCGTTTGGGGTGCTATTGCAAATCACGGGCAACGCACAGGCGTCCCGCAATTTGCAATGATTTCCGTATCGCGGGCAGAATCGCGGTGATTTTGCCCGCGATCGCTGCGCTCACATGTGAACGTTATGGGTGTCAATTTCTGGGCACTGATGAGGTGACTGTTGGGTGACAGGTGACATTGGGGGGGGCTGGGGACTGTGTGGGGACCTTTATTACTGTGATTTTAGTGTGATTTTACTTTTTACATGTGTACAGAGCAGTAACTCACTATTTCTAGCTCTTCTCCCCTCATACTGGAAACTGTATGAGGGGAGAAGAGCTAGTAACAGTCAGTTACTGCTCTGTGTTTACATTTTGTGATCGGCTGTGAATGGATTCACAGCCGATCACTTAGTAAACAGTCACTGTCAGTGACTGTTTACTACCGCCGGTGACAGCTGTGTTCCTACGGAACACAGTGCCACCGACATGACCGCGCTGCGCGCTCCCGATCGCGCATGCGCGGTCATCTCCCGGCCGCCTCCATTGTGATCGGCTGTGTCATTGGAACACAGCCGATCACGTGGGAAACAGCCATGCCTATTGGCTGTTTCCCCCCTGCCGGTGACCGGCTGTGTCCCGGGGACACGCCGACACCGGCAGTGCACGGCGGCGCGCCCGCGATCGCGCGCCTGCCGTGCATTTACTGGGTCACGTCATATGACGTCCGCCCAGGATAATAGCCGCACCGTCCCGCCGTCATATGACGGCGGGCGGGCGGTAAGTGGTTAATTAAGTGGCACTTCTGCTCTTGCAATTTGGCGATTGCCCGAAGCGAACATTTACAGCAAGCTACTTTACAAATCACCGGACTGCAGGTGACCTCGTTTTGCCATTCAGCTCTTCTTCCTCTCTGTAACATGCACTCTTTACCTCTCCTTTTCACAGTTGCATCATCTCTCCTTAAACTCTCTTTCCTTCATCCCTCTTCTCTACCTCACAATCTGTACATATATCACCCTCACTTCTGCCCTCTCCTGATCACTGCACTCATCACCTCCTTCTAATCAACAAAACACCCAGGATGCTGAGGCATGTCCCCTCATATAAATTGCACTCCCATTATACCTCCCTCACCCTTATGCTTTTCCTAACCTCTGGCCTCTGGAGATATATCCCCAAACCCTGGGCCTTCTTTATTTAACTGTACCCAACACACCCATCACCCTGTACCCTCTGGCAGCAGTCGTAATACACACAATTTAGTCTCCATTCCTCTTCTTTCCAAAACCAGCCTCCCCTTCTCCTGTGCCCTCTGGAATGCCCGCTTTGTCTGCAACAAACTCACAGTTGTTCTCGACCACTTTGTCACTAACTCTTTTATTCTACTTGCTTTCACTGAAACCAGGCTTCATGAATCTGACACTGCTTCTCCTGCTTCCCTCCCATGGTGACCTTCTCTGGATTAACTCCCCTAGACCAAATGGAGATGGAGTGGAAATCCTCCAATTCCAACAGAGCACCTTCCAGGTTTCCCCCTGTCCTCCCTCTCAGTTCCTTTCATCAGCTGAAGGTCACTGTATATGTCTACTCTCTCCAAATTCCTTAAAGTGATTGTAAAGTCCTTCTTGCTATGGGGGCACCCGAGCCGAGCTGCAGCTCCCTGTGTCCATTCAGACACGGAGCTGCCATTCGGCGCCGCTCCGTCTATCTCTTGATTGGCTAACTGACTTTGAATGACAGCCTCAGGAGCCAATGACGCCATGGCTGTGTCTCTGCCAATCAGGAGGAAGAGTTCTGAACAGATGAGGGGCCCATGGGCATCGTTGGACAGAGATGGGGCTCAGGTAAATATTAGGGGGGCTGGGGAGGCTGCTACGCACAGAAGGCTTTTTATCTTAATGCATAGAATGCATTAAGATGAAAAAAACATCTGTTTTTATAACTCCTTTAAGAAATGCTGTGATTTGCTGACCCTGGGACCGGTATAAACTTTCCTTGATGTCTTCTCTGCCTGGCTACCCTACTTTCTCTCTCCTGTATTCCCACAATCATTCACAGCAACTTCAACATCTCTGTTAATACAAACACTCCTGCTTTTTTTAAACTTCTTAGTCTAACCTCCTCATTTTACCTGAAGCAGTAGGTACAGGCTTCTACTCACTCTGATGGTAACACCCCCGACCTTGTATTCTCCTACCTATGTACCCCATGCAATGTCTCCAACATTTATTTTCCTGTCTCTGATCACCACCATACTAGTTTCACTCTCTCCCTGTCTTCCACCACCTTTCCCTCCAATTGCCTAACAATCACCCGTACATACCTTTACCACTTCAACTCTTATCTCTACCTTTAACTCTCTACTTCGCCCTCCACCCACTAACTGACTTACTGCCCAGGAGATGGCCAATCACTTCAAAAATAAGATTGATTCAATTTGTGGTGAAATCTCCACTCTAAAGGTGTCCCCCATACTTAATACCCTATGTCCACAGATACAATCAACACTCCCCTTATTCAACCCTGATACTATAGACAACTTATTTCTAGCGCCCACCTAACTGCCTGTCCCCTGGATCCAGTTCCCTCTCAAATACTGCGGTTGCCCTCTGACTCTATCCTACACTCTCTAACCCACATCTTCAATCTCTTCCTCTTTTCTTCCCCAACCCTCTAAAACATGCACTAGTCACCCCATACTTAAAAAGCCTTTCTTGGTCCCTACCAATCTAATGTTGTAAGGTGCTGCCCAAACTGTTGGTGCTATATAAATCCTATATAATAAAAATAATAATTAAATATACGCTTAAACTAGATGTGGTTTCCGTGTGACTATATATTTAACAGGTTGAAAACTATGGAACACCTGGTAGATATGTCTTTACCATGTAGCTATGAGGACTATGGTCTAAACAATTACACTTTTCAACTATGTGGCCTTCAGGTTTAATAATAATGTGCACATATACTTTAAGCATGATTAATCATGTATTTCACGACTACTGAATGAAGGATTGCTTAACTAATTAAGTGGAACCATTCTGTGCTGCTATGTAAGGGAGATATCGGAAGACTCATATGAAGAAAATATGTGTAATTGATATTTTAGATCTGTGCGTAATTGTGAATAACAGTTCTTTATTCATTTTGTGCTAATTTGTATAAAGCCTCTTTTGATAAATCTTTAGTATGGATCAAGGATTCTCTATTATAAGATGATTGCTTGAGTCCTAGCACATTTAAAATGACCGTTTGAAGTCTGGTTTATAATTCATGTTTTGGATATGCAAATTTCTAGTTAAATGGCCATATAGAAGATTTATAAGCAAATCTAACCCAAAATATTGGAACAAGACTTGAAAGATTTCTTATATTTGTATAATATTATAACATTCCACCAGTGGTAATAACGTGTAGAATTGAAGGTAATGTTGTGAGGATTTTAAAATCATGCCATGGTTTTTAATGTGCACTTTTTTTTTAATATATATGTGTGTATTTGTACAGCAGTTTCATTTCAAGTTTCTATTTTTTTTCTATTGTTCTTTATCTGAATAGCAGTATATATATATATATATATATATATATATATATATATATATATATACAGGTCCTTCTAAAAAAATTAGCTTATTGTGATAAAGTTCATTATTTTCTGTAATGTACTAATAAACATTAGACTTTCATATATTTTAGATTCATTACACACAACTGAAGTAGTGCAAGCCTTTTTATTGTCTTAATATTGATGATTTTGGCATACAGCTCATGAAAAACCAAAATTCCTATCTCAAAATATTAGCATATCATGAAAAGGTTCTCTAAACGAGCTATTAACCTAATCATCTGAATAAACTAATTAACTCTAAACACCTGCAAAAGATTCCTGAGGCTTTTAAAAACTCCCAGCCTGATTCATTACTCAAAACCGCAATCATGGGTAAGACTGCCGACCTGACTGCTGTCCAGAAGGCCATCAAGCAAGAGGGTAAGACGCAGAAAGAAATTTCTGAACGAATAGGCTGTTCCCAGAGTGCTGTATCAAGGCAGCTCAGTGGGAAGTCTGTGGGAAGGAAAAAGTGTGGCAGAAAACGCTGCACAACGAGAAGAGGTGACCGGACCCTCAGGAAGATTGTGGAGAAGGACCGATTCCAGACCTTGGGGGACCTGCGGAAGCAGTGGACTGAGTCTGGAGTAGAAACATCTAGAGCCACCATGTACAGGCGTGTGCAGGAAATGGGCTACAGGTGCTGCATTCCCCAGGTCAAGCCACTTTTGAACCAGAAACAGCGGCAGAAGCGCCTGACCTGGGCTACAGAGAAGCAGCACTGGACTGTTGCTCAGTGGTCCAAAGTACTTTTTTCGTATGAAAGCAAATTTTGCATGTCATTCGGAAATCAAGGTGCCAGAGTCTGGAGGAAGACTGGGGAGAGGGAAATGCCAAAATGCCTGAAGTCCAGTGTCAAGTACCCACAGTCAGTGACGGTCTGGGGTGCCATGTCAGCTGCTGGTGTTGGTCCACTGTGTTTTATCAAGGGCAGGGTCAATGCAGCTAGCTATCAGGAGATTTTGGAGCACTTCATGCTTCCATCTGCTGAAAAGCTTTATGGAGATGAAGATTTAATTTTTCAGCACGACCTGGCACACTGGTAAATGGTTTACTGACCATGGTATTACTGTGCTCAATTGGCCTGCCAACTCTCCTGACCTGAACCCCATAGAGAATCTGTGGGATGTTGTGAAGAGAAAGTTGAGAGACGCAAGACGCAACACTCTGGATGAGCTCAAGGCCGCTATCGAAGCATCCTGGGCCTCCATAACACCTCAGCAGTGCCACAGGCTGATTGCCTCCATGCCACGCCGCATTGAAGCAGTCATTTCTGCAAAAGGATTCCCGACCAAGTATTGAGTGCATAACTAAACATAATTATTTAAAGGTTGACTTTTTTTGTATTAAAAACACTTTTTTTTTATTGGTCGGATGAAATATGCTAATTTTTTGAGATAGGAATTTTGGTTTTTCATGAGCTGTATGCCAAAATCATCAATATTAAAACAATAAAAAGGCTTGCACTACTTCAGTTGTGTGTAATGAATCTAAAATATATGAAAGTCTAATGTTTATCAGTACATTACAGAAAATAATGAACTTTATCACAATATGCTAATTTTTTGAGAAGGACCTGTATATATATATAAGAGGACATTGGTGTAGCCCAAGTTATGTCTTTATTGGGTTTGTTTGATAGTGTAATGTAAAGTTTAACTAAAGGCAAAACTTTTTATTTTGTTTTGGACAGAGTGGAGTGGGATTAGAGCCCCTGGCAATTTTTATTGCTTTCTGTGCCCCTGTTATAGAGATTCACCCTCTCTATCTGTCCTGTTTACCATTATCATTGAAAGTAAAAGAAAACCCCAAATTATGAGTTGTCCCCTGAAAAAAGTAATAGATGGGAAACCTTCCAATGGGGACACTAGTTCTGGTGACCCAGGGGTCCCCTAAAAATTCCTTTAATTTGCAGGGATTTCCTCTCACTTCCTGTTTGGCTATGGGACAGGAAGGGAAGAGAAATCCCCGCGATGGGACAGAGATGGCGAAAAAAAAAATCTAACAGGGGTTATAACACTCCCTTGCTCTATCCATAATAGAAAAAAAAAATGCCCATAGTTCTATTTTAAGGCTTCAATAAATATCATGTTATGGATGCATTGTTGTTTGTTTGACTTTAAACAAATCTTGGGCTTTTCTCACTCTGTAGCTAGGAGATGCTCTATGTAATTAGTGCCACCCTTCTTCTTCTTCTTCTTCTTCATTTTTTAGTCTACTCTTCATTCATCATGTGTGCTGTACTCTGCTGGAGCTAGATACACTAATATTTTTTACCCATATGATGTTCATCTGTGAAGATCTGCACAAGATTTTGATTAAAGCTTTCTACGATCTGTAGAATGTCATTTGGATTGAGTCACTGTCTGCCAAACTACTATTGAGATCACACTTTCATGGCTGACTATCCCAGAAGTGATATTGTAGGGGTTCTTTGTTTATACCACACTTTCATTGCTTAGATTGCTGGAGCAGAACAGTATAAGGTGTATATTTTGACATAGCTAGTGGATGAGTTGTACGTCTGTGACCCAAACAGGAATATCTCCACTATTTTGGACTTTCTGGGTTATACACTTTAAAAGAAATTCCAGCAAATTTACCAAATAAAAAAGAAATTGATACAGCACACTTCGAATGAAAAACAAATATAAAAACAGTATCATACATGTAACAAATAAAGTCCAAATTAATGTGCCCTGTTCCGATAATAAAAGTCTAACTGCGTTTCAAATCTGTTCAACTTTCAGAGATCTTCTATACTGTACATGGCAAACCTCATGCTGATTATGCAACAAATAGCATACCCATCACCTACTAACCAGTGATTCCACCAACTCTCTAAGCACTGGGAACTCACCAGAACATAATGACCGTTATATTTAACAAAGGTGACAAATCTGTGTATAAACTCTGTTCTTCATAAATCCTTCATTTCTATAACCACCACTGAGTACAGGGATGAATCCACAGCACAGTGATTAACGTCAGCTTTAAGGCATCTACTCCCTGAATTATTATTAGTTTATCATGAAAACAGAATTCTACATAATGTAAAACCATAAAAATGTAATAAAAATATTTTTTAAAATGTTAAAAACTACTCACATGGAGCAGTGCTTCCAATGGCACTAATTTGAGCGCACAAACAAATAGAAGCCTCTGTAATCAGCTAAAGCAACATCCATATCAACCAAAGAAGCATCATGCATCATGTAGCTCCACCTATTGACCCGTTTCATTACACAAGGACTTTTTCTTGTGTGTTTTTCTTAAACTAGCTCATTACAAGTGTGATCCTTCCTCTTCTATTTTCAGTGGCAGGTGGCCCACAGTGATACAGATCATGTTATTATGATGCCAACGCTATTTCCTGCAGCACTGTACTGTGAGTCTCTGCGGCAATTTATTGTGAGTGGGAGCTTTCCTCTTCTTTTTTGGTGTTGGGTGGCCTTAGTGACTCAAAACATGTATGATGTCATCTCTATTCTCTATAGCATTGTCCATGAGTCCAGGATAACTGGATGACACACCCCAAGAGGGGTGTGTTCCTGATGATATGGGCTCACAGGACGTGGGTTGAAACACATTGGGCGTAATTCAACCTTGAAGAGAATCAGCCCTGAAGGATAGATGAGGGAAGCAGTCCAAAAACTTTATTCCAAATACGATCACATCAAAACAATATGGTGCAAAGTTTCGGAGCCGCACAGGACCCCTTTGTCAGGCATGTGATGATCACATGCCTGACGAAGGGGTCCTGTGTGGCTCCCAAATGTTGCACTATATTGTTTTGATGTGATCGTATTTGGAATAAAGTTTTTGGACTGCTTTTGCAAGATCCTTGGTGTGCTGGCGAATGTGTATCTACTTGTAACTGATCCAGTTGCCAACTGGTGATCGCTTCAGCACCCAGTACACACGAGCCTACAAACCAGGAAGGTGTGCTATAGGAATATGAACTATACTGGATAGATGAGGGAGTCTGTTGAAGATAGCATCGGTAGTAGGGTGAGTGGTGCAGCAAAAGCTGTTCTTTTTTTTTTTTTTTTTTTACAGTTCTGGGGCAAAAAAAATATTTATTGGCCACGGGGGTGTCCAGGTCCAAGAACTGGGAAGGAGATCTTATCAACACTGGTCCACAAGAGATATAACAGACTGTACAGTAGTTTAGGCTGTATTTGTAGTCAAAACATTTTTTTCTATTTTAGATAGTTACACAGTTAGTCAGGTTGAAAAAAGACACAAGTCCATCTGGTTCAAAAAAAAAAAAAAACAGTATTGAAAACTCAACCATAAAATCCCATATACACAATCCTATACCCATAGTTAGATAGAGTAAGATATGGTTAAAACCACTTGTCTTTTTTTTTTTTTACTGCCTGTGGACATCGTAGCGGGTTGTCATGCCACCTAATTGTTGGCATCCATCCAAAGGCAAAAACAAATGTGGTGCTAGAAGATTACAATTATGAAATTGCAATACCAAAGTCTTTTGGTCAGGTACCAGTATCATAGGAAGATACTGTCATATTTAGAGTGTTTTCTAATATACACCTTTTTTTTTTTATGGATTTATAGTACAAGTCAAGCTTCAAGGGTTCTTTGAAGAGCAACACCAGCCAACAAGTTAAACCAGTGAAAGAGTCACTAATATTATGTACAAAACATTGGAAATGTATTAGGCCCCTTTCACACAAACGGTCCATTCAGACCCTCCTGTCAGTTTTTAAGGCGGATCTGAACGAATACCCCATGCATCTCTATGGGGCAGCGGATGTCAGCAGAGACATCTAATCCGAGCCTGTCCGTCAAATCCGAAAATTGGGTTTCCATCCGTCTGGCGGATCGGATGGGAATGGACCGGCGGTCCGTTTTCATCCGAATCCACCATAGAGAACAACGGGGATCTGACACTTCCATCTCCGCACACAGAGCGGAGACAAAGCTGTCATCCGCCTGCTCACCGGGGATCGGCGGATCCATCCCCCGCTGAGCAGAACGGCTCCGTCCACGGAACAGAGCTGTGTGAAAGGGGCCTTAAAGTCAATATGCTTATCTTAATTGTAGTTAGATTTAAATTGTATCTAAACCCAGATCCGAAAATGTAATATATTCCAAAGTTACTTTTACTAGTCCTAGGTGTGTTGTCTGCATTCATTTTCTTTTTTCAAGCCTTTTTCTGTTTGTTTCACCTGGTAATCCTGCAAATAACACACTTCTGTCCCTGGGTAGCTACATCCCTCCTCCACAGTATCTATGTGGAGAGCCATAGTTGTCACCCTAGGTTGCTCTCCTGATATGGACTACAAACATGTCTGCATCTCTTTGTGACAGACCCAACCAGGACATGGGGCTTTGGGAGGGGACTGCAGGGTAGCCTCTTGCCTACTGATTATAAGCCCTGGCATTTGAGGGAGCTACAAGCATTCAGGAAAATATCCTGTTATATAATGTAAGATGGCATTACCACATTTAACAGTCAAGGAAGCCATGATGGTCTCTGCCAACTTGAAACTCAGTGAGAAGATGTATGTAAAAAGAAAGCTGGTTATTGAGATTTGGACAGCCCTGGGTCTTCTTAAATACTGTTGTGGAACTGTCTGGGTAGGCACTGACCTGAGTCACCTAGGCTTGTCTAGGTGACTCATTTTTATTTAGCTTACTGTTTAATTAGAATACTGTTTATGTTAGCTGTTCATTAGATGTATTGATATTACTGTTTATAGTTTGCATTGTTTGGTTTATGTGATCAAGTTCTTACCTGATTATGTGTAATATATAATTTGTGTGAATTTACAATTAAGTCAGTTCCAGTTTGCACTTAAGCTATTGTTGTCTAGTTCTTAGTTGTAATGCTTAACTATAATACTTGGTTCCTGATTCCATAGTGGAGGAAGCTGTATCTTGGTGGAGGCACCCAGGCTGGCTGTCAGGTCGCCCAGCACACTCTTTGTTTCCATTAAATGTGGGGCAGTTGGTTGTTTACAGAAGATAGTTAGGAAGGGCGACATTCTTCAGTGTAGCTCACAGGCAGTGACAAGGGCATCTTTGGCATTTCTGGCAAGATCAAAAGGTATGCTCTGTATTTGTTGAAAATGTTCTTTGCAACCACCTCATCTAAGGATTGTGAGCTGTAATATAATGCATTTTGGGTTAAGTTGTCCTTTAATCCACTGTTGCCAGATTCATTAAGCTTCTTGCTTCTTCCACAGGGTCAGGGTCAGGGTCAGGGTCAGGGTCAGTATTTCAGCCAGAAGAGTTGAAGCTGTTATATCTGCATGGGGTGGGCCAACTCAATATTGTACCCTATGGAATAAGACTGGGATGCCATTAAAGTTCATGTGTGTGCAAAGGCAGGCGTCCCAATACTTTTAACAATATAGTGTATGGTTAGACATGAAGGGACAGGAAGAATGTTATTTTCAGGATTACCAGGAGAAAGTAAGAGATCAAAGCCTGGGGAAAAAAAAGAAAATTAATGCATCCACAGCATCTAAGGAAGTGTAAGGGGCATTACTGTACATTACACTTTTGGTTGTTTTTTTGTTCTCTTTAAAATGTCTATTTTTTTGGTTCGCTGGCCTCTATGCAAAATTATCTGATTATATAAAAGGATTAGAAGTAACAAAAATTACTACGATAACCCTCTTGAACCCTCTTTAGAAATAAAATATTAGATTTCAGAGAAATACACATTATCAGTTTTAAATAGAGATTGTATGCTTGAGAATTAGAAGAGCAGACACATTATCTCCCTTAACAGTCATTCTGAAAATTAATCTAATCTCATGATTCTAATTAATTTTCTGTTTACATTCCTCACAGCCAATTTACTTAGTAAAAAAATATTGCAACAAAGTAATTACATTCTTTTTGCTGGGACACTTAAAGGGCACCCGTCTGTCGCTCTTGCAATCCCACAGTTTACTAGAGAGGATGATGTAGTAAACTAAGAATACTGAAGTTTTGAAATGCATGTGTCCTTAGAAGCGCATGAGTTAGATCATTTATAAAGTTCTTTCAGGATTCAAAATGGATTTAACCGCTTGCCAACTGCCTGCCGCAGATATATTGTGGTAGGCTGGCTCGGCTGCACGAACCGATGTATGGGTACGTCAGTCTGTGGAAACACTCCTGGGGGCGAGCGTGCGCCAACGGTGGTGCGCACCAGCTCCTCCCCAGAGCAGTGGGGGTGCCAATCCACAGGGCCAGTGGCCATAATTGCCGCCAGGCACCTGCGATCGCTCCCCGCTGAGAAAGGACAACGGACTGCTGTTGTAAACACAGTAGACCGTTATTCTCTCTGAAATGATCACAGAGCGCCTGTGATCCTCCTATTTAAGATCACAGGTCTCTGTGTTTATTTCACAAGTCCCTCCCCCATACTCGTTAATGCCCAGCCATCAATGACTGATATCGATATTGTGAATGAAAAATGCCGTTTGAAAAAACGAAAAATTCTGTCGTCTCATTTGCGAATGAACGATATTCTATATGTTGGTGTTGAGGTCGTTCATTGGAAATCTGTAGAACCTCATCACACATGACCGTAAATATTTTACCGGAAATGTTTGTCGACCCGGAAGCATTACTACCCGACAAACGCGCGTTGATGCTATATATACACGTTTTAAAGTGTATTGAATTATGCAGTTTAATGTCGGTCCCACGCTCGTTCGTGCTAGGAGGTTGTCGGTGCTAGGAGGAAGGGCGTGGTCGGCGGTCAACGGTCGGGCGATATTCGGACCATGTATGTTGGCAACGTTTTTGACTGACGAACACTTTTTCATAAGTCGGTGGTCGAATGATCGGGTGATATTCGAACCGTGTATTCCGACCATTAGAAAGCACCCCCTAGGCTCACACTTAACCCTTTGATCACCCCTTGGTGAAGCCCTTCCCTGCTAGTGTCATTATTACAGTAACAGTGCATATTTTAGCACTGATTACTGTAGTATTGTCACTGGTCCCCCCAAAAGTGTCAAAAATGTCAGTTAGGGGTCCGATCTGTCCACCGCAATGTCGCAATCCCGCTACAAATCGCAGATCACCGCCATTACTAGTAAAAAATTAATTAATAAATAAAAATTACATAAATCTTTCCCCTAGTTTGTACACGCAATAAAACGTTTGTGCAAACCAATCAAAATACGCTTATTGGGATATTTTTACCAAAAATATGTACGGAATACAAATTGGCCTAAAGGAATGAAAAAATTTGATTTTAATGTTTCTATTTTTTTTTTAAGGGGGGGGGGGGATGTTATATAGCAGAAAGTGTTTTTTTTTTTTCAATTGTCGCTCTTTTTTTGTTTATAGCGCAAAAAAATAAAAATCGCACAGGTGATCAAATACCACCAAAAGAAAGCTCTATTTGTGCTATTTGTGGGGAAAAAAAGGACATCAATTTTATTTTGGTACAGCTTTGCATGACTGCGCAATTATCCGTTAAAGTAGCGCAGTGCCGAATTGTAAAAAATGGCCTGGTCTTTAGGGGGCAAATCCTTTCCAGGCCAGAAGTGGTTAAAGGCACACAAACATTTTCAATAAAACAATAAACAATGACTATTGATACACATTAGACCTTGAAATGTCCTGTACCCAAATTTTGGGCATTAGGGCTCATGCAGACTGCAGCTCACAAAAAGCTGCTTTTACGGGCATTTGAGCTTTTATTTCTCAGCCTAAAATCTTGAAGAAATGTGTGTTTTCCTTTCCCCTAAGCTTATTTTACCACTTTTTTTGTGCTTTTTTTCAAGCTTTTTTGAGCATATTAATGTTTTTTTTGACGCTTAGGCGTCTTTTCTGTTCTAAAGCTCCTCTCAAAAACACTAGTTTGGTGGGGTATTTTTCTGCTTGTATGCTCATATGCCTGTAAAGCCATAGTGTGCACGGACACATTGGCTAACATGGGGGGAAGTTTCCAGGCAGAAAAAAAATGAGAGCTCAAAAAAGCTCAAAAGCCTGTAGGAGCCGATTCTTTGATCTTATTTGAGATGCAGTGTGCATGAGCCCTTAAAGTATTTACATATACCTAACAGGCATATCCTTAATAGGCATTAAAGGAGCTTTACCAAAAGTCTTTACTGACCTCTGCAGCTACAAACACTGTGGATAAATGGTTTACAACAGAGGTACTGAAATTGCAGCTCCACATAAACTGGTGCCTTGTCAACCCCCAGACATCTCAATAACTAACATGAATACTTGTTAGGGGAAAAGCTGACCCAAAAGACATTGATGATCAGATTGTAAATTCATATATTGATAACCTTGTGTGTGAGCAGTCTCTAGGGAGTCCAGGCAGCCGTATTGTTCTCCTGGGAACCAATCTAGTGTATGCATGTGGCATGGAACGGAGATCGGTGTGGGTAAGGCAGAGATATGTAGTCCAGCAAGTAGGAATGACAATGCCAGTTGGAATTCCAGAAGCCTAAAATAGTTGTAAACCCCCACATACAGTATATCCAAAGAAGTGACTGGACTTTAGGTGATACACAGAGATGAAACAAATCCTCCTACATATGTTGCACCTGTTTATCTGCAGCCCTTTCTTCTCTACAGCCATAAAAGTCCAACTTTTATACGGCTTGTCTGAGCTTCCAGAAAGCAGGGGATGGGGAGCTGAAGTTACACTCTGCAGATCTCAATGAGGAGAGCTTCCCCCAGCACACAGGAACAGAGCTGGGGCTGTCAATAACAGGCTGTGTGCTGAAGGTCCCTCCCCCTCCCCTACCACAAACATGTCATAATCGACTCATGCCAATAGCAAAGGAACAAGGCCGCAGACAGAAATAACACACAGTGCTTTAGATAGAGACAAATACACACTATAGAGGAATGTGCTTTGTTCATATTTCATGTCTGAGGTTTAAAACCACTTTAACCACTTGACCTCTGGAAGATTTACTCCCCTTCATGACCAAACCCTTTTTTGCAACACGGCACTGCATTACTTTTACTGACAATTGCGCAGTCATGCAATGCTGAACTCAAATAAAATGCATATACTTTTTTTTTACACAAATAGAGCTTTCTTTTGGTGGTATTTAACCACCACTGTGTTTTTTTTGTTTTGCGCTGTAAACAAAAAAAAAACAACAATTTAAAAAAATATATATATTTTTTTTACATTCTGTTATAAAACATATCCAATATAGGCCTGTATGTATTCTGCTTCATATTTTTGGTAAGACAAATCCCAATGAGCGTATATTGATTATTTGTTATAAAGTTATTGCGTCTACAAACTCTGGGATATACAGTATACTGGAATTTGTATTTATTTATGTTTTTTAATTTTTCAAGAACAGCTCTGGGGCAAAAAAATATTACTAGTAATAATGGCGGCGATCAGTGACTCATATCATGACTGCGATATGGCGGGGGGACAGTTGGACACTAACTGACACTTTTGACACTTTGTGGGAACCAGTGACACTAATACAATGATCAGCACTTAAAATATGCACTGTCACTGTACTAATGGCTGGGAAGGGGTTAAACATCTAGGGCAATCAAAGAGTTAACTGTGTTCCTAGCCAGTGTTTTTCTGTACGATGTGCCCTGCTTTTATAGATAGATTGTATTCCCTGCATTGCAGGGACACAAGATCCACCCCTTCCCCCCTGTCAGAATGGAGATCTGCCTTGTTTACATAGGCAGAACTCAGTTCTGTGTCTCTGCCTGATGATCGGCGGGTGGCGGTGGACATCCAGTGCCCGGCACCCACAGATCGGCTTCTGCTGTGAGTAATCACTGCAGAAGCGGCCTGCCAGTGGCACATGCGCGCGCCCCCTATGTATACATGATTTTGCACAGGAGGGCTGCTCTGTAACAGTAAATCTGGTATAGGGCGGTCCTTAACTGGTTAAAGTGATTGCGGCTGTATTAGTGCACTTACAACAACTTAGGCGAGTATTGTCCGTGATACTTTTTTATTTGCTTGAATGGTTAACTTTTCAAGACAATCCTTATGGAGTCCGACCTATAAATGTCTTTCTCAGAAGGCAGAATATTCAGGGTTTTGGGAATTGTTAGAGGATAAAAAAATCACACACATACACACACATTGGTTGAACTGGTTGCACTTGTGTCTTTTTTCAGTCTTATAAACCATGTAACTCAATGTGACATTATGTTTGTAACATTATTATCCCATGGGTCATAGTAAATTACATTCAGGATACATAGTTCACTTACTCGGAGTTCCTTAGCGGTGTTTATGCTTAGTGTGGTCACTAGTCACTTTTTATTCGTTTCCGTTTAGCAGTTCATTGTAGAAAGAGTCAACATGAGGGGAAAGAAGGTGAAGACCAAACATCAGAGAGTCAATGTTCAGAAATAATAACTGGCTTCCCAAGCACACAGCAGGGAAATAGAAGAAAATGGTCTCAACCAAGGTTCTTGTGGATTGCATGGTAGTCTCCTGCAGGGCACCAACGTTAAGCAGGTATCCATCTCCAACTTAAAGAGGACCTTCAGGCACCTCACCTGTCCTACGGTCCAGCAGTGAGCTCACCGCAGCCGTCTTATTTCTCTGTCCTCCCTTGGTGGCGCCGACATCTTCACTATGGGCACCCAGCTGTGACAGCCTGCGGCTTCGCAGCCGGGCACCCACTGTGCATCCTGTATTGGTGGATGCAGTCTTTTGGGACCTGTCAGTGTCCCAGAAGACTGAAGGGGGGAGGGAGGAATAAGAACTTCTGTTCCCAGCGCTGCGGCACTGGGAATGGAAGTGGGAGCAGGTACGTATCAAAATAGAATACCTGCTCCCCCCCCTGCGCACCTCAAAAGTGCCAATTGTGCAAGAGGAGCAGGGAACGAGTCCTTAAAGTGGAACTTTCCCTTTTGGAGTTCCACTTTAATTTCCCAGCAGGAAGCAAAATCCTTCACACTGGCTTCAGTTCAAAGGCACTTTTGCATTTGGCATTAGCCGTTGCCCCTGCTGTTTACACATTAGGAGGGGGGACTGTGCATTCTACTAGAAACGACAGAAATTAGGACATTACTTCCTTCAGTAATTGTAACACTAGGCATTTGATATATACAATTATGTGCAATAATTGCAAAATTCAGTATGTTGGCCGTACTACCCGCAGGTTGAGGGATCGCCTGCATGACCATTTTTATGACACTACCAAGAAACATTCAATCAATGTAGCTAACTGCTTCAATGATGGTCATGAAGGTGACCCCTCAGCTGTATCTATACAGGGTGTAGAAAAGGTTATATTCCCAGGAGAGGTGGTGATAAGTTCAGACTTCTGTGTAAAAAGGAAGTTTTCTGGATCTTCCATCTGGGTACACAAAAACCTGTAGGGCTCAACTATGAATGGGATGTCACATTTTTATGAATGAAAAAAGTACATCCTAGGTTTTTGCTACTGGTGACTCTATAAACATTTTTTCAAACTTTTGCTACTGGTGACCCTGGTAAACATTTTTCAAAATTTTCCTAACTTTTTCTAAAAATTTTATTTTTGAATTCAATCTGTTCTTTATATGATTCTTATGAGGTTTTTTATCTGTCATATACAATATGTTAGAGTTTCTGCATTTGCATCCCTAAACAGGGGCAGTCATCTGCCAATTATTGGCAGTTGCACACTAATTGTTTTACACAGATTGTTCCAATCACAAGTCATTGTTGCTCATATGTAAATATATCTCTGTAGTGGACAATTGTCTATGAGCTATGACTAAGCGCTAAGGAAGCGTGAAACTCATTAGCTGGTGATGCTGTTCCCCTCTATTTGTGTTTTTGGACATGTTTTTATGGACTTGCTGAAATAAGGATGAATTTACTGGATGTGCAGCCAACCAGAATTATTCTTTTGCTCATTGGAATCCGTGATGGACGGGGCCAGCACCTGGTCTGCAGTGTTAATTTTGACATTTAATTTTGATTTAGTTTTAGTTATAGTCTTTTGACTAAAATGCCACTTTAGTTTTAGTACCATTTTAGTCATTGTATTTTAGTTGACTAAAATCTCTAGTACATTTTAGTAGAATAATACAATTTTAGACAACTAAAATCAAATGTTTTTTAGGTAAATTGTAATGCATTAGTTAAACATTTATATAGAATTTTCAATGTTCTTGGAGTAACACAATCGAATATCATGTTAATATTTATGGTACTAAGGTTTGAACAAACTCACAGATACAGATTTTGCCACTCTGGACGGTCTGAGGAGGCCTGTAATGCTGCACAGTGCTCCGGACGGTGGACTGAGGAGGCCTGTAATGCTGCACAGTGCTCTGGAGGATGGTCTGAGGAGGCCTGTAATGCTGCACAGTGCTCTGGACGGTGGACTGAGGAGGCCTGTAATGCTGCACAGTGCTCTGGAGGATGGTCTGAGGGGGCCTGTAATGCTGCACAGTGCTCTGGATGGTGGTCTGAGGAGGCCTGTAATGCTGCATAGTGCTCCGGACGGTGGTTTGAGGAGGCCTGTAATGCTGCACAGTGCTGGATGGTGGTTTCAGGTCTGATGGATGGCCTGTAATACACAGTGCCCTGGATGCCACTGCCAGTGGTCAGAGGAGGCCTGTAATGCACACACAGTGCTCTGGACGGATGGTGGTCTGAGGGGGAGGCCTCCCCTCAGGACTGCTGAAATTGTAATGTATACTACACACTCACAGTGGGGCTCTATCTGCTCTCTGCTCTGGACATGGGCGGTTTTCATGAGTCGGGACTCTCGTTGGGACTCAGGAGGCCTGGCTGTAATGCACAGTGTTGCTCTGGTCTCTGGCAGTCATACTCGTTATGGTGTGAGACTCGGAGGCCTGTAATGCTGGCTGCACAGTCGCTTGCTTGCTGGGAGCAGAAGCAGGCGGAGCTCTGTGGAAACCAAAAGTTAGTTTACAAGGGTAAATGTTCCTGCCTCACATTTTCGTTTGGTTTTTGCTCGTTAATGAAAACGGAATTGATTTTCATCAGTGGTTGAAAATGTGCTGTACTTTTCGTTTAGTTTTCGTCACTGAAAAAATGGCGCTGATGAAAGTTTTGACAAAAACATTTTTGTTGTTAGTGGAGGTGGAGATGGGAGACTGACCTAGAGCAGTGTTAACACACATCTATGGATTGCATGGTTCTTGTATCCAGGAACAGGTTGGCAGAAGAAGATCCTTATTTTTATAATATCCCAGCCCAGTTCTGCCTCATCTTCTCATGGGTAAATATTTGAGAGTGTCTCCATCACATTTTTGAAAAGACAGGTACAATCAATAGCTGTACTCCAGGGGAAATCTTGAAAATCATTAGTGGTATTAGATATATCAAATATGTATGACATTGCTAGCTCTACTGACTGAAGCAATATCAAATATGATTGGCTCAGATGATAAATATCCATTACGCACAACCTTATACTGATAATATGAGTATAGATTTGTTTCGGGTAAGCTGTGTTTAGGTCAGGTTAAGGTTAGAATGACTGGTTGGGGGCTTAATTTTGTGGCGTTAGGAGTTTAATGTTGAATTACATTTTCAAGGTGAAGTTTAAGGTTATGGTAAGAATAAGGGTTTGATATTAAAGTCATGTATATCTTAGACCAGAAATCCTTTTTTTTTTTTTTTTGGATAGAGTAGGGAAGCGTTACAACCCATTAAATTGTTACTTAACTCACAACAGTAAAATCTGTCTATAGAAGCAGAATATAATGCTTGTTATAATCACTGTGGAACTTAAGAGACTAATCTTCTGCATTGTGTAAAAAGGCTCTTTGATCCTGTATGCACAGATCCTCCCCCCTCCTGCACAGTCACTCTGGACAAGTCCGGATAAGACACAGTCAGATGAGTCTGGCTGCACATGCTCAGTTTGCTCTCTATTGCTGGAGAGAACATTTCCTGTTTGGGCTGAGCTAGTAAGGTTACATGGTATTGACATCACACATTTGGGCGTGTATACAGATCCTAAATGACAGCCCAGTCAATCCCTCCTCCTCCATGTCCAGTAACTAAAAAAGAACACAGTGTCACATCTTGATTCATGGATGATTCACCTCCCATAAAAGCATGAGGACACAGGCTATAGTGGATTTCAAGAGACAGCAATTCCATAAAGGAGATAGCCCCACTGTACATGTTTTTGCAGTGTTCTTTTTTTAACCTCTCAACAGCATCAGTTACAGCCTGCAGACGTGCATATTAGCTATTTCTAAACTTTTAAAAACACATTTATTTCCCAATTTCTAAATTCATAAATATTACAGATCATGCCAAAAATGCGTTGTTTTCTTTTTTCATATTTGTGATCCTTCCTTCTCTCTTTCTGTGCCTTTCCTCTTTTTTCTCTCTCCCCCCCTGTCATCCTCATCCCAGCTGGCACCCCACTGCCACCTTGCTAACACACTGCCCCCTGTCATCCTCATCCTCCTCCCATCTGGCACCCCACTGCAACCTTCCAAACACACTATACCCTGTCATCCTCATCTTCATTACACCTGGCACCCCACTGCCACCTTGCTAACACACTACCCCTGTTATCCTTATCCTCCTCCCATCTGGCACCCCACTACAACCTTCCTAACACACTATACCCTGTCATCCTCATCTTCATCACACCTGGCACCCCACTGCCACCTTGCTAACACACGACCCACTGTCATCCTCATCCCACCTGGCACCCCACTGCAACCTTGATACCCCAAACTCTGTCATCCTCATCCTCATCTTCATCACACCTGGCACCCCACTGCAACCTTGCTAAAAACCCACCCCCTATCATCCTAAACCTCATCTTCATCACACCTAGCACCCCAGTGCTACCTTCCTAATACACAACCCCCTGTCATCTTCTTCATACCTGGTACCCGTCTTCAGCCTTTCTGACAAACTACCCCCTGTCATTCTCATGTTCATCACACCTGGCACCCCATTGCAACCTTGCTAGCAAACATACCCCCCCATAACCCACTGCCAGCTTCCAAATACCTGCATTGACAAAGCAGGTTATTCCAATGTTTAGAGGACAAGGGTCTCTTCCCCACAAATGTGTGGTGGTGGGTAACGTGGTCTGTGGACAGGGGCTTATTGAAATATGCTTCACTATTTTAACAATAAAGATACCACCCCAGGTGAATGATGAAGTGTTACTAAACCCACAACAGTAAAATCAGTCTGTATATGCAGTAAAGCATGCATTTTATTCCACACTAAGGGGCTAATCCTTTGCATTGTGTTAAAAGCATGTGTGGTTCTGTCTTCTCTGATCATCTCCTTCTTCCACAGACTCCAAAAAAAAAACTAACATTTAGGTCTATGGATTCAGGCTGCACAGTTTGGAGTGTATTGCTAGAGAGTTTTTTTTTTTTTTTCTTGGAAGGGTGCATGTGATCTGCACAGGGCCAGTCAGCACTGTCCAGACATGTCCAGACAGAGGGTTAGGGGTCTTGAAGCCTGATAGGGAGAAATGAAAACTCCTCCTACAACCTTTTGGCACTAACTAATTAAATTCACAAGATTGCTCTAACTGCTATATACAAGGGGGGGGGGGGGAAGAGTGGCGCCAATCTCAGGGCAGCAAGTTAAAAAGGAACATTTTATTGTAATAAAACACTCACATATGGTACTGTAAAGCAAGTACGTAGATCGTGGGGTATGCTGTAAATGATGCAGTCCCAGTGGTAGGCAGGTTCCCATTAGTGATGTCGCGAACCTAAAATTCGCCGTTCGCGAACGGCGAACGCGAACATCGGCAAATGTTCGCGAACCGGCGAACCGGGCGAACCGCC
Source organism: Pelophylax lessonae (assembly GCF_965119305.1). NCBI lineage: Eukaryota > Metazoa > Chordata > Amphibia > Anura > Ranidae > Pelophylax > Pelophylax lessonae. The sequence goes on along the minus strand of NC_138777.1, from coordinate 60,054,628 downwards.
ATAGACTTCAATAGGCAGGCGAAATTTAAAACACACAGGGACTCTTTCTGGCCACAATAGTGATGGAAAAGTTGTTTCAAGGGGACTAACACCTGGACTGTGGCATGCCGGAGAGGGATCACGCAAAAAAAAGTTCTTAAAAATTATAATTTTTTGATAGAGAGCCAATTATTGGAAAAATTAAAAAAAAATAAAAATAAAAAATTTCTTTGGATTTAGCATCTGGGGGGTCTAAAAAGTGTACCTGTGAAGTTTCAGCTCTGTAGCATGTCCAGAACCCCTAAAAAACAGCATTTGTCTTATATTTTCAGGAATATGGCTTCTCTGCGGCTGGCTTTTTCTCTTGCAGGCATTTATCGGGCATTTTTTTAGGCAGGCATGTCATTTTTTGTATTTAGTGTCTGGGGGGTCTAAAAAGTGTACCTGTCAAGTTTCAGCTCTGTAGCATGTCCAGAACCCCTAAAAAACAGCATTTTTCTTATATTTTCAGGAATATGGCTTCTCTGCGGCTGGCTTTTTCTCTTGCAGGCATTTAGCGGGCATTTTTTTAGGCAGGCATGTCATTTTTTGTATTTAGTGTCTGGGGGGTCTAAAAAGTGTACCTGTCAAGTTTCAGCTCTGTAGCATGTCCAGAACCCCTAAAAAACAGCATTTTTATTATATTTTCAGTAATACGGCTTCTCTGCGGCTGGCTTTTTCTCTTGCAGGCATTTATCGGGCATTTTTTTAGGCAGGCATGTCATTTTTTGTATTTAGTGTCTGGGGGGTCTAAAAAGTGTACCTGTCAAGTTTCAGCTCTGTAGCATGTCCAGAACCCCTAAAAAACAGCATTTTTCTTATATTTTCAGTAATACGGCTTCTCTGCGGCTGGCTTTTTCTCTTGCAGGCATTTAGCGGGCATTTTTTTAGGCAGGCATGTCATTTTTTGTATTTAGTGTCTGGGGGGTCTAAAAAGTGTACCTGTCAAGTTTCAGCTCTGTAGCATGTCCAGAACCCCTAAAAAACAGCATTTTTCTTATATTTTCAGGAATACGGCTTCTCTGCGGCTGGCTTTTTTTCTTGCAGGCATTTAGCGGGCATTTTTTTAGGCAGGCATGTCATTTTTTGTATTCAGTGTCTGGGGGGTCTAAAAAGTGTACCTGTCAAGTTTCAGCTCTGTAGCATGTCCAGAACCCCTAAAAAACAGCATTTTTCTTATATTTTCAGGAATACGGCTTCTCTGCGGCTGGCTTTTTTTCTTGCAGGCATTTAGCGGGCATTTTTTTAGGCAGGCATGTCATTTTTTGTATTTAGTGTCTGGGGGGTCTAAAAAGTGTACCTGTCAAGTTTCAGCTCTGTAGCATGTCCAGAACCCCTAAAAAACAGCATTTTTCTTATATTTTCAGGAATACGGCTTCTCTGCGGCTGGCTTTTTCTCTTGCAGGCATTTAGCGGGCATTTTTTTAGGCAGGCATGTCATTTTTTGTATTTAGTGTCTGGGGGGTCTAAAAAGTGTACCTGTCAAGTTTCAGCTCTGTAGCATGTCCAGAACCCCTAAAAAACAGCATTTTTCTTATATTTTCAGGAATACGGCTTCTCTGCGGCTGGCTTTTTCTCTTGCAGGCATATATATCAGTGGTGGGTGGGCAGTGGCACAGTACACTCTCTGTGGACCTGACAGCAGTCACTGGCACCCAGGCAACTGCAATTTAAAAAATATATATATATTTTTTTACTTTGCAAGCTGCTGTGCCACTTTATATATCAGTGGTGGGTGGGCAGTGGCACAGTACACTCTCTGTGGACCTGACAGCAGTCACTGGCACCCAGGCAACTGCAATTTAAAAAAATATATATTTTTTTTTTACTTTGCAAGCTGCTGTGCCACCTTATATATCAGTGGTGGGTGGGCAGTGGCACAGTACACTCTCTGTGGACCTGACAGCAGTCACTGGCACCCAGGCAACTGCAATTTAAAAAATATATATATTTTTTTTTTACTTTGCAAGCTGCTGTGCCACCTTATATATCAGTGGTGGGTGGGCAGTGGCACAGTACACTCTCTGTGGACCTGACAGCAGTCACTGGCACCCAGGCAACTGCAATTTTAAAAAAATATATTTTATTTTACTTTGCAAGCTGCTGTGCCACCTTATATATCAGTGGTGGGTGGGCAGTGGCACAGTACACTCTCTGTGGACCTGACAGCAGTCACTGGCACCCAGGCAACTGCAATTAAAAAATATATATATTTTTTTTTACTTTGCAAGCTGCTGTGCCACCTTATATATCAGTGGTGGGTGGGCACACAGTGGCACTGCAGTGGGCACAGTACACTCTGTGGACCTGACAGTAACTGGCAGCCCAGGCAACTGCAATAATAAAAAATATATTTTTTTTTCAATTTATTGCAACAAGATGCTGTGCCACCGTATATATATCAGTGGTGGGCAGTGCACTGCAGTGGGTACAGTGCACTCTGTGGACCTGACACAGCACTCACTGCAATTATGACAGAGGAAAAAAAAAATATTTTTTAAAATGCAAGGTACTGTGCCTGTGCCACCCGAAATGAGTGTGGTGTGCACACAGTACAGTCTGTGGTAGGTCTGTGGCCTCTCACACACAGAGGGCAGGCAACTGCAGTGTACAATAGATATATATAGATATATATATAAAGAAAAAACTCTATTACCTTACCAGCCCTTAAAAGGGCTTTTGGGGACACTATATATATATATATATATATATGTATATATATAAATAAAAAAAATCCTCAATTACCAGCCCTTAAAAGGGCTTTTGGGGACACTAGATAGATATAGATATATATATATATATATATATAAGAAGAAACAACTCAATTACCAGCCCTTAAAAGGGCTTTTGGGGACGCTAGGTATATATATATATATATATATATATATATATTGTAAGGGATTAGCTCGGTGGTAGGCGTGGATGACCCCTTTGGGGGTGCGTTTTCACAGAGAGATAGCCCAAAAGTGCTTGCAAACAACAGGTTTATTCTTCAAACAAGTGCATGCAGCAAAACATCCAAAATAAAATAAAACAAAATAAATCCTTGCCTCTGTGGGCGGCTACCTTCTCACAACTGGAACCTACCTAAGAAGTCTTTCCAACCTACTGTTGGGCCGACACTGCTGATCCTACAGCAGACACTCAAATGTCCATTTGTTTGCTTTTCACACAGCACAAACATTGTCCATTGAACATGTCCCTTTGTTTTCTTTCACACAGCACATGTCCATTTATAACAGGATCCTTTACTCTTCACACTCTTCACATGGAACACTTTGTCTTCTCACCTTTGAGACGTCTTCACTCGTGGTTACCCTCCTTAGCTTCACATCGCTTTAGGGGGTCTTCTCCCATGCTCACCAGCTTGTCGGGAGGCACACATCCGACTGTCCCCCTCTCCCAGCCTACACGGCGACAGGCGGCAGCAGTCCTTCTCCCATGCCCACCAGCTTCGGGAGGTACACGTATGTCTGTCCTCCTCTCCCAGCCTACACGGCGACAGGAGGCAGCACTCAATAGATTTTCTCTGGACAAATTATAGAGGCCTTGATCTCCTCATTCTGAACAGCTGAAGGCCTTTCAACTTCCTGCTGGCTAGCTCTGTAGCCAACACCCTAAATTAATTAATGGACTTTCTAAGTCAGCTGGAAATGTATCTCCTTCCTGTGACTACATTCCCAGATTTAGCTGACTTCCTGTTACATACCCCCCCCTCTTGTTTCAACCCTAGGGTTGGGACACAGATTTCCAGGCACGCATGTGTCAAGCACTGCTGACTCACTGATAAGCCTCCTATTATCCTCAAGCTTCCGGATGAAACTGTTTTGTCATCTTCATTGACGGATTTCTCATAAATGCCACACAGTTTGTCTCTCATCTCATATACACATTCTTCAACTGCATTTTTGGCATCATTTTGCTCCTTCTCGTTTCTGTCATCTTCATTGACAGCTTTCTCATAAATGTCAGACAGCTTGTCCCTCATAACCGTCTGTCCAATCCACCATGGAGGACCGTGATCCATAGGCAACTCAATTGGGCTAGTCTTAATGTCTTCAACATTCTTAAGACGCCTCTCTCTGCAATCCATAAATGTTTTCCACAAAACTTTGAGAACCTTTGCTTCACTAAGCTTTGTTCCAAGTAGGGACTCTTGACATCCCTCTGTGACTTGAGTTGCCTCTCCATACATCTGTACACAATCATTGACTTTTTGTTGTAAAAGGGAATGATCTTCCTTCTTGAGCTTTGCTTGCTCTAAGATGCTGTGCAGAGGATTTTCCAATTGAGACAACAGGCTGTCACACATTTCTTCAAAGTGACCCCTGTTCCTTTTCCCAGAGATATCAATATCATTCACCAAACATTTCATATTCATAGGCAGATCTGAAGCATTTGCACTCATCAACTTCTTAAACTTTTCGCCCTCCTGAGCGAGTCGCAGTAAAGGCCTACTATTTGATTTGATATTCAGTTTATATTTCTTGCCAAACTCTTCACAGAAGAAGCCAACCAGAACATCATCAACTTTCCTTCCACCAACATAGGGGTCAAAGGCAACAACACAGTTGAACCCAGCGATCTGGGTGGTATCCATTATAGACCTCCTCTCTGCATCAGTGAAGAAGCATGGAACTGCAACACATTCTTTTACAGGTTTCTTCAATGCACTTTCTGCTGAACTATTTGACCGCTCAAGGTCACCTAGTTCTTTTTCTCTATCTGAATTCCACATGGAATGCATCTCAAGATCACGATCAAACTTCTGCCACCCGTCTTTTACCAGTTTCATTTTAGAAATATTCTCTGAAAGGCACTTGAAATTCATTTGCTTCACGTTTTCACCAACAGCCTTAGTTTTCTCCACTAGGTGGCGTTTGCTTTTTCCTCCCAGATTTATATCACTTGCTTTAGTTTTCTCCGCTTTAGTTTTCTCCACTAGGTTTTCAGCCTGAACTGAGAAATCATCACATTTCTTACACAACTCCTTTATTTGCTGAAGTTCTAATGATACATTTTCCAATGCTTGAAGTTTTTGAAGGAACGGTTTATTCCAAAGGGGTGATTCAAGCCACGTGTCATCACATTTCTGAGGCTCACTCAGGACAGACCCCAAAACACTGATCCTTTTAAAAACTGCATCAGGCACACTATCCCCTCTTTGGGACAGATCCTCTGTTGCCTGGAATTCCTCTTCCAGTTCCTGCAACGGAATCTTCATCTCTTCTACTTGCTGTTCTAAGGCTCGTTTAGACTTTTCTAGCTCCTGAACGCTTTTCACAACATCATCCTTGGAGCTGACCAATTCTTCCATTTCTGTACGCAGCTGTTTGTTAACACTTTCTAGTTCAGCCTTACACTCTAGAACTTCCTCCAAAGAGCGAGCCAAGAACAGGGCTTTGCTCTCGTTATCACGCGCCTCCGTTTTTGCACGGTCGCGTTCTTCTGCATATTTTGCAGACACAGTCTTCTCTTCACCAAGCATCTGATCAAACTTCTTTTTCACATCTTCAACACACTGTAATGAACCAACGCTTTCTTCCATGCGTTTTTTCATATCCGCTATCTGAGCTTGCAATGTTGCGACTTGCTCTGATAGGTTTTTCTTTGCTTCCGCCTCCTCTTTTAATTGTTCCAGGAAGCCATTTTTCTCATCTTCCATTTGTTTGAGCTTTGTGCTAAAACTCAGCCTTTGACACCTCTCTTCCTGTAAGAGTTCCTGCGTGTCTTGCAGCTGCGATTCCAAGATAGAAAAATCTTCCGCAATTTCTCTAGATTTGCTGTCTGCTTGAGAAAGCTGATTTGTAACATTGTCCAACTCAACCTGCAGTCGGTTTGCCTTCTCTGACAGCTTAGCACACAATCGGTCACCTTCTGACACCTTGACTTGCGATTCCAGAAGCTGTGCCTCTACTTTTTCCCTCTTATGTTCACAATCTTCTTTTCCCTGCATAAGAGCCTTCACCTCATTGGCTAGTTTCTGGGAATGAGACTGTAATTCTGCCACACAGGCTTCTTTCTCCTTTAACTGCTGCTGGAAACGTTGGGCTTCACCTTTCCAACTTTCACAGTCTGCACGTAATTCATCTACCACATTGCTCAAAGTGGTGAGCTCATACACAGTACTCAGTAATTTAGCCTCTCTTTCACTTTTCTCATTGTCGCTGAGAGACAATGTCGTTTTCAGAGCGACATTCTGTTCCTGCGACTCCTGCAGGTCTATTTTTGTAACTTCCAAACACTGAAGACTTTTTTCCAGCTGATTTCGTAACTCCAACATATCATGCATACTTTGCTCCTGCAAAGTCTGAATTTCAACCTCCTTTTCCTTGAGGATGGTATCTTTCTCCATTATAGTCTCTCTGCGTTTTTGCAACTCGACCAAAAGAAGAGCAGTGGATTCTTCCCACTGTGACACATGAGACTTGAGTAGTTCATTCATTTCCTGCAAGTTTCTATGCTCCATTTTAAGCAATTCCAAGGCTTGTTCCTTTTCTTCCATTTTCCGTTGCAAGGCATCCAACTCAGCCCTGCACACATACTCGGTTTCTTCCAAACCGATGGCCTCCATTGGCTGCTGGCGTCTCTGTTTCCAGCCTGCCATGCTCTCTTGATGAGCCTTTTGTTGAGCTGCAAAGCTCCGTTGTTTCAGCATCTCCCCCATTTTGAGTTTACTTTTCATCTGAGCACACTGCGTCTCCAAAGCAGTTTCATTTGCCCCAGTGTTGCTAGGAACAACAACTTTTCTCTTTAGCCGATTCCGTTCAGGCATGGATGGGGCTGGTTCAGACGGCAACATCCCCTCCATCCATAGAATCCGGTCTCTCATTTCATCTATCTTTGCATTTTTCAGGCGTTTGGACCGCCCCATCTTCAATAACTCCACAAATTTTTCACAGTCCAGCAAAAAATTTTCAGACCACTGTCTCTTTAACACATGTAGTTTTTCTCTCTCTTGCAAGATCTCTTTTCCTGCACACACAGTTTGTGCAGTCACTTGCACCAGACACAACAAAGTTCATCAAATAATTTTGAGACCGCTGTCTCTTTAAAACACGTTTTTTTTTTTTTTTTTTCTGTCAGGATCTTCTCTCCTGCACACATAGATTGTGCAATCTCATGCACCAGACAAAGTTCATCAAACATATGCACTCCATTGCAGGGATCTTGCTGCTTCTGCCCACTGCATACCTCCACCATATGTGAGGGATTAGCTCGGTGGTAGGCGTGGATGACCCCTTTGGGGGTGCGTTTTCACAGAGAGATAGCCCAAAAGTGCTTGCAAACAACAGGTTTATTCTTCAAACAAGTGCATGCAGCAAAACATCCAAAATAAAATAAAACAAAATAAATCCTTGCCTCTGTGGGCGGCTACCTTCTCACAACTGGAACCTACCTAAGAAGTCTTTCCAACCTACTGTTGGGCCGACACTGCTGATCCTACAGCAGACACTCAAATGTCCATTTGTTTGCTTTTCACACAGCACAAACATTGTCCATTGAACATGTCCCTTTGTTTTCTTTCACACAGCACATGTCCATTTATAACAGGATCCTTTACTCTTCACACTCTTCACATGGAACACTTTGTCTTCTCACCTTTGAGACGTCTTCACTCGTGGTTACCCTCCTTAGCTTCACATCGCTTTAGGGGGTCTTCTCCCATGCTCACCAGCTTGTCGGGAGGCACACATCCGACTGTCCCCCTCTCCCAGCCTACACGGCGACAGGCGGCAGCAGTCCTTCTCCCATGCCCACCAGCTTCGGGAGGTACACGTATGTCTGTCCTCCTCTCCCAGCCTACACGGCGACAGGAGGCAGCACTCAATAGATTTTCTCTGGACAAATTATAGAGGCCTTGATCTCCTCATTCTGAACAGCTGAAGGCCTTTCAACTTCCTGCTGGCTAGCTCTGTAGCCAACACCCTAAATTAATTAATGGACTTTCTAAGTCAGCTGGAAATGTATCTCCTTCCTGTGACTACATTCCCAGATTTAGCTGACTTCCTGTTACAATATATATAAAAAAACACAAATACCAGCCCTTAGAAGGGCTTTTTGGGGTGCTGATATTACAGCAGTAGTGGACCAAGAACACTGCAAGACCAGGAACACTGACTAACTGTCCCTAGCTTAACAGCAGCAGCAGCAGCAGCAGCAGCTCTCTCCCTACTCTCACTACACACACTGCTTCAGCATGATCTAAGATGGATGCTGCCCTTGCTTATTTATAGGAGGTGGGAGGGTGTGGGAGGGAGGTATGCTGATTGGCTGGAAATGTGTCTGCTGACAGTAAAGTTCAGGGTCAAAGTTTGCCTCAATGATGTCTTATGGGGGGCGGACCGAACATCGCATATGTTCGCCGGCAGCGGCGAACGCAAACATGCTAAGTTCGCCGGGAACTGTTCGCCGGCGAACAGTTCTATACATCTCTAGTTCCCATATCTCGTGGCACTCTGGCCGTTCCGGTGGTGTCCGGGGCTCCAGATGTGGGGAGGAGAGCGGAAAGCCGTCACTTCCAAAGGACTTGGCATGTCTGGGCGCACGTTCAGAGAATGCGTGCTCCTTCATCAGGCCATCTTGAGGCTGCACTGAGATTGGTGGCGCTCTCTTCCTGTCAGGGACTCAATACCCTGTGCAGGCGCACTGGCGTCGCCAACTGGCGAACGCCTATGCGCATGCTCTGAGGCTACCTTGGTAGAATTCGAGGCTACCTTTGTAGAGTTCGAGGCTACCTTGGTAGAGTTCAGGGCTACCTTGATAGAGTTTGAGGCTACCTTTGTGGAGTTCGAGGCTACCTTGGTGGAAGTTCGAGGCTACCTCGGTAGAGTTCGAGGCTACCTCGGTAGAGTTCGAGGCTACCTCAGTGTAGTTCGAGACTACCAAATTGGCGCCAAAACGGTATATTTAAACACAGCTGTCACTCTAGGTGATTGCTGTGTTGTCTTCAGCTCTCCTGTATCCTGTGCCTGTTATATCCACTGTTCCTGTTTACCTGGCCTGGCTTGTCTTTGGATTCTGATTGTTCCTGTTTACCTGACCCGGCTTGTCTTTGGATTCTGATTACCTGCTGCCCGCCCTGACCTTGGCTTGTCCTGACTATCCTCCTGTCTCGTCCTGATCTGTTTACCTGCTACCGGCTATTGGTCCTGGACCTGTTCCTGGCTCTCCCAGGCAATCCGGGGGTCGCAACCTTGTGTTAGCAAGCAGCCAACTCAATCCCCACGATCTGGGGCCTCGGTGAAAACCGGCTAACACTTAGACTCTGCGCCTCTGGTGAACCTGTGCCACGCCAGTTACCCGGTAAGCCACTCCTCTTACGTCAGGCTCTGCCACGCTACCCCGTGACACTTCCCCCCTTGTGACTCTCTCTGGGCACCCAGTGCAATCTGGCACCATCATTATCTACTCCATGTACGTATTTGAATTTCCTACTGCATTGAACTTCTATCTTATTGCCAACATTGTCTCACTGACTTTTACTCAAAACAATTTTGTTTTGAGGTTTAGCCTCTTCTTCAGAGCTCTGAAGAAGAGGCTAAGCCTCGAAACGTGTTAGCCATTATTCATCAAGGACTTTGCATCTGTCAATGTGATACGGATTGTTCCAGTTGTTTGGATTTGATGTGCCTTTTTTAAACATTTGTTTGTAAGTATAACTACTTTTATTCAATAAAGCCTACTATTAAGGATAATGCGCAAGGCAGAGGCAGGGGATACTAGAATGGGGGGGGGGGGGGTTAGAGGACACTACAGTGGGGATTGATGTGAAGGGGGTAGAGGACACTGTTTTTTGGGGCACAGGACACTCCTAGGGTAAAGGGGACTGAGGACACTGCTATGGGAGGGGGGCAGCAGAAAGGCAGAAAACACTACTGTAGGGGGTGATGCGAAGGGGCAGAAGACACTAATGTGACACAATATTTATTTTTTATGCTGTCTTTTTATTGGGAGCTTGATAGTTTTTTTTTTGTCTGTTTTTTTTAAAGGACGCCACCTAGTACCCACCCCCTCCCCCAACCCCTCTAGGGATCTTTGCTTTCCTCCATGTTGTTTCAATGTGATCTCAACCTCTGAAAGGCTGCCTTTCCCATTTGTTAGGCATCCTCTCTAGGGTTGCATTGCAAGAGTGTTAAGGTGGGTTAAGTGTTAAGAGTTCATTTATGGGTTAAGCTGCACTTCCCACTTAGCGAGAAGATTGGCTGAATGGAGAACTCCAGCTCTGACTCAGCAGGGGGCATGTCTCTCTGCAGAGAGATCAATGCTTCAACACAGAGAGCAATGGTCCTTCTCTGCAGCATTTCAGACAGGGGACAGGCTTTTCTAAAGATGTGGAACATAAAACAAGTTTATAAAAAAAAAAAAAAAGAGAATGTATTCAGATGATTTAAAATGAAAATTCAATTGGTCTTTATACAATGAGCTCCGCTAAGATCAACATCTCACCGTCATTTTAAATGTTGCTTAGTTTCATATTCTTGCACGCTTACAGCATATATTCAAAAGTGCTATCACTGTCTAACTCCTTTCATGTAGCATTGATTTGGAAGAATGCTGAAATGGCAGTCTAGGGACACACAGAAAGCCACCCACTTGCAATTGCCTTAAAATACAGTTTATGATTAAGTGTTATTTATTTCAGTGCATGCTTTATGTTTTCATAGACCCTTCTGAATGCACAGTTACAATTCCAGATGAAAGAGGATTGTGAAATGTATAGAAATACGGGCTCACAGTCCTAAGAAGATTATGCAATTTTAGTAAGTACCATCAGTACAAGTCATTCTGCTCCTTCTCTGCTCTTCCACAGACTGATTAAATTCATTTGTTATTATCATGTAGTAGTGGTTTTATTGGTGTGGGTTGTGAGAGCAGAAATGATCAGCATGTACAATACATTAGACAAGAAAAAAAGCCAACTATTCTCACTTGGTAATATAAATGCTATTTAAAGGGTTTTCCTCTTTCCTTCTTTGCCTTCTCGTTGGTTGAATCAGACCAGTGGGAGAGTCAGGGTTTGGAAATAATTTATTTGAAAGCAAACATGTTATTTTAAATGGGTTTCTGGTTCACAAGGGCGTTACATGAGAAAAGACTGTTTAGTTTCAATTACTCAAGCATACAAGAAGCTACTTCTTAAATTTCTGCATTAATTCCCTTGACAGGGGTCCATTTAGGAAACAATTGTCATTTGCGTAAGCCAGTAAAAAAGAAGGGTTCTTTAACTCCTGTTGAAAGTCAAAAGTCCCTATAAAGCCTTGTACAGTATGAGTTTTTTTTTGTCCAACCCACCGGACTGTAAGTACAGCGATCTCCCCCGCTGAGCTACTGTGTTCTGATGAGGGGGACCCCCCCCCATCAGAACATTTTGATTATCGCTCTTCGCCATTCAGCTGCTGGTTTTCCAGACCGGTTGACAGACCGACATACTGTACACATGGGCCGAATGTCTGCTATTTTATTTTGAACCAGCAAATGTCTCCTGACATTCAGCCCATGTGCACCCGGCTTAAGTCATACTCAATTGTGAAGATAATAAGGTCTGACGAACCCAAATGAAGTGGGAAAATTGTACTGAACATAGTGCCACCCTCTTTATTCCAAAACCTGCAAAAAGCCACAAATACAATCCGATTTAAATCTTTGTCTGTGCTGTAGGGTACTGAGACACTTCATAAAACTCTACATTAGAACAGAACTCAGTTTAAGACAAAAGCATAAAAGGTTAGATAGAAAGAAAATCCATCATGAATCTAGTAACAGTCCAGGCCAAAAGCAAAGCAGGATGTTCTAAAACTCCCATGTCATATATAGGCTAAAACAGTCTAGAGAGAGGTCCGAGTAAGTACAAATTCTAGCATGAGTTTTTTTTTTAACTACCAAAGTCCAACTCTGGTTCATATGCCATAATTTAGTTTGTGATGAAGTTACATTCATAAAATGTGGTTCTCTTAATGTATGAGAAAATAATCAGACACCAAACACACCTACTGTATATTACAAGAAGGTGGAAGCAAATGGAACAATTAACCACTTAAGCCCCGGAAGATTTTACCCCCTTCCTGAGGGGTTTTTTTGCGATTTTTTACTGCGTGACTTTAATGGACAATTGCGCGGTCGTGCGATGCTGTACCTAAATGAATTTGACGTCTTTTTTTCCCACAAACAGAGCTTTCTTTTGGTGGTATTTGATCACCTGTGCGATTTTTTGATCATGCGCTATAAACAAAAAAAGAGCGTAAATTTTGCAAAAATAACAATATTTTTCACATTTTTTTATATGAAATTCCCCCCCAAAAAAATCTAAAAATCAAAATTTTTTAACATTTGTTTTATGCTACATATGTTTGGTAAAAAAAATCGCAAAAAGCGTATTTTGATTGGTTTGCGCAAAAGTTATTGCGTTCACTAACTAAGGGAAAGATTTCTTTCATTTTTGGTGGGTTTTTTTTAACGCGTAATGGCGGCGATCTGCGATTTTTTTTGCGGTACTGCAACATTGCGGCGGACAGATCGGACCCTTGACTGACATTTTTAAAACTTTTGGGGTTACCAGTGACATTACTGCAGTAATCAGTGCTATACATATGCACTGTTACTGCAAAAATGACACTGGCAGGGAAGGGGTTAACTGTATTGGAGAGGGAGGGGTTAAGTGTGTCCTAGGGGCGTGATTCTAACTGTGATGGAACATGGCTACTAGTATAAAAACAGAGATCAACGGTCCTACATAGTAGAACCGTCTGATCTCCATTTTTACACAGGGGAGAATGACAGGCGGCTTGCTTACATTAGCCGCCTGCCTTTCTCCCTTCCCGCCGAACGATCGCGAGTGACCGGCGGTCATTGGGTCCGCCGGTACCACGCACTGACTTGTCTGGGAACGAGCCGGGGTGGGAGCGCGCTATTGGCTCACAAGTCAGTGACAGGCTAGTGACGTATATACAGTATACGTCACTTTGCCTGGCCGGGGCTGACCGCCGCAGTATATGTACTTGCGGCGGTCGGCAACCGGTTAAATATCGTGGTCATTATATATATTATATGTGCAATCATGTTTGTTCTCCAACGATCCATAATTTCATTCTGTGCAACAATATGTTTGTTTCCAGATTGCAAAACCTTGTCAGATGGAAAAATAGATGTATTTAGAAAAACTGGAATTATGGGTGTGCCTGCTGAACATCATAAAACGCACGTCAGCATCCCTTCAACACACCTCCTGTAGCTGCAGCATCACCTTCAACTCAGCCCCCACCTTGTCTCAGCAGTCGGCAGCAGAGAAGAGGACAGAACTCTTCCACCAGATCCTGCTTTTTTCTGTGCAGCCACGGAGAGGGTCCCCTCTGCCCTCTGTCTCAGCAGTTGGCAGCAGAAAGGACAAAACTCATCCTACAGATTCTGAACCTCTCTGTGCAGCCACAGAACCCTCTCGTATCTGCCCGCCCTGGTCTCAGCATTCAGCAGACTCAGGCAGCTGATTCCCTCCCTCCGCTGGTCCTCCTCCTGACCCGCACTTTTTTTCCCAGCTCCTAACCCAGCTTCTTTCAGGCAGAAGGTAAGTGGGTTGCACTGTGTAGTACGGAAGGTTTGGAGACTCTTGACTTCTGATGGTGGGGAAGGGCTCTTGACATCTCATGTAAGGAGGAGGGGGGGGGGGGGGCTCTGGATATCTTATCTTTCAGGTACAACTGGCCCTTTGAGGGCAACCATAATGCTGATGCGGCCCACGTTAAAATTGAGTTTGACACCCCTAAGAAGGAATGCAAGGTATTAAAGCCAGGGATTCTAATACATCCAAATGAACTTACTCTTTGCAGAACCAAAGACCAGGTAATCTTTGCCAAATACTTTTCACTTTTAATCCTGCATATTTTACTGTTGCTTATTTTCTTTTATTCACTGCCTGGCCAAAAAAAAAGTCACCGCAAAAAAAAGGTCACACACTCTAATACTTTGGTTGGCTTTGATTACGGCACGCATTCGCTGTGGCATTGTTTCGATAAGCTTCTGCAATGTCACAAGATTTATTTCCGTCCAGTATTGCATTCATTTTTCACCAAGATTTTGTATTGATGATGGGAGAGTCGGACCACTGAGCAAAGCCTTCTCCAGCACATCCCAAAGATTCTCAATGGGGTTAGGTTCTAGACTGTGTGGTGGCCAATCCATGTGTGAACATATCTCATGCTCCCTGAACCACTCTTTCACAATTTGAGCCCGATGAATCCTGGCATTGTCATCTTGGAATATGCCTGTGCCTCAGGGAAGAAAAAATCCATCGATGGAATAACCTGGTCATTCAATATATTCAGGTGGTCCGCTGACCTCGTTCTTTGGGCACATGAAGTAACTATCCAACAGGATTGTTACTGCATGCTTAGTTTAGTTAGTTGCTTAGTTAATTCGAGGTGGCGACTTTCTTTTTTTGGCCAAGCAGTGTATAATGTCTTTTTGTAAATATTTTCTTGTACATTTGTTTTTTCTTCTCAGTAAAATCATTAAGCTGAATCTCTGAATGCTCTAAATCAGAAATTAAAGAGTGCTACCATATTTTAAAACTGCTACATTCCTGTTTGTGTGTGACAACAAGCATCACAGACATTTCGTGTAGTGGGCCTAAAAGAGATTTTCAAACACTATTGATATCCCCTAGCTACATTTCAGCTGCCCTTTCTCCCCCATTACTATTGGGCTTTTACCAAAATCTGGAATTGTAATTCTAGAGTACATCTCCACTGTTGCCTGCTGCTGACCTTTAACATCATGGCTTCTTCTCTTTGAACTAGTGACTTTGGGGTTGATTTACTAAAGGCAAATTCACTGTGCACTACAAGTGCACTGCAAGTGCACTTGAATGTGCGCTGCAAGTGCACTTGGAAGTGCAGTGGCTGTAGATCTGAGGGGGGCATGCAAGAAAAATAAAAAACAGCATTTTTGCCTGCACATGATTGGATGATAAAAATCAGCAGAGCTTCCCCCCATTTCAGATCTTCCCCTCAGATCTACAGCGACTGCACTTGCAAGTGCATTTACAGTGCATAGTAAATTTGTCTTTAGTAAATCAACCTCCCAGTAGTACGTCCCCTAGGTTAGCTATCTTGTTCTCTTCTTGCCCCAACCCCCCCCCCCCCCCAAAACATACGCAAAACACGTGAAATGTTCCACATAGACATAAAATAAATAATCAAGGTAGTTTAAATTTCAGGCAAAAATATGCTTGAGAGCAGAGGTGATCTCAGAAGCTTTCAGGATTAGAAAAAAGGAAACCCCAGAATGCAAGGATCACTGTTATTGCATGGTAGACGATGAGGTCTGGATTATGAGTGGTGGTGTTTAGGGCAGAAGCTGTGATTAGATTAAGGTAAGACATTTTCAAAGATGGTAGGCCAGGCTCACTGAGCCTTTAATTAGCAGTGGCCATCTATTTTAAAGTAGGCTGATCGCCCTAGGTCACCGCCTATGTGGCCTAGTAAGAAATCCATGACCAAGGCACTTCAGATGTCATCGTAAACTTCTAAGACCTATAACTGACCCAACTCCTTTTACCCCAACTATCTATATAAAAATTCCAAACACAATTGTTGGAGTAAAAATTTTGGCCGTTTATTAATACCAAACAAAATATAACAAACATTCCTTAAGAGTCCATTCACACTGCCGCGACTTGTGAGGCGACTTGTGTGCCCTCAAGTCGCCCCAAGTCGCTTGACAAAACAAAAGCAATGTTAATCAATGAGTGCCGTCTTAATTGGCACTACTGAAGTCGCTCTGACTTCAGAAAAGGGTCCTGTACTACTTTGAGGCGACTTGTATCCGACTTGTCCCATAGACTTTAATGGGAATCGCCTCCTTATCTTAATTGAAGCGACTTGTGATCCGACTTTCCATTGAAATGGTCAAGAACCAGGAAAAAAGATAATTTTTCTTATAAATTTTAGTAGCACAGGGATGGGGCTCCGCTCCACCTGGGCGTTTTTGTTGCAGGCGTTTATCGGGCATATTTTGGGCGTCTTTGGAGGCAGGCATTAATTTTTTTGGATTTAGTGTCTGGGGGGTCTAAAAAGTGTACCTGTGACGTTTTAGCTCTGTAGCATGTCCAGAACCAGAAAAAAAGATAATTTTTCTTAGAATTTTTAGTAGCACAGGGATATGGCTCCGCTCCACCTGGGCGTTTTTGTTGCAGGCGTTTATCGGGCAGACACTAAATCCAAAAAAAGTCATGCCTGCCTCCAAAGATGCCCAAAAAATGCCCGATAAATGTCTGCAATAAAAACGCCCAGGTGGAGCGGAGCCCTATCCCTGTGCTACTAAAAATTCTAAGAAAAATTATCATTTTTTCTGGTTCTGGACATACTACAGAGCTGAAACTTCACAGGTACACTTTTTAGACCCCCCAGACACTAAATCCAAAAAAAGTCATACCTGCCTCCAAAGACGCCCAAAAAATGCCCGATAAATGCCTGCAACAAAAACGCCCAGGTGGAGCAGAGCCATATCCCTGTGCTACTAAAAATTTGAAGACAAATTATCTTTTTTTCTCGTTCTGGACATGCTACAGGGCTAAAACTTCACTGGTACACTTTTTAGACCCCCCAGACACTAAATCCAAAAAAAGTCATGTCTGCCTCCAAAAACGCCCAAAAAATGCCCGATAAATGCCTGCAACAAAAACGCCCAGGTGGAGCAGAGCCATATCCCTGTGCTACTAAAAATTCTAAGAAAAATGATCTTTTTTTCTGGTTCTGGACATGCTACAGAGCTGAAACGTCACAGGTACACTTTTTAGACCACCCAGACACTAAATCCAAAGAAATCTCTTTTTTTTTTTTCAATAATTTTTTCAATAATTGGCTCTCTATCAAAAACGACAATTTTTAAGAACTTTTTTTGGTGTGATTGAACATGACCCAGAACCATCATATTCTGATTGGTCAAATACAAAGTTGTACAAAGTCGTCTATCATACAAGTAGCGCTGAATTCGCGCAAAGTCGCAATGAAGTCTCGCTGAAGTCGCGCTGAAAGTCGTGCTAACAAGTCGCCCCTTATGAGGCGACTTTCTGGTCGCGGCAATGTGAATGGGGTCTAAAACAGAAAACAAAATAATAATACAGTAACAAGAAACCTGAGGTTGCCGATCTTTGGAGGCACCAAGTATCAATCATCCACTTTAGTATCTGCATAACTATTTACCCGGCCCCCAGCCGCACCACACGGGCTCAGGGAAGACCTCAACATTCAGCAGATACCTCACCATTTTAACCTACCAGTTAACCCCCATTAACTGGCATTCAACAGGTGACTCCATACCTTAGATGGGTCCCTAAACTGATAAACACAGCAGGTTATTTTAAACGCCTCCAAAGACCCCAACCGCCAACCAGGAAGACAACCACTAGATGCAAAAAACTCCAGGATAAGGGTGTTTCCCAAGTGTCTTAGCCGAATGCCGGGCAGATTGTGCTGCCTACATCCACGACCTCCTTGTGCCCCACCTACCTGCAAAAGAAAAGCCCCCTAATTGTCTAGGGGCATATTAAACATTTTTATTAACCCTTACTCTCCCAGATTCCCCTGACTACCTAGTCATGCCAGCCCTGCACCTTATTTTTTTATTTTTCTTGCTACGGGCTGTACTGTCCTGTTGGTGTTATGTAATATTTTAGGCAAGAATGGGATTGTCCTAGAAATGGTGTACAATAGCAATAGTTAGTAAAATGCTCCACCATGTTATAATCTGTACATCTCAAATGTAGAAACAAAAATTAAATTCCACGTCAAGATATCTAAAATACAAATCAGTTTTTTTTATTTGTCTTTTTGGCCAACTGTGGTGGCTTTTACATTTTATATATATTTTTTTTTCTCTCCTTTTGGCCCAGACCCACTTTGTAAAAGATTAAAAGGCCGTATTACACTGTTTTCACTGCAACATTACCACAGTTATAAATATTCAGTCCCTCTGGCCTCCTTATTCCTGCCACTAAACTAACAGCTGAGTACAAATGTTAATACAGCCCCTACTTCTATTTCTAGCATTTTCCATTGACTGCTATTTGGATACAAAATGGCTTCAGGTGTCCTCTTACACACAGCAGTTAAAATTGGCATGACTGGAAGACCTTGTTTCAGTGTAGAGATAAAATGCAGTAAAAATAGTAAGCCTTTAATTGGCAATAGACTGTCTTTTTTTAGGATGACAATATTTTAGTTCTCTGTAGCCAGAAAAAAAATCTGAAAAAAAATATTGTACTTTGTAGGAAATGGAATTTCAAATCATCCTGAATAATGCTAACCTTAAGCAACAGAAAAAGAGTATAACTTCACTGCTGGTTAAGAAATTGTTCCACAGATAGTACAAAATGTGTCATTTGCACGCACACACAAAGCGCTGAAACAGGTTCCGTTTTTCATTATTTTTTTTTTCTTCTTTATGAGAACATTACAAAGACTAACTTGAAGATTTGGCTTTTTTTAACAACTAATTTTATAATCTGACATCTTTATCCATTTAATACTGTGAAAAGCGGTAGTGATTTTCCATTCGCTTTCCATAGTTCAATAAATGTTCGCTTTTCAAGAGTTCCCAAGTTGAAGAAATCCTTTTAAAAGCAAGCTGACAAAATCCCTGAGATTTGATGGCTGGAATTATTCGGGGCCAGTGATGTAGAAGTTAGGATCAAAACAGACATATTGTGCCTATTTATACCTATCCATTCTTGTTGCCTAATTCTTTACAGTGCCATTCATTTTTAATGGCACCCCAACGCAATGACAACAAAGACTCAACACATTGCACCACAACACACAGCAATGTATTACAGTGTGTTGTGCTCTGCTGCATGGGCAAAAAATGTGACATGACCTTTTTAGTCAGTTTTGGTCCAGAATGGCTAAGTGTGAATCTCCTGCCCCCTCACTATTTAGGCTTCATGCACATAGCATCAATCCGAACACTACAGAGCATCACCAGAGGCATGGTTGTCATTGATGTTATAGGATAATGTATAGAGAGAAATAGCCACACTCCAACTTGAAGGTGAAAAATATAAAATCTGTTTTATTCGTATCCAAAAGATAAAATCAATTCAAAGTGTATCCATAATATAGTCAGAGACAAGAGATGAACGCATAGTAGTTGACGCGTTTCATGGATACATGAATACATTATTACATTATAATTGCCTGGACTGCGGATCCTTGCTGCACCTTATTTTGATGGTTGGGATTACCTTATCACTGGAGCGGTTCTTTTGCCCTTTCTGCTGATCTGTGACGATGTTATAGGATGCCTATGGGCAGTGCCAGGACAAGCTCATCTAGAGCCCAGGGTGCGAACATGCCAAACTGCACTTCCAAATCCTTGCCTCTGCCCCTCCAAAAAATCACTACTCTTAGCACAAATCCACTACCCCTAAAATTTCCCCTCCCAATACCCCCTGCTGCCCCCCAGAATCCCCCTTCCAACACAAATCCCCCCCCCCCAATTCTCCTTGTGGTGTCCCTCCTCTTCACATGTTACCACAGTACTCAGGGCAGCCATCCCTCCTGCCCACCCCTTGTCCCTGCCCTGCCTATGGGACTCTGCAGGCATGCTGTGCATTGGCAAAGTATCCTGCAGTCCCGGTGACGGTGTGTGCAAGGTGGGCTGACAACGTTAGTTACTTACTTATTTTAGGTATTAAAGGTATTTACAGGCAATGTATGCAGCACTTTACATATATTTTATATTTACATCAACCCAAGATGGAGCTTACAATCTAAGGTCCCTACTTCATATGCATACATACTGTCAGAGAACAATCCACAGAAGAACTGGCACATCTGTCAATAGCCATAAGAATCGCGGACAAGAACATTAAAGAAGTTATATGTGCCAGTGCGCATGCACGTACGCCAAAGCGCACGCAATGCGTGACAGATTCTGGCGCCCAGTGGCCTATTTAAAGCCAGCAACAGCAACCACTAATTTCTGGATGATTGTCAGCCCCTGTGCCTTGTGTATTCTGATTTTGGATTTCCTGTTACCAACCCGGATTGCCTTTGACCTGATTCACTTCCATTCTTGGCTCTGATCCTTGGCATGAACTTCTGACTTGCTTCTGCTTGATCCACTGTGTTTGACCTCGGCTTGGCTCATTGTATAATCCTGTATGTTGTGGTCTTTAAGGTGCCCATCTAAATAATTAAGGTGCCCATCTAAATACTCTAATGGCATCTTAATGCCTGGTCTAGTGATTAATGTATAAATACTTATCTCAGACTGTGTAAAGAAATTATGTGTAATTGTGCAGCAAATCCATTATTTTTCACTCCTCCCCTGTAGTGAGCCCAATTTGTGGGCATTCATATTGTTCAGCTCCAGCAGAACTTTGTTGTTAATGCCCCAAGCATCTGCTGTGTTGGGATCAGGGGTGGAGTAGGGTGGCACACTGTCAACCATGGTAGCTCAGCATCCACAGCGCCTATCAAAACAGCAGGAAGTGCTACACTCACTATGTCCCCTGGGGAACAGGAGGAATTGAAGATTTGTTTAGAATGACTTGATTAAAGTGAAGAACTTTCTAGGAAATGTACTACATAACCATTTATGCATCAATACAAAGTGATTATACTTCCTCTTTTTCTCATTTTATCTCAAGGGTGAATACGATTTTTGTTGCCACTGGCTGCAAAGCTAAATAAAAGAGTACATTTATTATCTAAATCAGTTATTTGTATAATATTTAAAACTCCACTTTTGTTGAGGAAAAAAAAATTCCCCTCTGGGTGATCTCTGTACATTGCAGGGATTTTAACAAACTTTGTTGCAGATTCCTACCTTTTGTTATTCTGAAGAAATCATTGTTTGTTCCTGTGTGCTGAGTGGGTCAAATGGGAGTGGTTTCATAATTATTTGTCAGCTGTTGCAGCTGCAGGACTCTAATTAGGAAATCTGCTAGGCCTGCATCCCTTTAGACGTGTTCCTATTGGGAGTATCTCACCAAAAATTACATTTTTGTTGCAGGGGATGCCAGAAATCGGACTTGTATGTTAGGCAGACTTCTGGTAAAATCAGTGAACCAATCACACAAGCAGGAAATTATGTTTCTGGGGTGTGGTCAGTATACATTCTGTGTACAGAACACCTCTAGGTAGCCATATTGCATTGCATTTTCAGAAAATTACAACAGCTGGGGATTGAAAAGGAAAGGTCATTTTTAATAACATTCAATTACAATATGATTTGTGTCGCAATTAATTGTATGTGCTATCTTTTTTTTTTCTTTATTTGCTGTTTTTTTTTCCGCCATGAAAGTGAAGTTACCCTGTAAACTCAACCAGTCATACCAAATACCAAAAAACTTGATTGGTTACAGTGAGCTGCATGCAATCTCTGAATTGTGTGGGGAACAGTAACTAATCGAGGGGGTTAACACTATACAGAACCAATGCTATTTGCACTTCCTTTTTATATAAGTCTGATTCAGTGTCTTCTTTTTATAATGGCTGTGACCCAGTCCATAGCTCAGAGGCTCCACTTCTGCTGTTGGGTTTCCGAGCACAGAAATGCACAGCAGAAGATAGAGGAGTTGTTTGCTATGATCTTGAATGCTGCCAAATTAATAGAGAGGCAGATGCTGCACTGGCCTTCAGTGTGATTGCTAATTTAGTTTTTGTCTCATGGTGATAGAAATATCTACAGCTAGAAAATTGAAATCACTTATCCCTATCTTGTTTCCAAAATATGACTGTGGAAATAATAGTTTCAGTGTAGCTCGTCCGATAGGAGTTAGCGGCAAACAAAGTAAATAAAAGTGTCCAATCTAACTCGCCTGTTGGCGGCTGACTGGTGATAATGGGATTTGTCCTGTGAGATGCAAAAGGATTAAAACTGAAACAGAAGAAACTTATAGATATTGCCTTTATTACCAAATCGATTAGGTTCCACTTTTTAACCTACACTGGGAAAATTAATTATTTTTGTTCCAGTCTTCATTATTAAACACAGTTTATGGAGGCCCTTTGTTTTGGAGGATAAAGCAACAGGTTTGCTAAACCTTATCATGACGAGGCTAATTAAAACCTAAATGCCCAGGCCAAAGTTTCTAGCATTTCCATGCTTAAGGTCCGTACACACAACACGAAAATGGGAAGTAAAATTTCCTCCGACGAACGATCTGCCGATTTTCTGATTGTTAGTATAGTGCTTTCGACAGCCGATTACGAATTTTCGGACAGCAAAAACTGGATGTGCAGGCTATAAAATTGTTATTGTACGTCAACACAACATCCAATTTTCGTTTAATTAGTACAGTTTTTGTCTAAGACTACGCATGCTCAGAAACGAAAGAACACATACAAAACAAATTACACATGACATCACTTCTGAAGTTGAATTCTGTCGTATGAGAATTTTCGTATGAAAGTAACCTCTTCACTTTCCATATGAGACTAGCATGCAACAAAAAATGGACGAAAGAGATCATCCGATAATCTGATCTTGTGTACTACCTAAGGTTAACTTGACTCTCTGATTAGTTTGCATACCTAAATAATATTACAGGATGATAAAAACATAAAAAAAGTTTATTTGCTTTAACAATTTATTTAACCTTAATACTGTAATTGTATCTGAAAATTACATTAATAAATAAAGGCACACTTCTATTGTCTGGCTGTAGTGACATCTGCAGGGTAATGAATGAATTTGTGAACAAAGCTTTTAGCCTTCATGTGATCACTATGTTGTAGCTGTCAGTTTTCAGGGTTTATCCTTCTTTCCATTGCTGGTTTATCCCCATCGTTGCCTTATCCATCCGAGAAAGATAGGAGTCCTGTGAAAGCTGTAAGCTGACTTTGTCAGTTCAGGCACTCACCACTGCATTGTGGAAGGTATATAACAGTGATGGCGATCCTTGGCACCCCAGATGTTTTGGAAATACATTTCCCATGATTCTCAACTACACTGCAGAGTGCATGAGCATCATGGGAGATGTAGTTTTTAAAACATCTGGGGTGCCAAGGTTCGCCATCACTGATCTATAGCATCTTCCTTATACCTGGAAGTACAAGGTATTACTTTTCAGATTACAGGTTCCCTTTGGAGGTACAGTGGCATCATCTCCATAAAACGTGTGCTGAGAAATTTTAGTTTTTTTTAGTTTTACAGTCTGACCTCTCCCACTTAATAAAGTTTTTGTGATTTGCCAATCATGGATTGTACAGAAACAACTGCTGGAGACCAAACTGACCTGATTGTATCAATCATTCATGCACAGAAATTTAAAGGGTAACTCCACTTATACAATCGCGACATCATAAATGTAATTGAAGGGTATTAAAAATTACCTTTCCTTTTCAATCTGCAGCCACAGTAAATTTTGGAAAATTCAATGCAATATGGCTACCTGGAGTTGTTCTGAATGTGTACTGACCATCCCCCCAGAAACATAATTTCCTGCTTGTGTGATTGGCTCACAGATTTCCCCGAATTCTACCTAAGATACAAGTCAGATTTCAGGCATCCCCTGCAACAAAAATGTCATGTTTTTGGTGAGATACTCCCAATAGGAACACGTCTAAGGGGATGCAGGCACAGCAGATACCTTCATCAGTGCTCTGCAGCTGCACAGCTGATTGATAATTATGAAACCACTTCCATTAGACCCACTCAGCACAGAGACACAGAGGAACAAACAGGGATTTCTTTAGAATAACAAAATGTAGAAATCTGCACCAAAGGTTGTGTTTGCATTTAAAAACAGAATTCTGCTGGAGGGCCAGTTCACACCATTTGCAGTCCTCTGCAGACAAGCATGGGTGTCATTAAATCTTAACGGCACCCCGCACATCTATAAAACTATATGTTCACAGCCACCAAATGCATGGTACCCCTCAGTATCTTGGGGTTTAAGGTGGTGCCATTTTAAAAACCGGGGCTGTCATACTTTTTGTTTGTGTCCCCCCTCCCATTTGGCAGTCCATTGAAATTAATGGGCTGCTGAAAACGCATAGCAACATGCACAAATCACACACATGCAAGTACACTATATTGTCAAAAGTATTGGGACGCCTGCCTTTACATGCACAGGAACTTTAATGGCATCCCTGTCTTAGTCCTTAGGGTTCAATATTGAGTTGGCCCACCCTTTGCAGCTATAAGAGCTTCAACTCTTCTGGGAAGGCTGTCCATAAGGTTTCGGAGTGTATCTATGGGAATGTTTGACCATTCTTCCAAAAGCACATTTGTGAGGTCAGACACTAATGTTGGACGAGAAGGCCTGGCTCGCAGTCTGTGCTCTAATTCACCCCAAAGATCTTATATTGGGTTGAGGCCAGGACTCTGTGTGGGCCAGTCAGGTTCCTCCACCCCAAACTCGCTCATCCATGGCTTTATAGACCTTGCTTTGTGCACTGGTCCAAATAATTTGATGGAGGGAGGATTATGGTGTGGGGTTGTTTATCAGGGTTTGGGCTTGGCCCCTTAGTTCCAGTGAAGGGAACTCTAAAGGCCCGTACACACGTACCGATCGTCGTCATACAAACGTTTGTCTTTTCTCCCCGGGATGTCGATGTCTGTTGAAAAGTGCAAAGACAGCTCAAGAATTTTGTCCGCCGACTTCAGCTGACTGCAGAAGTGATGTCATGTAATGGTTAACTTTCCCTGTGTTTTTTCTTTTCTGAGCATGCCCAGTCTTGCAAATCTGCGGTCTGTCGGCTGATTTCTGTACTGACTGGCGAACAATCGTCCGTTCTGGTGTCGGCATACAAAAATTTTTATGTTTGCAAGAAAGACTCTTGTCCGCAGAATGTGCGCAGACAGCTGTCGGAGGCACCATACTAACAAGCGTACAATCGGCAGATCTTTCGTCCGCCGACGTTTGTATGACGACGATCGGTACGTGTGTACGGGCCTTTAAGGCATCAGCATACCAAGACATTTTGGACAATTTCATTCTCCCAACTTTGTGGGAACAGTTTGGGAATGGTCCCTTCCTGTTCCAACATGACTGCGCACCAATGCACAAAGCAAGGTCCATAAAGATATGGATGAGCGAGTTTGTTGTGGAGAAACCTGGCTGGCCTGCACAGAGTCCTGACCTCAACCTGATAAAACACCTTTGAGATGAATTAGAACGGAGACTGCTAGCCAGGCCTTCTCTAGAACGTCAGTGCCCAACTTCACAAATGCACTTCTGGAAGAATGGTCAAACATTCCCATACACACACTCCTAAACCTTGTGGACAACCTCCCCAGAAGAGTTGAAGCTGTTATGGCTGCAAAGGGTGGGCCACCTCAATAATAAACGATACGGACTAATGGGCCATACACACTATAAGATTTTCTGAAGACTTTTTCCTTTAGACTTACCAAAACCATATAATATGAGGCCAAACCTAAACACTTTCAATTTGTATGCAATCTGGCAGGCCCTTACACTACAACGAAAAGGTAAATCTGAAGGAAAAAGTCTTCAGAAAATCTTATAGTGTGTATAGCCCTTAAGACTGGGTTGCCATTAAAGTTCATGTGCATGTAAAGGCAGGTGCCCCAATACTTTTGGTAATATAGTGTATATGGTGTGAACTGGCTCTGAAGTTTTGAAGACATATAGAGAAGGAAAGTACACATTGGGTATTGGATAGATCATGTGCATATTGCTGTCATCTATAGGGACAGAATTAAGCATGTTGAATTTTTGTGATTGCTTTAGGACTAGGGTTGAGCGGACACCTAGATGTCCGTGTTCGACGGGTTCGGCCGAACTTTAAAAAAAAGTCCGGGTCCGTGTCCCGGACTTTTACCGAACTTTTCCCGGACACCGAACCCCATTGAAGTCAATGGGGACCCGAACTTTAAGGCACTAAAATGGCTCTAAAACACCAAAGGAAAGGGCTAGAGTGCTGCAAATGGCAGCAAAACGTAATTAAGAGCATGGCAAGTGCTCTGCAAACAAATGTGGATAGGGAAATAACTTAAAACAACAAAAAAAAACAGAAAAATAAAACAATGTTCTTCTTCATCTCTGAAGGACGAGGCCCATATGGAGTAGGAGGGAGGTTGAGGTGGTGGTGGATGTGGCGGTGACATAGGCGTGCGCACAGGGTGTGCTGGGTGTGCCTGGGCACACCCTAATCACCTAGGGCACATAGCATTGCCAGTGAGGAGATGGGAAAGATCTCCCTGGGACCTGCTCTGCTCTATTTCTCCTTGCCTACAGGTACATGGCCCCGATACATTACTCTCCCTGCTGGCAAACACATGCATGTGTATTTCAACTTTGGGGTGCACACCTTAATGCAATAGGCTGCGCACACCTATGGGCGGTGTAGGTGGAAGCGGCGGTGGAGGAGGACCAGGGCCGGATTAACAGCATCATGGGCTTGGTGCTGAGGATTTTGAAGGGCCTTAGGGCCGTGCCTTGCCATGCACCCAGAGGAGGAAGGGTGCAGCCATGCATGCCTAATTCAACATGGGATGCTGTCTCTGAAGCCCATAAACACATCCATGCATCGCCAACTGTCCCTCCTTGTCCGGCCTTCACGCTGTGTGGGGAGGTTCTGAGGGTGCTGCCTGGGGAAGCGAGCATAGAAGCCAGACTTCTGTGTTTACAAGTGACAGAAGAGCGGTAACAGTGAATATGGCCAACCCGGGGCCTATATAAAAGGTAGGGGCCTGGAGCTGCAGCTCCAATAGACCCTACATTAATCTGGCCCTGAGGAGGAGGACGAGGTAGCCAACACTGCTTCTTTTCACAAATTTTAAATGAGGGTACACCCCAAAAGAGTGAGAAAGAGCAAAAATGGAACAATGGGTGGGTAAGGTCGGTATCCATTGCTATTCTGCATAAGGTACGGAAAAGTCCCGTGGGATCCATGCCTGGTTCATTTTAATGAACGTGAGCTTGTCCACATTGTCTCTGGACAGGCGGCTGCGCTTGTCTGTTATAACGCCCCCAGCCGTGCTAAATACCCGTTCAGATAATACACTGGCTGCAGGGCACGCCAGCACCTCCAAGGCGTAAAGGGCAAGCTCAGGCCATGTGCCCAATTTGGAGACCCAGAAGTTGAAGGGGGCAGACCCGTCATTCACTACATGTAGGCGTGTGCACACATACTGCTCCACCATGTTGGTAAAATGCTGCCTCCTGCTAAGACGTTCCATCTGAGCTGCTGGTGCTGCTGTTTGTTGTGGCGTGCTGACAAAGCTTTTCCACATTTCGGCCATGCTAACCCTGCCTTCTGAGGTGCTGGCGGTGCCCTGGTTGCGTTGGCGACCTCCTCCTCCTCCTCCTCTGCCTTGTGCTTCCACTGTGGCCCCGCTGTCAGATGGGAATGCCAGCAGCATGGCGTCTACCAGCGTGCGCTTGTACTCGCGCATCTTGCGATCGCGCTCCAGTGAGTGAATTAAGGACGGTACGTTGTCCTTGTAACGGGGATCCAGCAGCGTGGCCACCCAGTAATCAGCACAAGTTAGAATGTGGGCAACTCGGCGGTCGTTGTGGAGACACTGCAGCATGTAATCGCTCATGTGTGCCAGGCTGCCCAGAGGCGACGAAAGGCTGTCCTCTGTGGGAGGTGTATGGTCCGTGTCCTCTGTATCCCCCCAGCCACGCACCAGTGATGGCCATGAGCTGGCCTGGGTGCCACCCTGCTGTGAACATGGTTCCATCTCCTCCTCCAGCTCCTCCTCCTCCTCATCCTCCTCATCCTCCAGAACTGTGCCCCTGCTGGACAATTGCGTCCCTGGCGTTTGCGTGTGCAGGAACCCACCCTCGGAGCCCCTTGCGAATGACTGCCCTGAAAGCCTTGGAAATGTTACCTCTTCATCCTCCTCCTCCTCCTCATCCTGTGCCACATCCTCTTCCATCATCGCCCGAATTGTTTTTTCAAGGAGGCATAGAAGTGGGATAGTTAAGCTGAGAACGGCGTCATTGCCACTGGCCATGTTGGTGGAGTACTCAAAACAGCGCAACAAGGCACACAGGTCTCGCATGGAGGCCCAGTTATTGGTGGTGAAGTGGTGCTGTTCCGCAGAGCGACTCACGCGTGCGTGCTGCAGCTGAAACTCCACTATGGCCTGCTGCTGCTCGCACAGTCTTTCCAGCATGTGCAAGGTGGAGTTCCACCTTGTGGGCACGTCACATATGAGGCGGTGAGCGGGAAGGCCGAAGTTACGCTGCAGCGCTGCCAGGCGAGCAGCAGCAGGGTGAGAACGCCGAAAGTGCGCACAAACGGCCCGCACTTTCTGCAGCAGCTCTGACATATCGGGGTAGTTTTTAAGGAACCTCTGCACCACCAAATTCAGCACATGCGCCAGGCAAGGGATGTGCGTCAAACCGGCTAGGCCCAGAGCTGCTATGAGATTTCGCCCGTTATCGCACACCACCAGGCCGGGCTTGAGGCTCGCTGGCAGCAACCACTCATTTGTCTGCTGTTCCATGCTCCTCCACAACTCCTGCGCGGTGTGTGGTTTGTCCCCCAAACAGGCAAGTTGTAAAACTGCCTGCTGTCGTTTACCCCTGGCCGTGCTGAAGTTGGTGGTGAAGGTGTTACGCTGTCCGGATGAGGAGGCGGTAGAGGATGAGGAAGCGGAGTAGGAGGAGTTAGGAACAGGAGGCAAACTGAAGCGCCCTGCAATCCTCGGTGGTGGAAGGACATGCGCCAAATTGCTATCCGCCTCAGGCCCATCCGCCACTGCATTTACCCAGTGTGCCGTTAGGGAGATATAACGCCCCTGACCGTGCTTACTGGTCCACGTATCCGTAGTTAGGTGGACCTTGGCACAGATGGCGTTGCGCAGTGCACACCTGATTTTTTCCCCCACTTGGTTGTGCAGGGAAGGGATGGCTTGCCTGGAAAAGTAGTGGCGGCTGGGCACGACGTACTGTGGGACAGCCACCGACATAAGGTTTTTAAAACTGTGCGTCTCCACCAGACGGAATGACAGCATTTCAAAGGCCAATAATTTTGAAATGCTGGCATTCAGGGCCAGGGATCGCGGGTGGGTAGGGGGGTACTTCCTCTTCCTCTCAAGTGTTTGGGAGATGGAAAGCTGAACGCTTCCACGGGACATTGTGGAGATGGTTGTTGGTGACCCAGGTGGTGGTGTTGCTGACAGATCGTCTGTTTGCGGGGTGGCAGGTGCCGGTATCACTACAGATGTGGCTGGAGCGGCCGAGACTGCAGCAGAAGAGGAAGCAGGATGAGCCAGAGACGTTTCTTGGTTTTGAAGGTGTGTACTCCACTGCAGCTCGTGCTTTGCACTTAGATGCCTGATCATGCAGGTTGTGCTCAGGTTGAGAAGGTTCATGCCTCGCTTCAAGCTCTGATTGCACAGGGTGCAAACCACTCGTGTCCTGTCATCAGCACATTTTCTAAAGAACTTCCACGCTAGAGAACTCCTTTGAGCTGACTTTGGTGCGCTCGTTCCCTTGCTGCGTTGGGCAGTAGCGGGCGTAGTGTCTGGGGCACGGCCGCTCCGCTTCTGCACCCTGCTCCCTCTTCTGCTGTGCTGGTGGCTCTGTGCGACCACCGCCTCTTCCTCCAAACTACTCAGTTCACCTGCATGACGTTCATTCCATGTGGGGTCGAGGACCTCATCGTCCTCCACATCATCTTCCACCCAGTCTTCACCCCTGCCCTCCTTGTCGGTCTCCACAATGCTGAACGCCGCAGCAGTTGGCACCTGCGTTTCGTCATCATCGGAGACGTGCTGCGATGATCCTTGCATGTACTCATCTTGAGGAATAAGTGGTTGGGCATCGCTGCACTCAATCTCTTCCACTTCTGGGGCAGGGCTAGGTGGATGGCCCTGGGAAACCCTGCTGACAGAGTCCTCAAAAAGAATAAGAGACTGCTGTATGGCTTGGGGCTCAGACTGCTGGCCTGATTTGCAAGGGGGTGAGGTGAAAGACGGTTGGACATTGGCTGCAGGTGCCAACTCTGACCTTTCTGCAGTAGACTGGGTGGGAGACAATGTGAAGGAACTGGAGGCACTGTCAGCAGCAAACCAATCTACTATCGCCTCAACTTGTTCTGGCCTCATCACTTCTAGGGGCGTTTGATGCCCTACCAAATACTGATGCAGGTTCTGTCGCCTACTCACACTTGAGGAAGGTGTTTCACTTGTGCGTGTAGCTGGCACAGATCGACCATGTCCTCTCCTTGCAACAGGAGCTCTACCAGCAGCACCACGACCCAGGCCACGGCCCTTATTTGACGGTCTCCTCATATTTCTGTAATTTAAGATCTTGCCCTAGAAAGGTTTTTATTGAATAGCGGAATAGAAAATATGATCCAAAAAAAGTGTATGTATATCACACGTACACAACCACACTAGGCCCCAATTACTATTGTTTGTACCCCTAAAAGGCTAGATGAGGAGTAGGGGGAGTATGGAACAGGCAGCACCCTCAAACCTTCAGAAGTATGAGATGAACCCCAACAACTTGGAAAGGTGGATCTCTCTCACACGTACCGACACAGACTATCCCGCAATTCAATTGATCCTCATAGGTTTTTATTGAATAGCGGAATAGGAAATATGATCAAAAAAAGTGTATGTATCTCGCACGTACACAACCACACTAGGCCCCAATTACTATTGTTTGTACCCCTAAAAGGCTAGATGAGGAGTAGGGGGGGTATGGAACAGGCAGCACCCTCAAACCTTCAGAAGTATGAGATGAACCCCAACAACTTGGAAAGGTGGATCTCTCTCACACGTACCGACACAGACTATCCCGCAATTCAATTGATCCCCAAAGGTTTTTATTGAATAGCGGAATAGGAAATATGATCAAAAAAAGTGTATGTATCTCACACGTACAGAAACACGCTAGGCCCCAATTACTATTGTTTGTACACCTAAAAGGATGGATGAGGAGGAGGAGGAGTATGGAACAGGCAGCACCCTCAAAGCTTCAGAAGTATGAGATGAACCCCAAAAACTTGGAAAGGTGGATCTCACACGTACCGACACAGACTATTCCGCAATTTAATTGATCCCCAAAGGTTTTTATTGAATAGCGGAATAGGAAATATGATCAAAAAATGTGTATGTATCTCACACGTACAGAAGCACACTAGGCCCCAATTACTATTGTTTGTACACCTAAAAGGATGGATGAGGAGGAGGAGGAGTATGGAACAGGCAGCACCCTCAAAGCTTCAGAAGTATGAGATGAACCCCAAAAACTTGGAAAGGTGGATCTCACACGTACCGACACAGACTATCCCGCAATTTAATTGATCCCCAAAGGTTTTTATTAAATAGCGGAATAGGAAATATGATCAAAAAATGTGTATGTATCTCACACGTACAGAAGCACACTAGGCCCCAATTACTATTGTTTGTACACCTAAAAGGATGGATGAGGAGGAGGAGGAGTATGGAACAGGCAGCACCCTCAAAGCTTCAGAAGTATGAGATGAACCCCAAAAACTTGGAAAGGTGGATCTCACACGTACCGACACAGACTATCCCGCAATTTAATTGATCCCCAAAGGTTTTT
Source organism: Pelophylax lessonae (assembly GCF_965119305.1). Taxonomy (NCBI): domain Eukaryota; kingdom Metazoa; phylum Chordata; class Amphibia; order Anura; family Ranidae; genus Pelophylax; species Pelophylax lessonae. The sequence goes on along the minus strand of NC_138777.1, from coordinate 60,023,106 downwards.
ATTGAATAGCGGAATAGGAAATATGATCAAAAAATGTGTATGTATCTCACACGTACAGAAGCACACTAGGCCCCAATTACTATTGTTTGTACACCTAAAAGGATGGATGAGGAGGAGGAGGAGTATGGAACAGGCAGCACCCTCAAAGCTTCAGAAGTATGAGATGAACCCCAAAAACTTGGAAAGGTGGATCTCACACGTACCGACACAGACTATCCCGCAATTTAATTGATCCCCAAAGGTTTTTATTGAATAGCGGAATAGGAAATATGATCAAAAAATGTGTATGTATCTCACACGTACAGAAGCACACTAGGCCCCAATTACTATTGTTTGTACACCTAAAAGGATGGATGAGGAGGAGGAGGAGTATGGAACAGGCAGCACCCTCAAAGCTTCAGAAGTATGAGATGAACCCCAAAAACTTGGAAAGGTGGATCTCACACGTACCGACACAGACTATCCCGCAATTTAATTGATCCCCAAAGGTTTTTATTGAATAGCGGAATAGGAAATATGATCAAAAAATGTGTATGTATCTCACACGTACAGAAGCACACTAGGCCCCAATTACTATTGTTTGTACACCTAAAAGGATGGATGAGGAGGAGGAGGAGTATGGAACAGGCAGCACCCTCAAAGCTTCAGAAGTATGAGATGAACCCCAAAAACTTGGAAAGGTGGATCTCACACGTACCGACACAGACTATCCCGCAATTTAATTGATCCCCAAAGGTTTTTATTGAATAGCGGAATAGGAAATATGATCAAAAAAAGTGTATGTATCTCGCACGTACAGAAACACACTAGGCCCCAATTACTATTGTTTGTACACCTAAAAGGATGGATGAGGAGGAGGAGGAGTATGGAACAGGCAGCACCCTCAAAGCTTCAGAAGTATGAGATGAACCCCAAAAACTTGGAAAGGTGGATCTCACACGTACCGACACAGACTATTCCGCAATTTAATTGATCCCCAAAGGTTTTTATTGAATAGCGGAATAGGAAATATGATCAAAAAATGTGTATGTATCTCACACGTACAGAAGCACACTAGGCCCCAATTACTATTGTTTGTACACCTAAAAGGATGGATGAGGAGGAGGAGGAGTATGGAACAGGCAGCACCCTCAAAGCTTCAGAAGTATGAGATGAACCCCAAAAACTTGGAAAGGTGGATCTCACACGTACCGACACAGACTATCCCGCAATTTAATTGATCCCCAAAGGTTTTTATTGAATAGCGGAATAGGAAATATGATCAAAAAAAGTGTATGTATCTCGCACGTACACAACCACACTAGGCCCCAATTACTATTGTTTGTACCCCTAAAAGGCTAGATGAGGAGTAGGGGGGGTATGGAACAGGCAGCACCCTCAAACCTTCAGAAGTATGAGATGAACCCCAACAACTTGGAAAGGTGGATCTCTCTCACACGTACCGACACAGACTATCCCGCAATTCAATTGATCCTCAAAGGTTTTTATTGAATAGCGGAATAGGAAATATGATCAAAAAAAGTGTATGTATCTCGCACGTACACAACCACACTAGGCCCCAATTACTATTGTTTGTACCCCTAAAAGGCTAGATGAGGAGTAGGGGGGGTATGGAACAGGCAGCACCCTCAAACCTTCAGAAGTATGAGATGAACCCCAACAACTTGGAAAGGTGGATCTCTCTCACACGTACCGACACAGACTATCCCGCAATTCAATTGATCCTCAAAGGTTTTTATTGAATAGCGGAATAGGAAATATGATCAAAAAAAGTGTATGTATCTCGCACGTACACAACCACACTAGGCCCCAATTACTATTGTTTGTACCCCTAAAAGGCTAGATGAGGAGTAGGGGGAGTATGGAACAGGCAGCACCCTCAAACCTTCAGAAGTATGAGATGAACCCCAACAACTTGGAAAGGTGGATCTCTCTCACACGTACCAACACAGACTATCCCCCAATTTAACTGATCCCCAAAGGTTTTTGATTAAATAGCGGAATAGAAAATATGATCCCAAAAAAGTGTATGTATATCACACGTACACAACCACACTAGGCCCCAATTACTATTGTTTGTACCCCTAAAAGGCTAGGAGTAGGGGGGAGTATGGAACAGGCAGCACCCTCAAACCTTCAGAAGTATGAGATGAACCCCAACAACTTGGAAAGGTGGATCTCTCTCACACGTACCAACACAGACTATCCCCCAATTTAACTGATCCCCAGAGGTTTTTGATTAAATAGCGGAATAGAAAATATGATCCCAAAAAAGTGTATGTATATCACACGTACACAACCACACTAGGCCCCAATTACTATTGTTTGTACCCCTAAAAGGCTAGGAGTAGGGGGAGTATGGAACAGGCAGCACCCTCAAACCTTCAGAAGTATGAGATGAACCCCAACAACTTGGAAAGGTGGATCTCTCTCACACGTACCAACACAGACTATCCCCCAATTTAACTGATCCCCAAAGGTTTTTGATTAAATAGCGGAATAGAAAATATGATCCCAAAAAAGTGTATGTATATCACACGTACACAACCACACTAGGCCCCAATTACTATTGTTTGTACCCCTAAAAGGCTAGGAGTAGGGGGAGTATGGAACAGGCAGCACCCTCAAACCTTCAGAAGTATGAGATGAACCCCAACAACTTGGAAAGGTGGATCTCTCTCACACGTACCAACACAGACTATCCCCCAATTTAACTGATCCCCAGAGGTTTTTGATTAAATAGCGGAATAGAAAATATGATCCCAAAAAAGTGTATGTATATCACACGTACACAACCACACTAGGCCCCAATTACTATTGTTTGTACCCCTAAAAGGCTAGGAGTAGGGGGAGTATGGAACAGGCAGCACCCTCAAACCTTCAGAAGTATGAGATGAACCCCAACAACTTGGAAAGGTGGATCTCTCTCACACGTACCAACACAGACTATCCCCCAATTTAACTGATCCCCAGAGGTTTTTGATTAAATAGCGGAATAGAAAATATGATCCCAAAAAAGTGTATGTATATCACACGTACACAACCACACTAGGCCCCAATTACTATTGTTTGTACCCCTAAAAGGCTAGGAGTAGGGGGAGTATGGAACAGGCAGCACCCTCAAACCTTCAGAAGTATGAGATGAACCCCAACAACTTGGAAAGGTGGATCTCTCTCACACGTACCAACACAGACTATCCCCCAATTTAACTGATCCCCAGAGGTTTTTGATTAAATAGCGGAATAGAAAATATGATCCCAAAAAAGTGTATGTATATCACACGTACACAACCACACTAGGCCCCAATTACTATTGTTTGTACCCCTAAAAGGCTAGGAGTAGGGGGGAGTATGGAACAGGCAGCACCCTCAAACCTTCAGAAGTATGAGATGAACCCCAACAACTTGGAAAGGTGGATCTCTATCACACGTACCAACACAGACTATCCCCCAATTTAACTGATCCCCAGAGGTTTTTGATTAAATAGCGGAATAGAAAATATGATCCCAAAAAAGTGTATGTATATCACACGTACACAACCACACTAGGCCCCAATTACTATTGTTTGTACCCCTAAAAGGCTAGGAGTAGGGGGGAGTATGGAACAGGCAGCACCCTCAAACCTTCAGAAGTATGAGATGAACCCCAACAACTTGGAAAGGTGGATCTCTCTCACACGTACCAACACAGACTATCCCCCAATTTAACTGATCCCCAGAGGTTTTTGATTAAATAGCGGAATAGAAAATATGATCCCAAAAAAGTGTATGTATATCACACGTACACAACCACACTAGGCCCCAATTACTATTGTTTGTACCCCTAAAAGGCTAGGAGTAGGGGGAGTATGGAACAGGCAGCACCCTCAAACCTTCAGAAGTATGAGATGAACCCCAACAACTTGGAAAGGTGGATCTCTCTCACACGTACCAACACAGACTATCCCCCAATTTAACTGATCCCCAGAGGTTTTTGATTAAATAGCGGAATAGAAAATATGATCCCAAAAAAGTGTATGTATATCACACGTACACAACCACACTAGGCCCCAATTACTATTGTTTGTACCCCTAAAAGGCTAGGAGTAGGGGGAGTATGGAACAGGCAGCACCCTCAAACCTTCAGAAGTATGAGATGAACCCCAACAACTTGGAAAGGTGGATCTCTCTCACACGTACCAACACAGACTATCCCCCAATTTAACTGATCCCCAAAGGTTTTTGATTAAATAGCGGAATAGAAAATATGATCCCAAAAAAGTGTATGTATATCACACGTACACAACCACACTAGGCCCCAATTACTATTGTTTGTACCCCTAAAAGGCTAGGAGTAGGGGGAGTATGGAACAGGCAGCACCCTCAAACCTTCAGAAGTATGAGATGAACCCCAACAACTTGGAAAGGTGGATCTCTCTCACACGTACCAACACAGACTATCCCCCAATTTAACTGATCCCCAAAGGTTTTTGATTAAATAGCGGAATAGAAAATATGATCCCAAAAAAGTGTATGTATATCACACGTACACAACCACACTAGGCCCCAATTACTATTGTTTGTACCCCTAAAAGGCTAGGAGTAGGGGGAGTATGGAACAGGCAGCACCCTCAAACCTTCAGAAGTATGAGATGAACCCCAACAACTTGGAAAGGTGGATCTCTCTCACACGTACCAACACAGACTATCCCCCAATTTAACTGATCCCCAGAGGTTTTTGATTAAATAGCGGAATAGAAAATATGATCCCAAAAAAGTGTATGTATATCACACGTACACAACCACACTAGGCCCCAATTACTATTGTTTGTACCCCTAAAAGGCTAGGAGTAGGGGGAGTATGGAACAGGCAGCACCCTCAAACCTTCAGAAGTATGAGATGAACCCCAACAACTTGGAAAGGTGGATCTCTCTCACACGTACCAACACAGACTATCCCCCAATTTAACTGATCCCCAGAGGTTTTTGATTAAATAGCGGAATAGAAAATATGATCCCAAAAAAGTGTATGTATATCACACGTACACAACCACACTAGGCCCCAATTACTATTGTTTGTACCCCTAAAAGGCTAGGAGTAGGGGGAGTATGGAACAGGCAGCACCCTCAAACCTTCAGAAGTATGAGATGAACCCCAACAACTTGGAAAGGTGGATCTCTCTCACACGTACCAACACAGACTATCCCCCAATTTAACTGATCCCCAGAGGTTTTTGATTAAATAGCGGAATAGAAAATATGATCCCAAAAAAGTGTATGTATATCACACGTACACAACCACACTAGGCCCCAATTACTATTGTTTGTACCCCTAAAAGGCTAGGAGTAGGGGGGAGTATGGAACAGGCAGCACCCTCAAACCTTCAGAAGTATGAGATGAACCCCAACAACTTGGAAAGGTGGATCTCTCTCACACGTACCAACACAGACTATCCCCCAATTTAACTGATCCCCAGAGGTTTTTGATTAAATAGCGGAATAGAAAATATGATCCCAAAAAAGTGTATGTATATCACACGTACACAACCACACTAGGCCCCAATTACTATTGTTTGTACCCCTAAAAGGCTAGGAGTAGGGGGGAGTATGGAACAGGCAGCACCCTCAAACCTTCAGAAGTATGAGATGAACCCCAACAACTTGGAAAGGTGGATCTCTCTCACACGTACCAACACAGACTATCCCCCAATTTAACTGATCCCCAGAGGTTTTTGATTAAATAGCGGAATAGAAAATATGATCCCAAAAAAGTGTATGTATATCACACGTACACAACCACACTAGGCCCCAATTACTATTGTTTGTACCCCTAAAAGGCTAGGAGTAGGGGGAGTATGGAACAGGCAGCACCCTCAAACCTTCAGAAGTATGAGATGAACCCCAACAACTTGGAAAGGTGGATCTCTCTCACACGTACCAACACAGACTATCCCCCAATTTAACTGATCCCCAGAGGTTTTTGATTAAATAGCGGAATAGAAAATATGATCCCAAAAAAGTGTATGTATATCACACGTACACAACCACACTAGGCCCCAATTACTATTGTTTGTACCCCTAAAAGGCTAGGAGTAGGGGGGAGTATGGAACAGGCAGCACCCTCAAACCTTCAGAAGTATGAGATGAACCCCAACAACTTGGAAAGGTGGATCTCTCTCACACGTACCAACACAGACTATCCCCCAATTTAACTGATCCCCAAAGGTTTTTGATTAAATAGCGGAATAGAAAATATGATCCCAAAAAAGTGTATGTATATCACACGTACACAACCACACTAGGCCCCAATTACTATTGTTTGTACCCCTAAAAGGCTAGATGAGGAGTAGGGGGAGTATGGAACAGGCAGCACCCTCAAACCTTCAGTATGAGATTGTGTTCACTGTACCCCACAAAGATTGAGTTCACTGCACCCCACAATGATTGTGTTCACTGCACCCCACAAAGATTGTGTTCACTGCACCTCACAAAGATTGTGTTCACTGTACCCCCCAAAGATTGTGTTCACTGCACCCCACAAAGATTCTGTTCACTGTACCCCACAAAGATTGTGTTCACTGCACCCCAAAAAGATTGTGTTCACTGCACCCCAAAAAGGATGTTGTTCACTGCACCCCAAAAAGGATTTTGTTCACTGCACCCCAAAAAGGATGTTGTTCACTCCACCCCAAAAAGATTGTGTTCACTGCACCCCACAAAGATTGTGTTCACTGCACCCCAAAAAGATTGTGTTCACTGCACCCCAAAAATGATTTTGTTCACTGCACCCCAAAAAGGATTTTGTTCACTGCACCCCAAAAAGGATGTTGTTCACTCCACCCCAAAAAGATTGTGTTCACTGCACCCCAAAAAGATTGTGTTCACTGCACCCCACAAAGGATTTTGTTCACTGCACCCCAAAAAGATTGTGTTCACTGCACCCCAAAAAGGATGTTGTTCACTGCACCCCAAAAAGGATTTTGTTCACTGCACCCCAAAAAGATTGTGTTCACTGCACCCCACAAAGGATTTTGTTCACTGCACCCCACAAAGATTGTGTTCACTGCACACCAAAAAGGATTGTGTTCACTGCACCCCAAAAAGATTTTGTTCACTGCACCCCAAAAAGATTGTGTTCACTGCAGCCCAAAAAGATTGTGTTCACTGCAGCCCAAAAAGATTGTGTTCACTGCAGCCCAAAAAGATTGTGTTCACTGCAGCCCAAAAAGATTGTGTTCACTGCAGCTCACACACAGAAAAATGGATGTGGATCACTGACACCTGCCTATCTCCAATCCCACACCACACAGCAATATCGATTGTAGTTTGTAGAACACAGTTTCCCTAAAATTCAGCAGACTCTGTCCCTAACAGGATTGAGAAGAGATCGTAGATCAGGATTGAGTGCAGATTCACCCCACCCCCCACACAGCAATATCGATTGTAGTTTGTAGAACACAGTTTCCCTAAAATTCAGCAGACTCTGTCCCTAACAGGATTGAGAAGAGATCGTAGATCAGGATTGAGTGCAGATTCACCCCACCCCCCACACAGCAATATCGATTGTAGTTTGTAGAACACAGTTTCCCTAAAATTCAGCAGACTCTGTCCCTAACAGGATTGAGAAGAGATCGTAGATCAGGATTGAGTGCAGATTCACCCCACCCCCCACACAGCAATATCGATTGTAGTTTGTAGAAGACACTGACCCTATATAATTCAGCAGACTCTATCCCTAAAATGCCTACAACTCGCCCTGCCTAAACACTCCGACCTGTCCCTCAATTCTATCCGGACACAAATGGTTTTTTCCTGCCTATCTTTCCCTAATCAGCAGCCAGCACGTTGATGTGTGCTCTGTCCCTGAATCTAAGCAGCATAATGACGCCGCTGCGGCTGCCTCGAACTTATAAAGACTTGGTCACATGCTTCAGACGGCCAATCACAGCTACTGAGACATTTGCAGGCATGGCTGGGATGGCTTAAGGCACACCAGTTAAACGATTGTTGATTGGCTGTTGAAAGCCCGCCATGAAAAGAGCGCCAAAGCATGCAAAACCCGGAAATAAAACGACCGAACACGGATTTTTACCCGAACATACAGTAAAGTGTCCGTGTCCGTGTTCGGGTACAAAAAATCCAATTATTCGGTACGAACACGAATAATACAGTCCGTGTTCGCTCAACACTATTTAGGACCCATTCATAACACGCTTGGCTTGCAGCATTGGACTTCAATGTATTTAACTTTAAGCCCTCATGGACACTGGATGTTATCAAAACGTCAATAGAAAGCTGTAGCTGTAGAAGGAGTTTTTCAGCTTTTTTGCAGTAGTGTTTTTCAGTGTTTTTTATTTTTTTTCAGCTGTAGCTTTTTTTTTGCAAAACTATACTCCCACAAAATATTATGGCTCAAATGCGATGATAAATAGAATAGCCACATTTTTTGGCATTTTTCATTGTTTTTAAGGTTTTTTAAGACTTAGAGTGTTTTTACAGCTGAAACATTCTTCTTAAACCCCACTAGTTCCGGGGGGTTTTTCCAGCCAGAAAACACCCCTGCCAACAACTGCTGATAACTAAGTATGTGTGCATAGACACATAGGATAACATGCTGGGGAGTTTACTGGCTGCAGAAAAAAACGTCTGATGCCAAAAACAGCAGCTGTAAATATCCAGTGTGCATGAGGCCTAATACTGTAATTGTATCTGAAAAGTACATTAATAAACAAAAGCACACTGATGTTGTCTGGCTGTAGGGACATCTGCAGGCTAATAAATTATTTTGTGAACTAGGCTTTCAGCCTTCATGTGATCACTGCTGACAGTTTGCAGTGTTTATCCTTCCTTCCATTGCTGGTTTATCCCCACCTTTGCCTTATCCATGCTAGAAAGATAAGAGTCCTGCGAAAGCTTTAAGCCAAGGATCTCCAAACTATGAAATAAATAGGCTGCAGTGCACTTAAACACACCAAAAAATGTGCTTGACTGCTGAGGCGCATAGGCCTTGGAAAACCAACTATTAACATAATGGAAAACCCCTTTGCCCCCCATCCAAGAAACCACAATTACAACCATTAAATTGGAAAAGGGCAAGGCCACAGCTTTATTTATCTTCCAAGACAGAACATGTAAGCACATTTATCCAGCGCCCGTCACAGTTGTACTGTAAGCATGTATTAACAATAACTAATCAAATTCTAAAGGGGGCCTGTCCTTACCATAAGTGTTGGACAGACAGACTAATTCCAACGTTCAATGAAGGGCATAGCCCATTACAGAAACTTTAAATACTGGCAAGGAAAAAAAAATGCAGCTAAAGCTGTGACAGACCATCCAATGGGGCAGGAGGATGGGCAGCTCTTCCAGCCACATGTGTTTCAAAAGGCCCAGAATTCCCTGGGGCAGAACTTTTAACCACTTCAGCCCCAGAAAGTTGACCCCTCTTCATGACCAGGCCATTTTTTGCGATACGGCGCTGCATTACTTTAACTGACAATTGCGTGGATGTGTGGGGGAGTGGCTTAACTGGAGGAAGACAGAGATCCATGTTTCTGCTTAGCAGAAACACAAGATCTCAATCTTCCTCTCTGACAGAATGGCGATCTGCTTTGTTTACATAGGCAAACTGCTGCTCTGCCTCTCCTGCTGTGAACAATCAGCGGTTCCAGTGGACATTACGTCCGCCGGACCCGCTGATTGGCTCCCACTGTGTCCAATCACTAAATTCTAACAGTGCAATCATGAATAATCATATGGTAAATAATGTGGCATAAATACAACTAAACATGCAGTGAAAAATTTATAAGAAAAATATATTTTTGAAAAAAATCAATCATATGAAAGTGATATCATGAAATAAGTGCAACATCCAGTGTTAGGTGAACATACAAAAGTCCTTTCAATGAAAAAGTCCTTTTCAATATTGAACAAGAGTGTCCATAAAGTTAAAAAAAGTGTAACATTGATTGATGAAATCCACCACCAAGCACCAACACTTAGCATACGCTTCTTACCAGATAACATGGACCAAATTATAATGGTCATAAAAGCACAAAATAATCCAAGATAAGCAGTGGCTGCTCAGCAGCAACTCCAAATGGATCAGGAATAAAAAAAAATAAACAAGGATAGTGATGCCTGCTAATATTTAAGTAATTTTATTTAAAATATATAAAAAAGTACCTTCAATGAGTTGCAAACAGGCACAAATGAGTAAAAAAACAGCAGACTGTCAGCTCTTGAGAAAAGAACGCCGTGAGTAACGGCTAAGCAAGCATGATGTCTTCAGTAACAGCCAATCCCATAAGTGGTTATTTAGCTCAGGTCCAACCCCATCACCCTGATCCAATCCTCTGCGACCACTTTACCTACTTCCTTCCACCACACCCAGTTCCTGGCCATGCCACCATCATTCAAGGCTCTCTTTCCCTAAAACTTTGGCCCTCTAGTAGTTCAGAAACTACAATTCCCATCATGCCTAGTCATGTCTGTGAATCTGAGAGTTTTACAATGCCTAATGGGACGTGTAGTCCCGCAACAGCTGGAGGGACATTGTTTGGAGATCCCTGCCCTAAAGGGATCAAGAGGCCTTCATTTTTCCTTTTAGCAGAGAACAATGGCACTGCAATGCACCAATACATGTAAGATGCTGTACCACATGCTGCTGTAATGTGTGTTACCACAAGTTACGATATCTGGTGTAAACATTACTAAGGCACCCAGATGTAATCCTCAACCGCATCATACCCTCTAATCAACCCAACCCCTTTTACCCCAACTTTCTGTAGAAAAAATTTTGGCCGTAATGGCCATTTATTAAACCAATAACAAAATATAGCAAACATTCCTTAAAACAGGAACCAAAATAATATTACAATAACAAGAAGCTTGAGGTTGCCAATCTTTGGCGGCACCAAGTATCAATTATCCAATTTGTATCTGCATAACTACTTACACAGTCCCCAGCCGCCCCACGGGGACGACCTCAACATTCTGCAGATACCTCACAATTTTAACCTACCAGGTAACCCACCATTAACTGGCATTCCACAGTTGACTCCATACCTTAGATGGGTTCCTAAACTGATAAACACAGCAGTTTTTTTTAAACGCCTCAAAACACCCCAACCACCAAATCGTGAAGACCATGTACAGATGAACAAATCCAGTATAGGGGCGGGCGGGCAGGAACGCTCTTCCCCTACGTGCTTCACCAGATGCTGGGAAGGTGTGGAAACTTCTCCAAGACTTATTTGTAGCCTCTCCTCCCTGCTAAAGAAAAAACCCCAATTGAGTGGTAGACCAAAAGAACTACCTAGTTTACCCTATCTCTCCCCGATTACCTTGTCTACCCAGTTATGTCCTACGCGTTATTTTATTTTTTTTCGGGCTTCAGGCTATACTTTCCCTTGAAATGATGAAAGGTAAAGTGTGGATACGTTAGGCTACTGTCTTTCCCATCAACATTTTTACATTGGCTTATGAAATAAACCAGAATGCAGTGGGATGTTATATGTGGATGACAGTTCTCCTTTAATAGCAGATGAAGTCACAAAAAATATTGATAATCTTTTGTCTCCTATAACGACCTGTTCACATGCACCTTTCATCTGTGAGCTCCGCAGGTAGAAGACAGATGATTTTGAGAATCCGCCCAATTAATCACTGGCATATACACGTCAGCTGAGAGTCACATCAATATTCATCTTACCGTTTGATGAAAGCAACGTTTTCATGTGTGGGGTGACATACATTTTAGCCATCTGTCAGCCTCACAAACTTGTTTGGAATTCTTCGAATGCTGAAGAAAGAGCTGAGATTATTTAGCAGATTTCATGTTCTTTTTAAAGATGGTTAGTGAAGTCATACTGTGTGGGCACGCATCCCGCAAGTGTGGCAGTCTACCAACGCATCTCTAGGGCGAAGATGCAAAAGGCAGATTCGGTTTCTTACTATACTATAACACTGTTATGCTTCCTGTGGCTGTTTTATAGTTTAATGGTCTTGAATGATCTTATCTGAAAAAAATGTCCTTCTTTTATAAGGCAAACAAGAGAGTGCAATGACCCCCAGCCAGCATTTTTTATTTGCTCTTAATTAACAACAGGGAATATTTGACTGAATATTTTGAATTAAATTGACCCTGTCAGTCACATAAAAAGTGCAATAGATGTTCTCTGTAAAAATAAGAGATATTATACTGACCTTTATTAAAGTGGTTTTAAAGGTTAGACATGTATTGCATCCCCTGCATTAAAGTGTTACCAAACCCACAACAGTAAAATCAGTCTGTATGTACAGTAAAGCATGCTTGTTATACTCACTGTTGAATCTAAGGGGTAAATCCTTTGCATTTTGTAAAAAGACTGTTTGATCCTGTCTTCTCTGCCCCTCCCCTTCTTCCACAGTCACCAAACCAGTTCCTGGTTGAACGGAGCCCAGAGAGCAAGCTGCACATGCTTAGTTTGGTGTGTATTACTAGAGTTTTTTTTCCTTGGGAGAGTGCATGTGAGGCCAACCAGCACAGGGCCAACCAGCATGGTCCAGCCAGAAGGTTAGGGGTCCTGCCAGGGGAGGCCCGTCCATTGAGGGCGCAGGGGCGCCACCCCCCCTATCCATGTGTTCGGCCCCCTAATCTACATGCAGCTGGATTCCAATAGGGGATTTTTTTTGAAGCATGTGATTAGAGCCAGAGGCTCTAATAGGCTTTAAAAAAAAGGGTGGGCTCGGAGCGCAGTGATCTGCGCCCCAAGCCCACCCACTTGTGTGACAATAGCGAATGAATATTCGCTATTGTCCCACTGACTCTCCTCCCAGCTAATCAGGAAGAGGGTTGTGAGACCCCTTTTCTGATTGGCTTAAAAGAGAAGCGATCCTACTGGCCAGTAAGAGGCAGAAGACACACGGCAGCTGGAGAAGGCAGGAGGACAGCAGCTCAGCCATCCAGCACTCCCCGGCTCCCGATAGGAGGAAAGAGGTAAGGAGACAGAGAGGAGGAGGGGGGAGGAGGAGGAATGTGTTGCCTGACTAACTGAATGACCCAACGACCCAACCGACCGACTGGGGGGGGGATTGTGTGCATTGGTTTGCCCCCCCCCCCCCGAATTACCGAGCAGCACCAGCCGCCACTAGGTCCTGCAGCCTCATAAGACAACCAGGAGAGAATGAAAATTCCTCTTAGAAGCTTTAACCAGACACTGATAGAAATCACAAGACTGCTCTAACTGCTGATGAGAAAAGGTATTTGGCAGTTTATATTTACTAAAACTATTGCATTTCCATGTTCTGTGTACTGTGGGAGACCAGATATGGTGAATGCAAGGTCCTGGGTTTAGTTACACTTTAAGGACAGTATAAATGCCCTGTGTCCCTTGTGCTGCTGGCTTCTGGTTTCCTTGAAATTTTCCTCCATCGATCCCCCTCCTAACCTCACCACCATAATCCATAGCTTCCAACTGTAGCACTCTTCTAAGTAGGTGCTAGTGTAGGTCTATATAGTTTATGGTTTCTCTGCTTAACAGGAAGACAGCCAGGTAAATCGATGTGATTCTTAGATAGGACCTGCCTAGTGTGCTCTAGTGCTGCTCATCCTGGCTTGATGTTTCCCACTGATCCAATAGTAGTACAGTTTATTGGACAGTGGGAGGAAACTATGCAGATGAAAGCAGGGAAAATCTATACAGCCCTGGTCAATAGGCATGGGAGGGGCCCCGGTGCATGCTGGGTGACTGTACTTATATCTGAGGTGCACACTGCACATGTGGCTCCTGGTATTTGGCTGGAAAGCAGAGTCCAGGGGGGGAGGGGGCTGCTGCCTCTCCACAGCGCAAGCTGCCACTTAGCCTCAGGTGGTCGACCTGAGGGCCAGGAACAGAGATGCTGAATCCCAGGGACTCTTTTGAGGGCTGACTGAGGGTGGATGTCCATGGATCTCATATGGTGCTACCATAGGTGTGCACAGCCTATTGCATTAGGGTGTGCACTCCAAAGCGCAAACTCATATACGTGTGCATGTGTATATATACTGCCAGTGTCAGTTAAGCAGTGGCTGGTGTCAGCAGGGCAGAGTTTGGTGTCAGTAGGGCTGTGTAAGGTGTCAGTAATTTTTATGTTTATTATTTTATTTTATATTATTATTTACTTTTTTTTTTAGGGGAGCTTTGGTGAAATATCAGGGGTCTAAACAGGGGGAATCTGCAGCACACTGGGTGATTAGGGTGTGCCCAGGCACACCTGGCACACCCTGGGTGCACGCCTATGGGTGCTACAGAGGATAGTGACCTTTTGAGTACAGACTTCCCACAGGGATCATAGAGACTGTTGTTCTTAAAATCCCCCTCTGGGTGCTAGAAAGTCAGCGGGCTGGGTGTAAGCTATATGGGACACCGGCTAGTGTCCTGAATACAGAGTTCACTGAGTCTGCTGCTAACACAGGCAAATGACTTATTCATCCATGCAAGTGCTGTATGATTCAGCAGAAGATCTGCTATTATTTCCACTAAGTGAGGCCATGTGAAAGTTTTCCTCACCTGTATATATTTGAATTTGGAGTATCCCACTAATCCCTACTCCTATCTATGTTATCCAAATAAAACAACAAAACAAATCCCATAGACTGGTCATTGAAGACAAGTGAAAGTGTGTGTGTGCACCTGGCAGTGTGTGAAAATACCAGGTATCTGGAATCAGTACAATCAGAGGGAGACCCAAGATAGCTCAATTCTCAGCAGCACCTATGGGGGGAGTGCTACACAACTGTCACTGATTTCGAGGGACTGTCCCTGATTTGGAAAAAAGACCCTCTGTCCTTCTTTCCTCCAAATTTGTTCCTCATTTTGGTCCGATCTTTATAGTTGTATATAAAATGCACTATTTATCTGTGAAAAGGTGTTTCACAATGCTAAATCGGTCATCCAGTTTCTAAATGTCTGCATTGGTAAATTTTAAAAGCCAGTATAAAGGAACAGTAGTGGTAAAAAAAAACACTTGTGGGTTTAATCATATTGTTTGTATAGTTCTCCTTTAAGAGGGCGTGACAGGGGACACTAAAAATATGTAGCAGAATAAAAATTGGCCTAAAATGATGAAAATTTGATTGTTGATTTTTTTTTTTTGGGAATGTTATATAGCAGAAAGTAAAAAAGATTGTTTTTTTTTTTCTTTAATTGTTGCTCTTTTTTTGTTTATAGCGCAAAAAATAAAAATTGCGCAGGTGATCAACTACCATCAAAAGAAAGCTCTATTTGTGGAAAAAAGGACATCAATTTTCTTTGGGTACAGCGTCGCACGACCACGCAATTGTCTTTTAAAATAACACAGTGCAGAATACAAATTGGCCTAAAATGATAAAAAAATTTATTTTTTAATTTCATTTATTATTATTTTTTTTTTTTTTTTTTTGGGAATGTTATATAGCAGAAAGTAAAAAAGAGTGTTTTTTTTTTCTTTAATTGTCACTTGTTTTGTTTATAGCGCAAAAAATAAAAATCGCGCAGGTGATCAAATACCACCAAAAGAAAGCTCTATTTGTGGGAAAAAAGGACATCAATTTTCTTTGGGTACAGCGTCGCACGTCCACGCAATTGTCCATTAAAATAACACAGTGCAGAATCGCAAAAAATGGGCTTGTCATTAAAGGGGGAAATCTTCTGGTCCAGAAGCGGTTAACACAAAGATTAGGATCTTTTTTTTTTTAAACCATGTGACTGTCATTTTCAAATGTCATTGGCTCAGCTGAATACAGCTGTCATTTTTTTTTTTTTTTAAATGAAGGATTCATATCCTGGTGTGTTAGCTTTGTGAACGGAATCTATTATACTGAAAGGAAAAGCACGTGGATTTATTATACCTGCTTGCAGTGCTGTATTTTGGCCTAGACCAACAAGGCCCAGGCCTAGGGCGGCACTTTGCAGAGGGGCAGCAAAAAAGCCACCCCCCTCCACCTGAGACTCTATTGGCCACTGGTTGCTAGAACCGCCTCTCTCACCAGCCTCTCTCTCATCCCTCTCTCTCTCTCTCACTCACTCCCTCTCTCTCTCTCACCCCCTCTCTCTCTCCCTCTCTCTCACCTCCCTCTCTCTCTCACCCCCTCTCTCTTTCTCTATCATCCCCCCTCTCTCTCTCTCTATCTCTCTCTCATCCCCCCTCTCTCTCATCCCCCCCCTCTCTCTCTCATCCCCCATCTCTCTCTCTCTCTCTCTCTTCCCCCCTCTCTCTTATCCCCACACTCTCTCATCCCCTTCTCTCTCTCATCCACCCTCTCTCATCTCCCCCTCTCTTTCTCTCTCTGTCTCTCATCCCCCCTCTCTCTCTCACCCCCTCTCTTTTGACCCCCCCCCCTCTCCCTCCCTCACCCACCCCCTCTCTCTCTCTCCCTTCCTCCCTCCCTTGCCCACCCCCCCTCTCTCTCTCTCTATCTCTCATCCCCCCTCTCTCTCTCTCCCTCCCTCACCCACCCCCCCTCTCTCTCTCCCACCCCCTCTCACCCCCCATCTCGTGAGATCTTCGGGGTTCATGCTTGTAGTCCTTCAATTTTGGAGGGAGACACATCCATTAAAAACTATTGGGGCAAATTTACATAAGGGGGGGGGTGCCCAATTTTAGTCTTGCCTAGGGCAGCACAAAACCAAAATACACCACTGCCTGCTTGTTGCTTTCCATTCATCACTGGCAGGAAGTCTTTCCTCTGGATGTCCTGTTATCAGCATCACTTAACCGAAGCTTAGATGGGAGGAAAGGGAGATGAGGCTGGATCCAGAGAGTTATGCTGTTTGTCAACACACTGACCCAGTTTTTTTTTTTTTTTTTTTCACAAGGCTTCTCTGCCAACAAATTCTGTGATTACAGGACACAGATCTCACTGAAGACATCTGTGATCTATTTAAACAGGGCATGCTCCATGCAAGCAAACAGCTCTGATCTATAAATGGTGATTCTTTGTTATATAATCACAGGAAGCAGTCACACAGTCAAGCAAATATGTTAATTACCTCTGTGACGAAGAGATAGGAAAATTGCCAGCAATCAAGAAGAGATGAAGCGTTAAAGAAAGACTTGGGAAAGACAAACTGTGCTAAGTCATGTTGGACTACATTTCCCAACTTTTCTTGGGGGCTAGAGATTGGGCAAGTGGAAGGATACCAAGGGCTCATTCATACCATATCCAATCATCTGTGCTGATCTGAATCAAACAACGCAGGCTCAACGCAAGAACAGACAGAAAACAATATAAAAATTTTATGGAATAAAAAAAAAGAAAACAATAACGCTGCTTTGAGGTCTGCATACCTCGCCACCATGCATTGCAGTGCATAGAGTTAAACGAAGCCAAGTGAACAAGCCCCATATGTGATGGGCTGAATGTAGCCTGTGTGATCTGGGGATGCATTATAAAAAGTCAGGTGGCATAATGTTGGCAGTGTGACAGAGATGCAGGGACCTAGTACTCCCCATTTACTTATGCGCTTCTATACCACTAGTCACAACCTGAAATTAACATCTGTCAGGTAGTACAGAGGAGGTGCAGGAGTAAACAGGGAACCCAAGTATGTATTAGGCTGTCATTAGATTAAATGCCGTGCCTTCTTATGTCAAGTACCCCTATCACAGTCCCCTCTTTAGCAGGGGTCCTCATCAGAGTACATCCTCACATCCCCCTTGCCCCCTTGCATCTGGTGTCCCCATCAGATTGCCCCCTTGCATTAACTGTCTGCACCAGAGTCCCTATTTACATCAACTGGCCCATCAGAGCCCCCCTTACATCAATTGTCCCCATCAGAGAGCCCCCCTTACATCAATTGTCCCCATCAGAGAGCCCCCCTTACATTAATTGTCCTCATTAGAGAGTCGCCTTGCATCTAGTCTCCCCATTAGAGTCCCACTTTACATCATCTGACCCATCTGCGCCATCCTAATTGTCCCCATAAGAGTGCCCCTTGCATCAATTGTCCCCATTAGAGTCCTCCTTTACATAAATTGGCCCATCAGAGCCCCCTTTACATCAATTATTCCCATGAGAGTGCCCCCTTACATCAATTGTCTCCATAGAAGTGCCCCCTTACATTAATTGTCCCCAAAAGAGTGCTCCCTTACAATAATTGTCCCCATAAGAGGCCCCTTACATCAATTGTCCCCATCAGAGATCCCCCTTGCATCTGGTGTCTCCATCAGAGTCCCTCTTTACATCAACTGGCCTATTAAAACCCCTCTTACATCAATTGTCCCCATAAGAGTGCCCCCTTTGCATCTATAGTCCCCATAAGAGTGCCCCCTTACATCAACTGTCCCCATCAGAGTGCCCCCTTGCATTAATTGTCCCCCTCAGAGTCCCTTTTTACATCAACTGGCCCACCTGAGCCACCTTTACAGTAGCGTACCCATAAGAGTGCCCCCTTGCATCATTTGTCCCTATCAGAGTCCCCTTTTACATCAATTGGCCCATGTGAGCCCTTTACATCAATTGTCCCCACCAGATTGCCCCCTTGCATTTGGTGTTCCCATCAGAGTGCCCCCTTGCATCAACTGTCTGTACCAGAGTCCCTCTTTATATCAACTGGCCCAGCAGAGCCCTCCTTACGTTAATTGTCCCCATGAGAGTGCCCCTTTACATCAGCTGTCCCCATCAGAGTGCCTCTTAGATCAGTGGATGCGATCTGAGTGGCACAACTAAAATCTGGAGGGGGGGCTCAGCCCACCCCAGCACCCCCTAGATCAAAGTCTGATATGATGGCGTGGACTGAAAAAGGTAAGTACACACATCTATTTTATACAAGTTAGGCAGGATAGGTAGGGAAAGAGAACATTTCAAGAACAGTTAAACTTAGGCTTTCCTTCCACTTTAACCAGCCTGGATATTACTGTACAGGGAATTGCACAAGGGGCATATAAAGACTAGGCATGTGCAGAACAAAAACATTTGTTTTGTTTCATTTAGTTTCGATTTGTTATTTGCATAAATCTGTTTAATTAAACTTGTTTAATCTATTTTACTCATTTTCGGATTTCGTTTTGTTTATTCGTATTCTAAACTATTCAGATTTTCCAAATTTATTTGGAATATTTTTCGAATTTGAATAGTTTTTAAATTCCAAATCGAAAAGTTTTCAAATTCAGAAAGTTTTAGATTTACTTTCCAATTTCCAAAGACATTAAAATAGAAAAGACGATAAAGGAATATAATAGAAAAATATAACAGAAAATAAAAGAGTAGAATATAATAGAGTAAAACAGATGTGCACCGTTACTGTAATAATGACACTGGCAGGGAAGGGGTTAACCTAGGGGGGATCAAAGGGTTAATTGTAAGCCATGGGGAGTCTTTACCAACTGTGGTGGAAGGGACTTGTGAAATGATCACAAAGACCTGTGTTCCTATATAGAAGGATCATAAGCGCTCTGTGATCATTTCAGAGAGAACAACAGTCTGCTTTGTTTACAACAGCTGACTGTCCGTCTCTCTCAGCTGGGAGCGATCGCCCCCGGGAGCGCTCCTGCGGATCGCCATACAGGTACAAGGATTCACACAGCCGAGCCAGCCTGCCGCAGTATATATGCGGTGGGCGGTCGGCAAGTGGTTAAACACAGGGAGCAGTGCTATGCCAAGCTGACCAATATTTCCCATAGACACCAATGAGCACTGAAAGCTGAAAATTGGTCAAGGCAGAAAGGGGAAGAAAGGGCCCTGTATTTAATAAGGCAAGGGGAACCCTATGATAGGAAAAAAAAACGGCATGAGGTCCCCCCCAAAATTTAAGCCAGGCCCTTTGGGTCTGGTATAGATTTTAAGGGCAACTTCACACCAAAATTAAAAAAAAAAAAACAACGTGCCCCCCCCCCAAAAATCCATACCAGTCCCTTATCCAAACCTGCAGCCTGGAAGGCCAGGAAAGCGGGGGGGGGGGGGGAGCAAGCGCCTTTCCCCTCCTGAACCATACAAGGCCGCTTGCCCTCAACATGGGGAGGGTGCTTTGGGGTGCCCCCCCAAAGCACCTTGTCCCCATGCTGATGGGGACAAAGGCCTCTTCCTGGCAACCCTGGGCTGTGGTTGTGGGGGTCTGTGGATCAGGGGCTTATTGGAATCTGGAAGCCCCCTTTAACATAGGTATCATAGGTATCATAGGTAACATGTGAATAGGTATCGGGTACATAGTACCCCTACCCATTTACCAAAAAAGTGTAAAAAAGTAAAAACCACAGAACACAGTTTTTGACAAGTCCTTTATTAAAAAAAAAAAATTGTGTCCCTCGATGTAAATCCATTGTCAATCACGATGCCCGCCTGACCCAAAAAATAGAAATAAATTCAAAAACGCTTCGCCTCTTCAGGGGCTACCCACCGTATGCCCGCTCTTCAGCTTTGACAGCTCTTTTATAGGCAAGGGGCAGGGCCACACGGGTACGTCCCCAGATGGCCCCGTCCCCTTCTGACCTCACATGGCGTCTTGACTGACGATGGATTTACATCGAGGGAAACTATTTTTTTTTCTTTTTATTAAAAAACTGCGTTCTGTGGTTTTTACTTTTTTACACTTTTTTGGTGAATAGGTACCGATGTACCCAAGATACCCATTCACATGGGGGGATCTGGGGGCCCTCTTGTTAAAGGAGGCTTCCAGATTCTGATCAGCCCCCCACCCGCAGACCCTAACAACCACAGCCCAGGGTTGTTGGGAAGAGGCCCTTGTCACCTTCGACATGGGGACAAGGTGCTTTAGGATGGGGGCTCGCTTATCCCTCCCTATCCTGGCCTGCCAGGCTGCGTGTTCGGATAAGGATCTGGTATGGATTTTGGGGGGTCCCCATGCCGGCTATTCTTTTAAATTTTGGTGTGGGGTTCCCCTTAAAATCCATACCAGACCGAAAGGAGCCGACAATACATTACAGCCGCGAGCAAGTTTAAATTACATTTTTTTCCTTTAGAAATGTCAGTATTGCTACAACAGGCTACATACATCGTACATATACATTAACCACTTTACCACCGGAGGATTTTGCTGTCTTCCGTCCAGGCCACTTTTAGCGATTCGGCGCTGTGCAAATTTAACTGACAATTGCGCGGTCGTGCGACGCCGTACCCAAACAAAATTTACGTCCTTTTTTTCCCACAAACAGAGCTTTCTTTTGGTGGTATTTGATTACCTGTGCGATTTTTACTTTTTTGCGCTATAAACAAAAAAAGAGCGTTTATTTTGAAAAAAATAACAATATTTTTAACATTTTTTTATATGAAATTCCCCCCCAAAAAAATGTAAAAATCAAATATTTTTTAAATTTTTGGCCAATTTGTTTTCTGCTACCTATGTTTGGTAAAAAAAATCGCAATAAGCGTATTTTGATTGGTTTGCGCAAAAGTTATTGCGTTTACTAACTAAGGGAAAGATTTCAGTCATTTTTGGTGGGTTTTTTTTAACGCGTAATGGCGGCGATCTGCGATTTTTTTTGCGGGACTGCGACATTGCCGCGGACAGATCGGACCCTTGACTGACATTTTTGACACTTTTGGGGGTACCAGTGACATTACTACAGTAATCAGTGCTATATATATGCACTGTTACTGTAAAAATGACACTGGCAGGGAAGGGGTTAATTTTATTGGAGAGGGAGGGGTTAATGTATGCCTGGTGCTTACTGACGTGTGGGGGGGGGGGTGACTGAGTGACAGAAGGACAGATCGGATGTCCAGCTATGCTGAACACTCCGATCTGTCAGTCCCTGTCACTATGGAGATCCGCCCGCTCTGTTTACACAGGCGGGCGGATCTCCTCACTGCTCCTCCCCTGGCCCGACTCCCGCTGTGACTGAACACAGCGGGAGCGAGCCTCCGGCGGCGCGGGAGCGAGCCTCCGGCGGCGCGCGAGCGCCGCCCACAAGGGGCGGAGTCCAGCGACGTAGGTCTACGTCGCTGGACGGGATCGTGCCACATTGCCTCAGTAGCAGCAATGTGAGCAGGGCGCAAGTGGTTAAGGGGACTCCCCAGGCACGATATTTAAAGGAATTTTTCATTCCTATTGTTTCACTTTAAGCGTCATTAAAATCACTGCTCCGGTAAAAACCTTTTTTTTTTTTTTTATAACAAATTTGCATTGATACATGTCCCCCGTACACTTTTTATGGCAATAACTTGGCATGTAAGCTTTTTTGACCCATCACTATAGCACACGTCAGGAGTGTAACTACAGGGGTTGCAATTGCAACTGGGCCCCATGCTCCCCTGTACACCTGGATAGGATAGAAGCATATAGAGAAATCACTGTCCTCCTTTTTCCTCCTGTAGCTGCAGGAGGAAAATGGAGGAGATTGGTTCCTATGTATGCTGCACCCGCCACTCCTCCTATCCAGTTCACTTGTGTTCTGCTGTCTCTGGGCCCCTGTGTGCTCCCCTGGTCCCCCACCCCCCTCCCCACTGTTCTCACTCCCCTCTCCTGCCGGCTGCTGCAGGGGATTTTTCCCAAGAGACAACCAGGAAGGGGTCGGTAAATATGTAATTTACCAGCTCCTTCCTTTTCTGAATGGACAGAGTCATAGTCAATGACACTGTAAAAAAAAATAAAATAAAATAATAAAAAATAACACAATTAAAATACCAAAAAAAAACAAAAAAAACTACTGACACCAGTGGGTGAACATCCAGGATCGCAAAGGTCACACTTTCAACTGGGCCCTGGCATTCCACCACCGTGGGGAGGCCCCCAAGATGGCAGGAAAAGGGCCCCGCAACAAGAGTAAAGGGCCCCAGGATCAGTAGGAAGAGCCCCAGGCATGAAGGGAAGGGCCCCGGCCAGGGGTCCGGAGGGCCCTTCATGGTTTCTTGCACTGGGACCCTGAAGGTTCGAGTTATGCTTCTAGCACATGTTACCATGCATTGTTAACATGTATTGTATTAAGGCAGCTCATTCTTTGTGAATGGGCTGCCAACACACCACAAAGGATAAAAAAAACATGTATGACCTTTTTCTAACACACCACATAGAGGGCAGGTGCATTGCCATGTGTTGTGTTAATGTGCATTACATACCGCATAGGTGTGAATGGGCCCTAAAGATTGCAGCAAATATAGAAATGAATTATACAGTTTTTTTTTTTTTATATCTGCTTGGATTCAGCTTTGAATTCTCTGAGCTGCTGAACTGGCTAAACCATCCAAAGCAAGAGCATTGAAGGTCAGCAGCTGGAATGTTATGTCCGAAAGCTTTGGACCACCTCCTTGAAGCACTTGAAGCACTGTAGATTTTTTTTGCTTTTTTTTTGATAAAAAAAAAAAACTGTAGTTTTATCTTTCCCTTTTCAGTGTCATTTTATCTAAGCTATGTACTGATTCCCCAAGCTGATCACAAATGGAAAAGGTTATGCCTTGTTATCTTACAGTACGAGTTAAAGTAAATGTGAATACTGTACAATGAATCCGACGCTAACACAGCAACTAGTGTGCTAACTGCTAACATTACACTCACAATTATATACAGTGGGTACGGAAAGTATTCAGACCCCCTTAAATGTTTCACTCTTTGTTATATTGCAGCCATTTGCTAAAATCATTTAAGTTCATTCTTCTTCCTCATGAATGTACACATAGCACCCCATACTGACAGAAAAACACAGAATTGTTGACATTGTTGCAGATTTATTAAAAAAGAAAAACTGAAATATCACATGGTCCTAAGTATTCAGACCCTTTGCTCAGTATTTAGTAGAAGCCCCCTTTTGATCTAATACAGCCAGGAGTCTTTTTGGGAAAGATGCAACAAGTCTTTCACACCTGGATTTGGGGATCCTCTGCCATTCCTCCTTGCAGATCCTCTCCAGTTCTGTCAGGTTGGATGGTAAACGTTGGTGGACAGCCATTTTTAGGTCTCTCCAGAGATGCCTAATTGGGTTTAAGTCAGGGCTCTGGCTGGGCCATTCAAGAACAGTCACGGAGTTGTTGTGAAGCCACTCCTTCGTTATTTTAGCTGTGTGCTTAGGGTCATTGTCTTGTTGGAAGGTAAACCTTCGGCCCAGTCTGAGGTCCAGAGCACTCTGGAGAAGGTTTTTGTCCAGGATATCCCTGTACTTGGCCGCATTCATCTTTCCCTCGATTGCAACCAGTCGTCCTGTCCCTGCAGCTGAAAAACACCCCACAGCATGATGCTGCCACCACCATGCTTCACTGTTGGGACTGTATTGGACAGGTGATGAGCAGTGCCTGGTTTTCTCCACACATACCGCTTAGAATTAAGGCCAAAAAGTTCTATTTTGGTCTCATCAGACCAGAGAATCTTATTTCTCACCATCTTGGAGTCCTTCAGGTGTTTTTTAGCAAACTCCATGCGGGCTTTCATGTGTCTTACACTGAGGAGAGGCTTCCGTCGGGCCACTCTGCCATAAACCCCCGACTGGTGGAGGGCTGCAGTGATGGTTGACTTTCTACAACTTTCTCCCATCTCCTGACTGCATCTCTGGAGCTCAGCCACAGTGATCTTTGGGTTCTTCTTTACCTCTCTCACCAAGGCTCTTCTCCCCCGATAGCTCAGTTTGGCCCAAACGTCTTCCATTTGAGGATTATGGAGGCCACTGTGCTCTTAGGAACCTTAAGTGCAGCAGAAATCTTTTTGTAACCTTGGCCAGATCTGTGCCTTGCCACAATTCTGTCTCTGAGCTCTTCAGGCAGTTCCTTTGACCTCATGATTCTCATTTGCTCTGACATGCATTGTGATCTGGAAGGTCTTATATAGACAGGTGTGTGGCTTTCCTAATCAAGTCCAATCAGTATAATCAAACACAGCTGGACTCAAATGAAGGAATAGAACCATCTCAAGGATGATCAGAAGAAATGGAAAGCACCAATATATGAGTGTCACAGCAAAGGGTCTGAATACTTAGGACCATGTGATATTTCAGTTTTTCTTTTTTAATAAATCTGCAACAATGTCAACAATTCTGTGTTTTTCTGTCAGTATGGGGTGCTATGTGTACATTCATGAGGAAGAAGAATGAACTTAAATGATTTTAGCAAATGGCTGCAATATAACAAAGAGTGAAAAATTTAAGGGGGTCTGAATACTTTCCGTACCCACTGTATATATATATATATATATATATATATATTTTTTTTTTAAAGAAATGTAAAGAAGGTTTCTTTTGCGGTCACGTGATTTCAAAGCCTCATAACTTCCTGATAGTAGTGGGCAGGTACTATATACTCACCAGCTCCTTTATTAAGTACCCCTAGCTAGTATCAGGTTGGACCCCCTTTTGCCTTTAGAACTTCCTTAACCACTTAAGCCCCGGAAGATTTTCCCCCCTTCCTGACCAGGGCCTATTTTGCGATTCGGCACTGCGTGAATTTAACGGACAATTGCGCGGTCGTGCGACGCTGTACCCAAATGAAATTGACGTCCTTTTTTTACCACAAACAGAGCTTTCTTTTGGTGGTATTTGATCACCTGTGCGAATTTTTGATCACGCGCTATAAACAAAAAAAGAGCGACAATTTTGCAAAAATAACAATATTTTTCACATTTTTTATATGAAATTCCCCCAAAAAATGTAAAAATCAAAATTTTTTAACATTTTAGGCCAATTTGTTTTCTGCTACATATGTTTGGTAAAAAAATCGCAAAAAGCATATTTTGATTGGTTTGCGCAAAAGTTATTGCGTTTACTAACTAAGGGAAAGATTTTTGTCATTTTTATTGTTTTTTTTTTTAACGAGTAATGGCGGCGATCTGCGATTTTTTTTGCGGGACTGCGACATTGCAGCGGACAGATCGGACCCTTGACTGACATTTTTGACACTTTTGGGGGTACCAGTGACATTACTACAGTAATCAGTGCTATACATATGCACTGTTACTGTAAAAATGACATTGGGAGGAAAGGGGTTAACTTTATTGGAGAGGGAGGGGTTAAGTGTGTCCCTAGGGGCGTGCTTCTAACTGTGATTGGACGTGGCTGTGTGTGTAACAGCAGAGATCAACGGTCCTACATAGCAGGACCGTATGATCTTTGCTTTTACACAGGGGAGAATGACTTGCGGCTTTGTTTACATTAGCTGCCTGCCTTTCTCCCTCTCCACCGGACGATCGCGAGTGACCGGCGGACATCGAGTCCGCCGGTCACACGCGCGGGCTTCTTAGGGAACGAGCGGGGGCGGGAGCGCGCCTCTGGCGGTGCATGCTCGCCCCCTATTGGCTCCCAGGCTAGTGAGGTACCGGTACGTCACTTTGCCTGGGAGGGGCTGACCGCCGCCGTATATAGTCGGCGGTCGGCAAGTGGTTAATTCTTCGTGGCGTGGATTCAACAAGATGTTGGAAACATTCCTAAGAAATGTTGGTCCATATTGACATGATAGCATCACGCAGTTGCTGCAGATTTGTCGGCTGCACATCCATGATGCGAATCTCCGTTCCACCACATCCCAAAGGTGCTCTATTGGATTGAGATCTGGTGATTGTGGAGGTCATTGGATTACAGTGACCTCATTGTCATGTTCAAGAAACCAGTTTGAGATGCTTTAAGTTTTGTGACACAGTGCATTATCCTGCTAAAAGTAGCTATCAGAAAATGGGTACACTTAAGTCATAAAGGGATGGACATGGTCAGCAACATAGAAAATCATACCCCACACTAGTGGTATAGTGTGGGTTGTCAGCACCCAGGGAAAGGCAAGTAATTTGCACCCCCTAACCTGTGGACTTTTAGCACTCAATGAGTCCCTTCCTCTAGCTGCTTCCACAGGTGTAAGGTATTCGGGCAGGCGGCGGTGGTGGAGAAGTGTGTCGGTAGAACAGAGATGATTTGTCTGTGTTCCTGTGTGAGTATCGGACATGGAGGTCGGGAGGAGCGGATCACGAATGGGCTGTCACCACAACTATTGAACGCCTACTGGAGAGTCTGTGACCCCATTGGTGAAGGTGTATTGAGACCTTTTTGGGTTTTAGCAAAGAGGTGAGAGGCTGGTGAAGGGATTCTCACAGTGACACCTGCTTGCCCCAGTTGGAAGCACTTATTCACAGTGGTCATGGATATGTGGATTTTTATGAGATGCATACTAGCACATTAAGTATTTACTTTGCAAAGAAGAAAAAAAAACAAAAAAAAAAACAAAAAAAAGGAAGAGTTTACTTCCTCTTTAAACCTCGTTTGCCACACAGTCGCCCAATTAAACAGTGCATTGAGGTCGGCTTGTAAGCTGGAGACAACCCGTAAGGACGTTATTCCACTGCATAGCTCGGTGTCATCTGCAAAGATTGAAATTCCTAACCTGATATAATTTATAATCAGTATTTAGGATCACTGAACTCCTTACATGCCGAATGCTTGGTGGGGAAACAGGCAGGATCATCACTTTACTCCTTACATGCCAAATGCTCGACAGAACACAGGCACAATTAGTACCGGGACAAGGTCATCCAGTGCCCAGGGCAGAGATGCCAAACTGCGCCCCCCTTTCTTTAGGGTTAGGGTCAAGCGCCCCCCCCCCCATCCCTGCAATAAACCATTGCACCCAGGGCAATCATCCCTCCTGCCCACCCCTTGAAACATTGATACAAGGAAGGATGGATCCATGCTTTCATGTTATTTACTCCAAATTCTGATCCTACTATCTGAATGTCGCAGCTGAAATTTAGACTCATCAGACCAGGCAACATTTTTCTAATTTGCTATTGTTTAATTTTAGTGAGCCTGTGCGAATTGTAGCCTCAGTTTCCTTTTCTTAGCTGACAGGAGTGGCACCCGGTGTGGTCTTCTGCTGCTGTAGCCCACCTTCTTCAAAGTTCGATGTGTTGTGCATTTAGAGATGGTATTCTGCATACCTTGGTTGCAACAAGTGGTTATTTGAGTTACTGTTGCCTTTCTATCATCTCAAACTAGTCTGCCCGTCTCCTCTGACCTCTAACACCAACAAGGCATTTTCCTCCACACAACTGCAGCTCACTGTACATTTTCTCTTTTTCAGGCCATTCTCTGTAAACCCTAGAGATGGTTGTGTGTGAAAATCCCAATAGATCAGGAATTTTTGAAATACTCAGACCAGCCCATCTGGCACCAACAACCATGCCATGTTCAAAGTCACTTAAATCCCCTTTCTTCCCCATTCTGATGCTCGGTTTGAACTTCAGCAAGATCTAGATGCAATGCATTGAGATGCTGCCATGTGATTGGCTAATTTGCAATTTGTGTTACAAAGCAATTGAACAGGTGTACCTAATAATAAAGTGGCTGGTGAGTGTATATCCTCACGTACAGCAGGTTCCGGAACTCCTTTTGGGGGACAGGCATCTCGTGATTTTGTTTGTGTGATCTTACCATGATTCGTCGGACAACAATCGCAGCAAAACGTCCCGCGATTGGGGTGCCATTAAAAGTGACGGGATCACAAGCTCGTCACGTCATTTGCAGCGATTCGGACTCGCGTACAGACAATGGAGCCTCAAAGTAACACAGTGCCGTGTCGCAAAAAATGGCCAGGTCATGAAGGGGGGTAAATCTTTTGTGCTTAAAAGGGAACTCTTTAAAGTGGAGTTCCACCCTAATTTAATACTTACCTCCATCTTCTCGCTCCGGGTCACCTGAAAAAGAAATGGATAATCGCATATTTTTTTTTTTTTTACTTACCTCGTAGCGAAGAAAATATACTTACCTTACTTTCTTCTTCCTCCTTCCTCGGCCGCGGCCCGTCGTCACTTCCTGGCTCTGCAATGATTCCTGGGAGCTGAACATCATAGCTCCCAGGAATCATTGCGCCTGCACCGGCCCCGACGTCAGTTCCGGGTCGCGCGCGTCATCCCTTTCTAAACAGCTTCTGGGCATGCCCAGAAGCTGTAGAGGGATGACGCGCGCGACCCGGAAGTGACGTCAGGGCCGGCGCAGAGCATCGTGGGACCAAAGAAGGCGGAAGAAGACGCCGAAGGGGATCTCGCTGGCTTCAAGCTGCCCACATCTGAGATGGCAGCGCTGGACAAGACGTTTTCAAGGTAAGTATTTGTCCTAACAGGTAAGTGCAACCCGGGACAGATCAGAGGCTAGCCATTGTGGAATGTACTAGCCCTGACTGTCCCGAGGGTATTAAAAAAAAAAAAATCCAGGGTGGAACTCCGCTTTAAGTGTTCCATTGCTTAGGTGCCGGTCTGTGAGAGCCCATCCTGCCCAGCCAACGTTAGGGAATAGAAGAAGAACAAAGCTGTACTCCAACTGTAGAGATGAATGAATAAAGCTATCTTCCAACACAGTCCCCACCATTGGCTGAGCTACTGTGATGCATTTTTAATTATTCGTAAAGATTCCAAGCCTGTCGCATTTCCACTGCTGGTTATTCAGCAATGGCACGTTGAATTTTAAAATTAAAAGTGATTTGTATGCGCTACATCACAGTGATCTGTTTTCACAACTCATTTCTTTGTGTGCAGCATTGGTAATGATGTTTTATATTCCCAAATATTATTTCAGTGAACTGTATGTTACACTGAACGTCTAGTTAAAAAAAAATAAAAATCTATAATCTGCCTGTTCTGAGCAATAACATTTGTCTTCTTTGTCTGCTTCAAAATGGAAGATTATTCAGATCTTCATTAAAGTACAATGTAATTATATATTAGCCGAATAAAAGATTAGAAATGTCAACTCAATGGCTTTTTTTTGTAAGAGCTGCTTTCAAAGCTTCTGCTGATAAATTTCTCACTTGCAGACAGCAAAGCCCTGGGGCCTAAATAGCCACAATTTTCATTATCTCAGCTAATAAAAAAGTTTAATCAAACATACATAATTTGTAGTGTGCAAGGAGAATCATTCAGCAGAAGTGGATAGTCTGGAGAAAGCTTTATAATACACCCCTGATGAATATATTATTAAGTTCCACTGAATTAAAAATGACATTGTGGAGGGAGTGGGGGGCACGTTAGAGCCTAAATTAAAAAAAAAAAAAATTAGCACAAGGGACATTACTCACCATTCAGTGAGATGTGTCCCTTGTGCTGCTATGTCCTCGTTCAGCAGAAATCCTCCTCCTCAAATGCTACTGCCCTCTTATTGTGCGGGGCGGCGGGGGAAATAGAACTAAAGGAGCAGTCACGGGCTCTCATCAAGAGTGCCCCACTATGTCCACCCTTTCTACCCAGCTCCTCCTATTATAGAAGCCATGCTACAGCTTCTATTAATGAAACTGAATCTATGAATGGAGGAGGACCTTTCAATCATCCGCCCTTCCTCCATTCATAGATTGTGCTTCAATCATAGAAGCAGTGGGCATTGTCAGGCACTATTGATGAGTGCCTATGTCAGCTCCCTTAGTTGTTTTAACCCCTGCCGCACCAGGAGATTATGGTGGCAAGGGTGGGAATCGAGGCATTGGAGGAGGAAGATTTCTCCTCACAGCAGCAGCAAGAAGGAAAATACTCACTGAAGGTAAGTAATGTCCCTTGTGCTTATTTTTACTTTTTATTTTGTTTAGGCTTCTAGGTTTACCAGAGGCAGTGGTACGACCTGTGAAACACCCACTGCACTTTAGGGAATACAGAGGAAATCATTTCTGTGGCTCCCTTACTTAGTTATGTAGCACTACCCCTGCAGAAGCCACTAGAAGATTTGGGTCCTCTGTTTGTCCCTGAACCCTGAGCAGAGAGCCACCCCCTGCTGACGCCACCACAGTACTTTGGTCAGGTAGCCTCTTGGCTGCCATACAAAGAAAAAATGTGCACAAATGTGTAAAATAAATAATTAAGTTATATTAAGATCAAATAATAGTATGGCAGGCAAAGAATACAGTCAATTGAAATTAACGATAAACAAGGTTATACAGCAAAGGAACAATGCAACACATTACAGTACAGTCACTGAACTATTGTACTGTTTCTATGGGTTACCCAGGGGAACCCGTCACCAGCAGCTTCCAAGGGAGTAGTGCTACATATATTTACAGTGCCTTGTGAAAGTATTCGGCCCCCTTGAACTTTTTAACCTTTTGCCACATTTCAGGCTTCAAACATAAAGATATAAAACTGTAATTTTTTGTGAAGAATTAACAACAAGTGGGACACAATCATGAAGTGGAACAAAATTTATTGGATATTTCAAACTTTTTTAACAAATAAAAAACTGAAAAATTGGGCGTGCAAAATTATTCAGCCCCTTTACTTTCAGTGCAGCAAAGTCTCTCCAGAAGTTCAGTGAGGATCTCTGAATGATCCAATGTTGACCTAAATGATTAATGATGATAAACAGAATCCACCTGTGTGTAATCAAGTCTCCGTATTCGGTTCAAGGGGGCCGAATACTTTTGCAAGGCACTGTATATATATTATATTACTAGTCTGCTATTGCTGCTGATATATTGGGATCACATTGGCCCCCGACCCCCATATCTCTCCTCTCTTCTTTGGGGGGGGGGGGGTGCAAGTAGCCAGTCTTGCCTAGGGCGTAAATTAGTCTAGCACTGGCCCAGTCTCTCTATAATAGAGCTTAGACTGGGAGAGAAAGTAGCAGCACAAGCATCAATCAGAGTTCATGTGCTTACAAAAAATATGCTGATCGAACGGGAAAGCTCATCAGACTTTAGAGGTACTACTGAAGACAGCAGATTTTAAAAATACAAATAGATTCACAATGATCCTAAAAAAATACCACATCAACAGGTATCAACATATACAATAAAACATCTCTATTCCAAAAAGGGCGAGAAGCTTAACACCATTAATGGCCTAATTCATGTTTTTGTTTACAGGTACAGTATATTACTCAAATGCAGACCTGTAGCCAGTGGTGGAGCATCTATTCCCTTTTCAACATGTTTCATTGAATATATCCACTTCTTCAGGACAGAATGTAGTATGTAAACCATTTGATGGGATGATAAGAGACCATATCCAAGAATTTTGCTGATGAAAACAGTATCATTAGCAGTAATCAGCATGAGTTTATGAAAGGTCGCTCTTGCCAAACCAACCTATTAACATTCTATGAGGAAGTGAGCTGCCATCTGGATAGAGGTAGGCCGGTGGATGTGGTGTATCTGGATTTTGCAAAAGCATTTGATACAGTTCCCTACAAACGCTTAATCTACAAACCGAGGTCTGTGGGTATAGACCATAGGGTTTGTTCTTGGATAGAAAAATGGCTATGGGGGGGTGTCCAAAGGGTGGTGATAAATAACGTGTACTCAGGCTGGTCTAGAGTGGTTAGTGGGGTACCCCGAGGCTCTATCCTGGGACCATTTCTGTTTAATTTATTTATAAATGATATAGAGGATGGGATAAATAGCTCAATCTCAGTGTTTGCTGACCACAAAAAAAAAAAGGTAGGGCAATAACATCACACCAGGATATAGAAACTTTACAAGAGGAGAATAAACTAATGAAGTGGGCAACAAGATGACAAATTAAGTTTAACATTGATAAATGTAAGGTAATGCACTTAGGGGTTAAAAATAGGTTACTCACTAGGGGGAGAACCTAGGGGATTCCAGGATGGAGAAGGATCTAAGGGTCCTAGTAGAAGACAGACTGAGCAATAGCATGCAATGCCAAGCTGCAGCAAGCGAAGCCAGCAGATTATTAGCATGCATTAAAAAGGAAATTGACTCCAGAAATAAAACAATATTCCTGCCACTTTAAAAAAACTCTGGCCAGGCCACATCTGGAGTAGTCCCATCCAGTTCTGGTCACCAATCCTCAGTAAGGATGTGCTGGAGCTGGAGAGAGCAGAGAAGGGCAACTAAATTAATATGGAGACTGAAGGACCTCAATTAAGAGGATCGGTTAAACCTTAAGCTGCGTAGGGGGTTTTGACCATCAGGGAGATAAGGATGTGGAACACTCTTCCACAATCGGCCCCAGCTCACGAAGTGGAGACAGACACAGAGCAGACAAAGCGTAAGAGAGTAAATATCAGTAATGGATGGTAAATAGCAATAATAAGACTAATCACATCAAGGAAAAGCATTCCATGCCAACACCCCAATCATGTAGCCAGATGTTTAAATAATGGGGGGTGGCATGCACTTCTGCGCCGAAAGCAAGTGAAGGGAAATCTTCCCAATGGAACACAAACAAAAAAAATACCTACTCTATCCAAAACAACAACAAAAAAAGATTTTGGCTTTAGATAAACTATAACTATTTTGGTTTACAATGCTTTCTTTAGTCCCATTTGTGATTTTGCATCAGGTTCCCAATACCAGCTGTTATTTATCTGTTTTCTTGCTTACTGAAAATACAAGGCCAAAGGGCATGTGTTGTTTTTGTAGGAATATAAACTTGGAGCAAATAAAATGTTCTTTCAAATGCCATTTTAAAATATAAATTTCTACGGTGTAACGCTCCTATGAGTAAAGAGGTTACAGCTAAACAAGTCTAATATTTAAATAATGTAAAGTAAATGTTTTATTTTTTTCTTTAAAAGATGAAATTTCCTCCAGCTATAGAAGCCAGTACCTCCAGATGGTACAAAGCATTCAATGAGTCATTGTCAATAGCTGCATATTTCAAACCGACACATGCAAAAATATATTTCCCTAACAAAAATACTTTAAAGTTACATTGTAGGCTTGACGTCGGGCTATAAGAGAGACTTTTGTAGCTTCTCTTTTCTCTGTTTACTCATTTGTCAGGTTCAAATCCAAAGGATTATAGAACCCAGACATTTTTTGAGTCCTTTACAAAGCACTTGGAGTTAATGCAAATTCCTTGCATGTTTTTTTTGCATACTTTTTGAAGTTTGAAAGTGCTTTATGTTGTTAATATTTTTATATGTTTCAAGGACTTGTCCCCTTCTTCAAGGCTTCTTCCCTGGGACTGGGTCCAGGTATGTAATGGTGAGCCCAGCCAATGATGACTATGAGCAGGAGAGTTCCTAAGTTGAAGCTGAAGTCTTGCATAGTTGCACATGTTCCTCTCCTGTACTGTAATTTCTTACTATGATTTCACTGCACACTGTGAGATTTTTATGGTGCGTATTAGAAGCTGCAGCAAGTCAGAGCCTGCCTCTTTTCCTGGCAGGGAGTGTCCAGATTCATCTAGATTCGTATTTTTCATCCTTCTTTCAATCAAGGTACCCTTTACATTTATGGACAATCTCAAGGCATAAGGGCTCTAAAATAATGGACTGTGTTGATGCACTCCATTCTAAGATGTAAAAAAAAAAACACGAATCTAATAACTTTTCACAATAAATCAACATCCACACAAGTGGGACTCCTGTCATTTAATTTCTTTTTAACAGCATATACCAATCTTAGTGAATACAGACTACAGTAGGGAATATATGAGTATATTTAATCACAAGACATGTATTCACAATAAATAGTTAGACTTGAGGTGACACAAAAAAAGATAACTTTCACAAAAATACAAACTTAACCACTTAAGCCCCGGAAGATTTTACCCCCTTCCTGACCAGGGCCTATTTTGCGATTCGGCACTGCGTTACTTTAACGGACAATTGCGCGGTCGTGCAACACTGTACCTAAACTAATTTGACGTCCATTTTTTTTCCCACAAACAGAGCTTTCTTTTGATCACCTGTGCGATTTTTTGATCATGCGCTATAAACAAAAACAGCATCAATTTTGCAAAAATAACAATATTTTTCACATTTTTTATATGAAATTCCCCAGAAAAATGTAAAAATCAAAATTTTTTAACATTTTAGGCCAATTTGTTTTCTGCTACATATGTTTGGTAAAAGAAATTGCAAAAAGCGTATTTTGATTGGTTTGCGCAAAAGTTATTGCGTTTACTAACTAAGGGAAAGATTTTTGTTGTTTTTTTTAAACGAGTAATGGCGGCAATCTGCAATTTTTTTTTTTGCGGGACTGCGACATTGCGGCGGACAGATCGGACCCTTGACTGACATTTTTGACACTTTGGGGTTACCAGTGACATTACTACAGTAATCAGTGCTATACATATGCACTGTTACTGTAAAAATGACACTGGCAGGGAAGGAGTTAACTTTATTTGAGAAGGAGGGGTTAAGTGTGTCCCTAGGGGCGTGCTTCTAACTGTGATTGGATGTGGCTTGAGGTGTAAGAACAGAGATCAACGGTCCTACATAGCAGAACCGTATGATCTCCATTCTTACACAGGGAAGAATGACAGGCGGCTGTGTTTACATTAGCCGCCTGCCTTTCTCCCGGTGCAACGGACAATCGATGTCCGCCGGCCACACGCGTGGGGGGGTCCGTGCGGCGCGCGCTCGCTCCCTAGAGCCTCACACGCTAGCGACGTAGACCTACGTCACTTTGCCTGTGAGGGGCTCTCTGCCGACGTAAATCGTCGTTAGGCAGTCGGCAAGTGGTTAAGTGATCAATGCAACTGTGATATGTAGCTCAATAATAATAGTAAAAGAAAGCAGGATTACATTTTTCCAGGTAGTGTAGAAACCATAGATAAATGTTCTATATAATCAGACCAAAATTGTCTGCGAATTGCACAGCCACAGTCACTCCGCTGCAGTTGAAGTGAGAATATGCTATGCAAAACGGGAGACTAAATCGCTAATATTGCGATAAATTAGTACTAATAAAAAAAAAACTCCATTCACAAATGGCCGATAGGAATGGGAGGAGCTTAAATGCATATTTTGAAAATCAGATTTGTTTTAGAAATTAAAGAATGGTGTTTGTGGACTGCACAGAGTATTTTACTATAAAGGTGAACTAACCCTTTAATTAGCATGTTGATAAGGGGGAAAAGAGTAAGAGGAAAGGAAAAATATCAGCATATTAAAATTGAGCCTTAAACATCATGAACTATGGCTGAGAACAGTGCTATAAAACCAGTTGGTTCGTTACAGAAAGTATATACACTGTAAACGCTAACAATAACCTTCTCCTATTTTTTCCATTTTGAACTGTTTATTATATCCTTGGTAGCATTTTGTTATATCTGTTTAACCACTTCAGGTCCGGAAGATTTACCCTCCTTCATGACCAGGCCATTTTTTTTTTTTTTGCAATACAACACTGCGTTTCTTTAGTGAATATGGTAGGGACCGCGTTCAATTGCTTGTGTAAATAAATAATTACATGAATATATATAAATATATAGGAAAAATGCAATAGTGATAAATAATATCTACCTCTATAGTTCTCCAATAAGTACCATACAAAAGATAAATTCATATAAATATCTCCAATATGGGAAAAATCAATAAATATGATCATTATATAAATAAATGAATTCTCATATTAACAAATGACCAATAAATATATTCAAACATTTATAGGTCCGAAGTGACTATGAATATTGCCAATAGTGTTATATTACAAAAAAGTCCAATTTCCTGTAAAGTGCTCTTAATGATTGCTCTGAATGGTGAGCAGATAGTGCTGAGCAAATAGTGTTGTATTACAAAAGAGTCCAATTCGCTGAAAAGTGCTCTTGGTGCTTAATCGGAATGGTGAGCAGATAACCGTGGAAGGGAAGGAGTTTACATCAGGGGCGATCAAAGGGCTAAATGTGTTCCTATGGAGTGATTACTAACTGTGGGGATGTGCTTTTACTGTTCCTGCTACCTCCCCTTCTCACAGAACAGCGGTCTACCTTGTTTACATCAGCAGACTGCCGTACTGTCTCTCTCGGGAACGATTGGCGGGTCCCAGCAGATATTGGGTTCACCAGGCCCGCTGATTGGCTCCCTCTGTGATTGGACACAGGGTGCTCCCGGAAGTGCAGAATCGCCTACAGGTTCATGATTCTGCACAGGAGAGCCACCTTGCCACCGTATATATACAATATACGGTCGGCAAGCGGTTAGGAAGTGAAAAAAAAATGTTGTCCTGTGTGTACTTCCTGTGTCATCTTAAACAGCCCCCATTGTTCTTATCTTGGACTACAGAATGATAAAGTTTTGGGCAAGGCTGACACCTCTCCATATGTCCCCATGCAATCCAATTGGAGCTCCAAACAAACCTACAAGAGTCCAAAGTTTTTAATGATAAAATTGAATCATAGGCTCGCATTACAAAAGGAATCAGAGGGCACTGCTCATTATGGCCTCCAAACCTAAAGGATGGGGTAAATGATGCAAATGGTAATGTAGCAGGATTTCCAGGCATTGGGCCTGATGTGGATCTGCCATTGTTACCGGTAACACTTCCAACACATTTAAGTTGAAAACCCAAGTGTGAGAACTGAGACAATGACCATTCCGGCATCTTTGGTTTGTTTTGTTTATTTTGTAATGGGGATGGGAGAAGGGAATGAGCGGGATACTCCTCTGGCTCAACTAGGTATAACTGGGACACTTTGTAGAAAAATGCCTGTCAGCGCTGCCCTGACGCCAGCTGAATGCCGACTTGAAAATACTGTTTTGCTGAAATGTGCTGAAACTCCGACTTTAACTCCTTGGTTAACTCAGAAAATCCAGGACTGTAGTACCAATTGACTCTTGACACTGTCTAGCTCAAAAGTCCTGTGTATGACTCCCTCCTGCCCTTCACTGACTGGGGTAGTTCCTTGTGACTGCTTGTAGTACTGCAACCCTTAACACTGTACACTTGACTCTTCAGGGCCCAACCGCTGGCGCCCCTCTACACTTCAAGGTCCTCTCACTAGGCACCCCCTCTGATACTTCAGGGTCCTCTCACTAGGCACCCCCCTCTGACACTTCAGGGTCCTCTCACAAGGCACCCCCTTTGACACTAGCTGGCTCCTGGATCCCTGGGACCTTCTCCGGAGTGGTCCCCGCTACACTAGGCAGACCCTCAGGGGCACTTCACAGTACTCACGAACTTGGAATGCTTTCCTGGAACTGAACCCCTCTATCTCCACTGGTCCTCGGCACACCGGATCCTCTCTGCAGCTCAGCTCAGCTCTCTCTCTCTCTGGACTCTCAGGCAGCCACCCGAGACACCCGATCCTTCTGACAGTTGGAGAGACAGCCGTACCCTCCCTCCTGGGACTCTGCTTTCCGCCAAAGACACTGAGTCATGCATTCCCCTCAAACTTATACCCACTCCCAGAATCCTCTGCGGCTGAATCTGCCTTCTGGGGTAGATACAGGCCTGAATG
Source organism: Pelophylax lessonae (assembly GCF_965119305.1). Taxonomy (NCBI): domain Eukaryota; kingdom Metazoa; phylum Chordata; class Amphibia; order Anura; family Ranidae; genus Pelophylax; species Pelophylax lessonae. Next base: position 59,985,142 of record NC_138777.1, on the reverse strand, counting down.
TGCCTCTGATTGGGTTTCCTCCACTACACAATGGGAATCCTCTCATGGAGCCAGTGGGGAGACTCCCCTCTCAGCAGCCACACCTGCGAGACATGACAGCCAGCTGAAAATCATGGCCCTGCTGTTAGGCAGCCAAGGCCCACTATACTTTGCCTAGCACCTACCTTGTAGGGTGCTACATCAATTACTATGATGGATGAGCTGATGGAAAAAGTAAAATGTATTAGGTGGAGGTGGGATAGGCCTCTCTCAATAGATGGGCTTTCAGGGATTGACTAAAGATGGATAGAGTAGGAGACAGACAGATTGGGGCAAGGAGTTCCAGATAATGTGGGAAGCTTGGAGAAGTCCTGAAGGTAAATATGGGAGGGGGTGAGGTGATAAGGTTGTTAGAGAGCAGGAGGTCTTAGGAGAAGAAAAGAGAAGGGTTTTGTTGGTATTTTGAGATGAGGTAAGTGATGTAGCTGGAGGCATTGTTGTAAATGGCTTTGTGGGTTGTTGTTAGCATTTTCAATTTAATTTGTTGGGTGAGTGGAAGCCAGTGGAGGATTTGGCAGTGATGTGTAGCAGACACTGGTTGGTGATGTGGATGAGTCTGGAAACAGCATTCATGATGCACTGAAGGGGGATATCCTATGTAAAGGTAGGCACGAGGAGGGAATTGCGATAGTTGGGGCGAGAAATAACCAGGGAGTGAATTAGTAGCTTTGTGGTGTTGTTGGTTAACATGGGGCATATTTTGGAGATGTTATGGAGGTTGATGCAGCAAGATACTCATAGATAATAAACCCTATAATCCTGCAATTTTTTCAGATACTGAGACTCAAAATAGGAGCAAAAAAAGTTATCTGCCAAAATTTTCACATAAGCATGCAGCTATGTAGATACACATAAACATTCGAGCCATCGGGCAGCTGATGTGATAGATAGCTGCTGTTAAAAGGCACAGCCTGTTTGTTTATTTGGCAAGCGGCTCTACCAACCTGCCAGCATTGTTCATTTGCTCTGCCACTTCTAACAAGGTTGCGTTGCCCTGATTGATGACATCATCAGCTTAGTCCTTGCATGACCTTGTTGGAAAACCACCCACAGAAGATAATTGGCCACAAGGATCCCTTTCTAAATAATATAGAAAAGGTCACATGGCAACTGCACAATACAAATCTTAAGCTGCCTGTAAGTGACACAGCATCCCCCAGCATAACTGACACAACATCCCTACAGAACTGTTTAAAGAACACTGAGGGCCCAGTTACACTTGTATGTTGCAGCAAGGCATGTTCCTGCAATGCAGTACTATTTACTGTGAATGGCATCCCAACACACTTGTTGGGAGGGGGGGTATAGGTTTGTGGGATGGTCATCACGTCCTCCATGTTTCCCTCTTCATTGGGTGCCAAACAAGTGCCATATGGGAGGCCTACTCCGGGGTGGGGTTCTTTTGGGTTATTATGATAGGCATCTGTAATAGATCACTTTACCACACATAGGATACCTCTACTTTTGTGCCATCCTCATCAATGCCCCAGGACAAGGCTAAAGCCACCATGGGGAATACTCAACCCTAATGCGGCCTCTACTTTTAGAGATGAACATAATTGTTTTCCAGTTAACTCTTGGATCCTTGAGGCAATGTACACCTTCTCTACACTTTGGGACACACTGAGCCTTGTCCACATCCACCTGTCCAGCGTATCTCTGTTACCTCACTCCCAGTAACGATAAGGGTCCCTCCATGCACATAGCGAGGAGTCAATGCATGCACTTCACTGCACTTCATCTAACTCTTCTGTACCTGGGCACAGGCTGGGGACCTCTGTGGCGCAGGTCTACTCCCATTGCTATGGGAGACAGACCAGTCACGGAGAGAATGTCAACAACAACTCCTGCAAGAGGCTAGCCCACCTATCTTAAGCACATGCTCAACAACGCGCTGCTTGTAGCTTTCGTTATTATTGGTAACCCTTATGTCTCCACATGTTTTTAGTCTTGTACTGATGTCTTCATCCTCTAAAGTACCTTATGCCTCGTTTCCACTGAGCGGACCGGTTCGGGTCGGTACAGTTTGGAAGGGTTAGAATGGTCCGGTCTATTCAGGTGAGCGTTTCCACTGCAAGTCGGGCCACCAGGGACCATGCGGGGTTTACACCAAATGAGGCGTTTGTTTTGCTCTTTCATTTGACGTGAGCATTGAAGTTTTCCTGTCCGCCAATCAGTGGAATCTATCGTGTGACGCCAATAGCTCCGCCCTAACCGTACCGTACCATTTCCTATGGCCCTACATCTTTTGGTTCGGTTGTATGGGCCACTTTCATAATGGAAACACTCAAATTAGCGTATCGTACCGAACTGACCCGAACCGATCCGCTCAGTGGAAACGAGGCATTAGTGACCTAAGCTATGGAATGGTGCTGGTTAATTGCATTACACCTCTTTTCGCAAAGACCAGGCGGAGACACGGTTTCAAAACATTACTTTGAAAAGCGCAAAAGATTTTACAAAGTCTAACATGCGAAAAACATTATTCTTTCCTATGTCCTTAATCCTAACTCAGTCTATGTGCTGCCATGGCATAATTGCAAAGGTAGAGTCTATGTATAATACAATGTCCATCAGTGGACAGACTCCAGTAGTTGGTGTCTTCGGGGCAGACCCCAAGTTCTGATGACTTTTACATCTCGGCAGTAGCAAGCACCATTCTTTTGCTCCTTACGGGTGCTATTTTCCCACTCGAGTGTACCCCGGGTCTCTTTGGGAAACTCTCTTCTCAGGGGTTCTCTTCTGTACCCACAAAGGGCCCCCCTCCTGGTTTCTTTCTTGCTCCAGATCACCATCCTCTTTTATAACACATGATCAATGGGTCAGACCCAGAGAAAAACCTGCCCAAACCAAAGAACCAGGAAAATATTAACTCTTACCCTCCCATCCAGGGCAGCACCTAACTGGCTATTTCCAACTCACTTACACACTGTACAATAGAGTGCAACACACAACGCAGTGAAGTGAACCGCAATGCACATACTGCACATTGCTAAAAAATGTAAAAAAATAAATCATGTGTAATTTTTAAACCATTCTGATACATTATATACAGTAATGTCCCACAATGGAACATTTCATTCTAAGTAGGCTCTCAAAGTTTGCTTGTTCACTGGAATGATACTTTTGTCTTTTAATATATTGACTTTAAAAATACAATGCATTGTAAATACAGTAACTGTGTATTACAAATTGCACATTTTCTAAATTGACACTATACTTGCTATACACAAGGCCCAATTCACATGAGGCAATGGTGCGTGTTATTGATATGGTCCTGTTATCCCAGATGTGGTGGAGATTCTGCTCCTTAGCTATCACACAAGCCTTTCCATAATACTTAAAATCTGGCCATACTCCAGTAGAATTTTGATTGAAAATTTCCATTTGCTGAACATTCTTTTGATTTTGTATTGGTTAGTGAAGTCAAATTGATTTTTGTTTTCAAACTAATTAGAGAATTTGAAGGAGCAGAATTGAAAATGTTTTGTGAAAGGATGAAATTCTAGCTGTGAATGTGGTCTTCATTGGGGAAACAAATCATACATGTTGTGATGAAATGTATTTAATACATCTGGGATTCCATTTAAATAGCAGGTCTGAATTTTAAGGGCTTTCAAATGAAATTCATTGACTCAATGGTGGAAAGAACAAATCTTCTGATGAGCAAAAGTTCAAATGAAAATCTAAGGGCCAGTTTAAGAGCTTGCAGAGGCTGTGCTGACCGGATATGCAGCTTGACTCCTTCCAGCAGATCAGTGCAACCATAGTGCCTTTGTTATCTATTAAATGTTTATTTGTAGAAAAAAAAAAAAACATTTTAAATGAATAGATGTAAAAATAAATACAATTTCCCCCTAACCATTTTACTTTCCCTTTAAGGCCCCATGCACACGGGACGTTTTTAACGCCGATGTAAGTAGCGCCAGGAGTCTTCTTTTGCAGCCCCTCCATGTTATTCTATGGCCTCATGCACACACAGACGTTTTGAGCTGTAAGTGGCCTAGGCGTTTTTAAGCTGTAACAAGAACCCACGACCTGCGCGTTCTGAGGACCAGCGTTAGAGCGTTAAAAACGCCTGAAGCTGCTAAAGGCTGAATAACGTTGCTATAACGTTGCTTAACGTGCGTTAAGCCACGTTATACATTTTTTTTCTTCCATTCAAAATCAATGGTTCCCTATGGGAGCCTATTGTTTTGAATGGAAGTCGCACCGCAAGTCGGATCCGACTTGCGGGACGACTTGCGCTGTGAGAATCTTAAGGGGAAACTCCACGCCAAAATGGGAAAAAAACGGTGTGGGAGTCCCCCCCAGGTTCCAAACCAGGCCCTTCGGGGGGGGGGGGGTGTTGGTGCTTTGGGGCAGGGGGGGCTCTGCACCAAAGAAAGTTTATTAAAAATCTTCATCTGTTCTTCTCTGGTCTTCTCCCTCTCCTGGTCTTCTGGTCTTCTGCTCTTTTGCTGTCCGTTCTTCCCTCGGCTCTTCTCTTCTCTTCCCTTCTTCTTCTTCTTCTTCCTCCAGTCCTCCTCCGACGATGTCTCCGATGGTTATGTCAGTCTCCGGTCTCTGCAGCTTGTTATATAGCCATTGTGGGCGTGGTCCCCGATGACGTCATCGGGAGACCCCACCCCCTTATGTCACAGATGACGTCATATGTGACATAAGGGGGCGGAGTCTCCCGATGACGTCACCGAGCGGCCACGCCCCTAATGGCTATATAACAAGCTGCAGAGACCATGAGACCGGCATAACCATCGGAGACATTGTCGGAGGTGGACCGGAGGAAGAAGAAGAAGGATGGAAGAGAAGAGCCGAGGGAAGAACGGACAGCAAAAGAGCAGAAGACCAGGAGAGGAAGAAGACCAGAGAAGAACAGATGAAGATTTTTAATAAACTTTCCAAAACGTCTCCTGTCGTTATTTACATACACTGCCTTTTATGGGGTGAATGGGTAGGGGTACAGTGTACCCCATACCCATTCACATAGGGAGGGGGTCCGGGATCTGGGGGGCCCCCTTGTTAAAGGGGGCTTCCGGATTCCGATGAGCCCCCTGCCCGCAGACCCCCACAACCACCGGCCAGGGTTGTGGGGATGAGGCCCTTGTCCTCAACATGGGGGCAAGGTGCTTTGAGGTGGGGGGTGCAGAGCCCCCCCTGCCCCAAAGCACCAACACCCCCCCATGTTGAGGGCATGTGGCCTGGTGTGGTCCAGGGGGGGTGGGGCCGCTCGCTCGTCCCCTCCCCTTTCCTGGCCTGCCGGGCTGCATGCTCGGATAAGGGTCTGGATTTTAGTGGGGGACCCTCAAATTCCATACCAGACCCGAAGGGCCTGGTTTGGAACCTGGGGGGGACCCCCACGCCGTTTTTTTCCCATTTTGGTGTGGAGTTCCCCCTTAAGATTCTCACAGCGCAAGTCGTCCCGCAAGTCGGATCCGACTTGCGGTGCGACTTCCATTCAAATCAATAGGCTCCCATAGGGAACCATTGATTTTGAATGGAGGCAGAAAAAAACGCTGCTAAAAACAACGTGGCAAAACGTGCAATAACGCCAATGGAAAAAGCTACTGAAAGCACGTTTTTACAGCTGCTTTTTCCGGCGTCAGAACTAACTTTGACGCACGTTTTTTCTAACGCCCCGTGTGCATGGGGCCTAATGCAGCAGATAAAAGGCTGTGAACCTGCAGAGGGACTACTACAGGCAACATCTATGGAGTGCCAAATATGACTCGCAAACCACTGAAAGGAGATCAATTTTTGATAATTCAGCAGACATGTCTGTGGTATGAAATGTAAACTAACTTCCACTGATACACTCCTTGATTCCTTCTACTTGTAAGCAATATTGATTTTATTGCAATAGATTAGTTTACCCATAGTGCTCTGAGGGTCCTTTATTTTCTAGTATACAGTATGTTCATTTGTTATGTCTATGGTATGAGATTTAAAGTGGTTGTAAACTGCTGGGTGTTTTTTTTTTTTTTTTTCCGGACCTGCAAGATAAAGGCATAATGTGCTAGTATGCATTGCACACTAGCACATTATGTAAAAACTTACCTGAAAACAAAGCCCTCCACTGATGCAATGTAATTGCTGGAGGTAGCGTCCCTCTTCACCCGTCATACTTCTGGGTTTGCATGCGCGGGGGGGCTGTCCTTCTGGGTCCGCATGTGCGGGGGAGCCGTCATTTATGACACAGGTATCAGAAGGAATGGCCCAGGTGGCCGTTTCTTCAGAGTGCATGCGCCAATGACATCATCAACTGCAATATAATGTAAATATCTCCTAAATGGTACATGTTTAGGAGATATTTACAGTACCTATAGGTAAGCCTTATTATAGGCTTAACTATAAGTACAAATTGTGCCTTTGAGTGTACTTCCTCTTTTTTTTTTTTTTGTATTCTTTTTTAATTTTTGACAATGCTAAAAAAAAAAAAAAAAAAAAAACATACATTTTAGTGTCCGCTACTATGCAGGCATCAGAGCAAGGTCTCGACTCTCAGGGCCAAAGCAAAGATTACAAAATCAAAGCTACTGCTTGGCTACATAAACTATCTAATCAAATCATATTACTCTACCACTCCCCCACCCCCAGTTACCTACTCAACCCCAACAGCCTGTCAGGTGGCTATAGCAGGATAATAAGTTTACCAATGGTATGCAGGGTACCCAATGTCACCATAAATCGTTTAACCCAAACATGTCAATGGAGTTTACTTCCTCTTTAAACGTATTTCTACCAATATGCTCTTTGACTCTTTCTACTTGTGAATATTATTGCAATAGATTAAACCCATAGTGCTCTGGGAGTCCTTTCTTATGTAGTAAAATAAAAGATCTAAAAAAATTGTTTTAAAATAATGAATTTGTAAACCACTTCCCGCAAACCGCTCTACCTGTACGTCGGCTTGAAGAAGGGGTAGTACTGGTATGACGCCTGCAGTTGCATGCATGAACCCGGTACCATCTTTTAGAGTCGGCGGTCGGCTTTCAGGAGATAACAACCGATGCGGCCAATCAGCAGTTATCTCAGCGAGCAGGAGGGGACATCCCTTTTCACGGCTCTGCCCGGGTCACCCCTCTATTGGCTGGTTTTGGTCCTGAACAAGACCAGATTCGACTTCAATCAGGTCTCTGATCATGTAACTCGGAAGTGACGTCACTGCCAGTTCACTTGGCTGCCAATAGCACCAATTTCAAAAAAGTGCCAGGATGTAAAAATGCAGATTTCAGTGTTTTGAATACTTTGAAGTGCAGTGGAGGGGTCTGGGGTCTTTTAGACCCCCGATCCCTCCATAAAGAGTACTTGTCACTGCCTATTACTGTCACAAGGCATGTTTACATTCCTCGTGACAGCAAAAAAAGTGTTAAAAATAAAAAACAAAATAAATAGGTAAAAATAGTTTTAAAGTGCCCCGTCTCTGTCTGCTCGCTCACAAAAGAAACCGCATACGTAAGTCGCACCCGCAAATGAAAACAATGTTCAAATCACACATGTGTGGTATTGCTGCGATCATCAGAGTGAGAGCAATAATTCTAAAAAGACCTCCTCTGTAACTCTAAACTGGTAACCGTTAAATTTTTTTAAAGCATCGCCTATGCAGATTTTTAAGTACTGTGGTTTGTCCCCATTCCACGATTGTGCGCAATTTTAAACTATAACATGTTAGGTATCTACTTACTCGGCGTGACATCATCTTTCACAATACACAAAGACATTTGGCAAAAGGCCCGTACACACGATACAAAAATCGGAAGTAAAATTTCGCCCGACGAACGATCTGCCGATTTTCGGATCGTTATTATAGTGCCTTCGACAGCCGATTACAAATTTTCGGATGACAAATACTCGATGTGCAGGCTATAAAATTTTTACCGTACGTCAACACAACATCCGATTTCCATTTAACTAGTACAGTTTTCGTCCGAAAAAAAAATCGTAAGAGCAAGACTAGGCATGCTCAAAAACGAAAGAACACATACAAAACAATTCAACACATGACATGACATCACTTCTGAAGATGAATTCTGTTGTACGAGAATTTTTGTATGAAAGTAACCTCTACTTTCCATATGAGACTAGCATGCAACAAAAAACGGACGAAAGATCGTTCGATAATCTGATCGTGTGTACGAGGCTTAACTTTACTGTTTATTTTTTTTTAGTTCAGTGAAATGTATTTTTCCCCAAAAAATTGCATTTAACCACTTGCCGACTGCCTAACGCCGATTTACGTCGGCAGTCAGCCCCTCACAGGCAAAGCGTCGTAGGTCTACGTCGCTAGCCTGTAAGGCTCTAGGGAGCGAGCGCGCGACGCCGGAGGTGCGCTCCCACTCCCGTTCGTTCACGGACCCCCCAGCGCGGATGCTCGGCGGACCCCATGTCCGCCGGGCACTCGCGATTGTCCATTACAGCGGGAGAAAGGCAGGTGGCTAATGTAAACACAGCCGCCTGTCATTCTCCCCTGTGTAAGAATGGAGATCATACGGTTCTGCTATGTAGGACCGTTGATCTCTGTTCTTACACCAGTAGCCACATCCAATCACAGTTAGAAGCACGCCCCTAGGGACACACTTAACCCCTCCCTCTCAAAAAAGTTAACCCCTTCACTGCCTGTGTCATTTTTACAGTAACAGTGCATATGTATAGCACTGATTACTGTAGTAATGTCACTGGTAACCCCAAAAGTGTCAAAAATGTCAGTCAAGGGTCCAATCTGTCTGCCGCAATGTCGCAGTACCGCAAAAAAAAAAAATCTCAGATCGCCGCCATTACTTGTTAAAACCAAAAATGACAAAAATCTTTCCCTTAGTTAGTAAACGCAATAACCAAAATATGCTTTTTGCAATTTTTTTTACCAAACATATGTAGCATAAAACAAATTGGCCTAAAATGTTAAAACATTTTGATTTTTACATTTTTTTGGGGGAATTTCATATAAAAAATTTGAAAAATATTGTTATATTTGCAAAATCGACGCTCTTTTTTTGTTTATAGCGCATGATCAAAAAATCGCACAGGTGATCAAATACCACCAAAAGAAAGCTCTGTTTGTGGGAAAAAAAGGACGTCAAATTTGTTTAGGTACAGCGTCGCACGACCGCGCAATTGTCCGTTAAAGTAACGCAGTGCCGAATCACAAAATAGGCCCTGGTCAGGAAGGGGGTAAAATCTTCCGGGGCTTAAGTGGTTAAAGACCGCTGTGCAAATACCGCGTGACAAAAAATATTGCAACGGCCACCATTTTATTTTCCAGAGTCTTTCCTAAAAAAATTTCCTAAGTAATTTTCTAGCAAAAAAGACTGATTTTTAACTTGTAAGCAACATGTGTCAGAAAAGAGCTTGTCATTAAGTGGTTAAATAAATAAATACAATCGACCCCAAGTCCTTATTCTTTCTCTTTAATGCAACAGGTGTACAAATAAGAAAGGTAAAAGTCTGTAAGCCTGCTGAGGGACTTCTACTACAGGCAAGCTCTGGATGGAGCTCACTGAGAATGCAACAGCTACTGTATGTCTGTGGTATGAGATTTAAACTCATTTCCATGCTTTTGATAAAACAATGTGTTAAATAATATATGAAGGAACATAGCACAGTGGATACAGATGAATATGTTGTGAAAATCTGTAAATAGACAATTTACTTTCTGCCACAAAACACGAGCGTAATATTATTTAGAAACTGCAGTAAACAAAAAAGATAGAGCAGAGAAATGAATGTAGAGCCTGGAACCAAACAAGTCGAATTAGCTTATCATTATTTCAAGTTAATGAACCTTTCCCAGATAGAAGTGATAATGCATTATAATATTGCATGTGTCATGCTGTGTGCGCTACTTCAATGGTGTGTTGTTTTCCTGGATTAATAAAGATTTTATATTTTATGGCGCTATACAAGGTGCATAGAATCTTTCATACCAGTCCCAGACCCAGCAGTGTTTCCAATCCATAGTCCTACTTTTACAGGAATACATGCTAAACTGAATACTAAAGTTGGACATACACCAGCAGATATTTGAACATTTGTCTGAACATTCATTTTATAATTCTAAGTACATTTGATGACCTGACAAATGTCATTCGAAGGTACTAAAAATGTTACATCAAGGGCGTAACTACAGGGGTTGCAGGGGGTGCAATTGCAACTGGGCCCCATGCTCCAGGGGGCCTGTGCGGCTCCCCTGTACACCTGGATAGGAGGGGCAGTGGGGGCAGCATGTAGAGAAATCACTGTCCTCCTTTTCCTCCTGTAGCTGCAGGAGGAAAATGGAGGAGATTGGTTCTTCTGTATGCTGCCCCCACCACTCCTCCCATCCAATTCACTTGTGTTCTGCTGTCTTTGCAGGACTTGCGAAAGGGTCCCGCTGCGGGACCAAAATAAAGGGCCCCCCAACGAGAGTAAAGGGTCCAAAGATCAGTGGGAAGAGCCCAAGGCTTGAAGGGGAGGGCCCCTGCCAGGGGTCCGGGGGGGCCTTCATGGTTTCTTGCACCGGGCCCTGAAGGTTCTAGCTACGCCTCTGTGTTACATAGTTACATATGGCACTTTTCCTCTGCAAGTACCGGCTCGGCTCCACTCGGCACTGCTTGGCCCTACTCGGCTCAGTTTGTTTTTCCACTGCGTGGTACGAGTCGGCACGTTTCAGCACTGTATAGGCTCTACTCGGCTTGGTTTGCTTTTCCACTAAAGTAGTAAGTGGGTGTAATTACAACGATTCTCTGACCAATCAGTGGCTAGTAGTGACAAACAATCAAGGCTGCATGCAAAGGATTGTGGGATATGGTATATGTATGGCCCGCTTGGAACCCCAACCGAGGTGGTACTGTTTAAGCGAGCCGTACCAAGCCGTACCATGTAGTGGAAAAGCGCCTCTGTACCGAACCGTACCGAACCGTTCTAACACATACCATGCGGTACCATGCAGTGGAAAAGTGCCAAACCGATCCGTTCCATGCAGTGGAAAAGCGCCAATAGTTAGTCAGGTTGAAAAAAGACACAAGTCCGTCTGGCTCAACCAATAAAAAAACAAAAAAAAACAGTAAAGAAAACCCAACCATACAATCCCATATACACAATTCTATACACGCACTTGATCCAGAGGAAGGCGAAAAAACCCAAGCAAAGCATGATCCAATTTGCTACAGCAGGGGAAAAAATTTCCTTCCTGATCCCTTGAGAGGCAATCGGATATTCCCTGGATCAACTTTACGTATAAATATTAGTACCCTCACTTATATTATGTACACCCAGGAATGAATCCAGGCCTTTTTTTAAAGCAATCTAGTGAGCTAGCCAGAACCATATCTGCAGGGAGTCTATTCCCCAATTCACAGCTCTTACTGTAAAGAAACCTTTGCGTATTTGGAGACGAAATCTGTTTTCCTCTAGACCAATGGTTCTCAACTCCGGGCCTCGTGACCCATTAACAGGCCAGGTTTGCAAGATAACGGAAATACATCACAAATTATGTATTTTGCTGCTCAGTGATTGCAGTATTTTAGTCTGCATCTCCCCAAGGTAATACTTAAAATCTGGCCTGTTAGTGGTTAGTGCAGTATTCACCAGCAATATCCACCAGAAATATCCACCAGCAGTATCCGCCAGCAGTACCCACCCACCAGCAATACCCACCAGAAGTACCAGCCAGCAGTACCCACCAGCAGTACCAGCCAGCAGTACCAGCCAGCAGTACCCACCAGCAGTACTAGCCAGCAGTACCCAACAGCAGTACACGCCAGCAGTACCCACCAGCAGTACCAGCCAGCAGTAACCACCAGCAGTACCCACCAAAAGTACCAGCCAGCAGTACCCACCAGCAGTACCAGCCAGTAGTACCCACCAGCAGTACCAGCCAGCAGTAACCACCAGCAGTACAAACCAGAAGTACCAACCAACAGTAACCACCAGCAGTACCCACCAGCAGTACCAGCCAGTAGTACCCACCAGCAGTACCCACCAGCAGTACCAGCCAGCAGTACCCACCAGCAGTACCCGCCAGCAGTAACCACCAGCAATACCAGCCAGCTTTACCCACCAGCAGTACCCAACAGCAGTACCTGCCAGCAGTAGCTGCCAGCAGTACCCACCAGCAGTACACACCAGCAGTACCCACCAGCAGTACCAGCCAGTAGTACCCACCAGCAGTAGCAGCCAGCAATACCCACCAGCAGTACCAGCCAGCAGTACCAGCCAGTAGTACCCACCAGCAGTACCAGCCAGCAGTAATCACCAGCAGTACCCACCAGAAGTAACAGCCAGCAAAAACAACCAGCAGTACCCACCAGCAGTACCAGCCAGTAGTACCCACCAGCAGTACTAGCCAGCAGTACCCACCAGCAGTACCTGCCAGCAGTACCAGCCAGCAGTAAACACCAGCAATACCAGCCAGCTTTACCCACCAGCAGTACCAGCCAGCAGTACCCAACAGCAGTACCCACCATCAGTACCTGCCAGCAGTACCCACCAGCGGTACCAGCCTGCAGTAAAGCATAATTGTAAGTATCCCAGCATGTGCAGTGTTTCTGACTCCTACCACCAAGTGACTGAAGCGGTCATGGTGGTTAAAGTATTCCTTTAATACCTCTCAGAAGAAGTAAACCTTTGTATACTGATTCCATTTCATTTTATCATCCTCTAGTTGTGTTAAATTTAAATTGGTGGAGGGGGGGGGGGGTGCGGGTGGAGTGCCACCTTCCTGAAATTAGTTTTTGCAGGTTGGGATGTCTGTAAAAACAATTAATACTTTAGCCATACTGTTCATTATCATCTGATCTCCCATAGAGGACAGCGGGGATCTGACACCTCCGTCTCTGCAAAGTAAGCGGAGACAGAGCTGTCATCTGCCTGCTCAGTGGGGATCGGTGGATCGATTCCCCACTGAGCATAATGGAGTCCGCCGGGTGGAAAGCCCGTGTAAAAGGACCCTAACAGTTTTGTTTTCGTGCAACCCCACAGGTTGCAGCCGCTGTACTAACCATGTGAACTCCCCCGCTGAGCTGTTCTGACAGGGGGAGAGGGCCCCCTCCACCAGAACACTCTAATAAGCGCTTTCTGCCAATTGGCTGAGAGCACTGAGATGAAGTCAGTTGGCTGCTGGTTTTCCAGCATGCATGTCCGACAGAAGCCAGACCGATACACACAGGCCGTATGTCAGCCATTTTATTTTTTTTGTGTATATTCGGCTTAAGGCAGGCCATAGATGATACAATTGTCTTTCCTTCCACCACAGGTGAATTTTTTTCCAAAGAAATGTAGCAGATTCTTTTGTCCTAAATTTATGAAAAAATGATTATTTATTCACATACATATAATAAATAATAAATAATAAAGAAAATATAAATAAAGTGGGGCTTTGTATATACCTCCACAAGTAATAACAAATATATTTTCTAAAAAATTAAATTTTTTTTCAGTATCAAAAAGGCGAGAGATACACAAAGACATTATTTCTATAAAAACAATCCGGCTGTTAGACACGTTACATGCGTGTGTGTATTCAAACACAGTGCTGTTTTCTCAGGTGTAAGGTCCTGGGGGGAAACAGTACTGTCCCTCATCACGTGTTGTGTGTTTGATTTAAGGTATTTCCCTTGTTTTGGGAAAAAAGAAAGGGAATGAGGATGCGCTTAATATTCCTGAATATCAAAAAAAGTATGTGTGAAAAAATAAATAAAATGCATTATACAATGGGATTATACAAACACGTGATGAATAATAAATATCCAAAGCTATATATACATATCTCTGGAAAAATGTGAAATGTATATAAATGTATGAAAATACAATGTAAATTAAATTAACATATGTGAAAATATGAAAAACAAACATAGAGCAATTAAGACAGATCTAACCTGTGTATCACTGTATCACAGAGTGTATCACTACATATAAATCAAAATAATATGAGATAAAATAGCCTCTCTTTGTCTTTGGCGTCAATTGGGAATTAACGCCTGTAAGCGGGGGAAACGCGTCGGGCGGAGTAGCCACGCTTGTCACTGTTGCTCGGTCTGGACTGCAGGCAGCATACCTTTCTCTTGAATGTCCCTAAGCTTCATGTTTGATGTAAGTGCAATATTTTATTAATAAACCTCAGCTCCTTTTTCTCTGTACGTGATTATATCTCATATCGAGTGAATCTGTCGCCTCGCATACATTCCCCTACTGCTGGATCCTTGATGCACATTAGAGCCCAATCCAGAGCTGTTTTATATGTAGTGGAATTTTGTATCATGCTGCATGACCGCAGCCTTTTGGTAAGCGGATATTATTTAGCAATTAGCACGAAGGTGGATCACTGAGCACCTGGAGGAATATTCATTTCAGCACGGTTAACATTGTGTCACTGGCTATGGATTTTCTCTTTCACTTATGGGACTCGACTTTTCTTATTGCTTCATTTTTTGTTTTGTTTTTTTTTCACAGAGGCTATTTTGTCTCATATTATTTTGATTTATATGTAGTGATACACTCTGTGATACATTGATACACAGATTGGATCTGTCTATGTTTGTTTTTTATATTTTCACATATGTTAATTTGTTGTTTGTTGTTTGGTTGTAAAGCCTTGAGGTTTTTCACCTTAATACATTCTATGCATTAAAGTGCGAAACTGCCCGTACTGCAGATCCCCCCCCCCAGTCACCCCTTTACCTTACCTGAGCCCAATCTGATCCAGCGATGTGCACAAGGGCAGCACAGCAGCTCCACCTGTTGTCTCTCTTCTCATTAGACAGATTGATAGCAGCAGGAGCCATTGGCTCCTGCTGCTCTTAATCAAATCAATTGACACAGGAGCCAGGTGCGGGGACAGGTCCGAGTCCCACTGTCTGAATCAATAGATGCAACAGGGAGACTAAGGAGCGAGCCCTCACGGGTGCCCCCATGGAAAGAATCTTTCCGCGGCGGCACCTGATGAGGAGAAGGGGTCTGGGATAATGGTTTTATATAAATAAAAACTGAACATTGTAAGAACCCCTCTCAGTGCTAAATGGTTTGTCTCATCCCGCTAACTACTACATTTGCAGAGCAGCTTGTTCTGTTGAAAAATAACAGACTTACTTGCTAGATCACCTGGTGAAAATAAAGGAAAGAAAGCATAAAAAGGAAATTGAATGCAGCCAATCAAATCTAAGAATTAGTAATCTTCAATATAAAAAAAAAAGTTTGCTTTTGGGTTTAACACCGCTTTAATTTTATTTGTGTATTTAACTGTTTTCCTGTGAAGCTTTACCTAATGAAGCAGCCCTATGCCTAAATCTCCAATCAGCATGTAGGCAGGGCCTAAACTGGGTTCCTTAACCCCCCTGGCGGTAATCCCGAGCGTGACTCGGGGTGGATTTTTTAGTGCAGGATCGGTATCCCCGAGTCACGCTCGGGGTGGATGTGCAGAGAGGGCAGCTGTGTCTCTTACCTTCTCCTGACGATCCAGCGATGATCTCTCATTGCTGTGACCGCCAGCCGAGAGTCCCGCCGCTCGTCTGTCGGTGTGATGACTTCCTAGTTCTGTTCCTTGCAGCAGCAATGCTGCATGGGAGCGGAACTAGGGAGGGAAATTTAAAAAAAAAA
>NC_138777.1:59644539-59967039 GCF_965119305.1 Pelophylax lessonae | reverse complement strand
AACAAACAGATGCGACTAAACAAAAAGGAAACAGTCCTTTACATTTAATACGCTTCTTTGAGGCTCCGTTCACACCTGAGCGCACTGGAATCGCAGGCAGAATCGCAGCAAAACACATGAAGCATTTGCTACGCCATTATTTCTTGGCCCCTATTCCTACCGGAACTACTTGACAGGTCAAGTCGCACCCTATTGTCGGCAATGGCACTGTACAAATTGGTGCTACACTGACTTTGCTTTGCCCCATCAATTTGAAAAAGTAGTTCCCGCACTAGAAACTTGTAACAATTCACCCTTGGGACTTTAAATGAGGTGCGTCACGCCATGATAATAAAAATATTAAATATACATTTTTTTTACCTCTTTTTTACCTTTTTAGTTGCCATGCTGCTGTACATGAGATCAGCTATATCACCAGTTAGCTGACGGATTGAAAGCTCACTGGCAACCTTACTAAGGACATGCCTTCAGTTAGACATGTGCAGAACCAAAGAAATGGGTTTAGTTTTACATCAATTTAATTTGTTATTTAAATAACATTGTTTAGGTAAATTTGTTTAATTCATTTTCGGAATTTATTTTGTTTTGTTTATTTATTCGTTTATTCATTCGGCTTTGAATCAGCATTCATATTCAAATTTATACTATTAAAATTTGACTTTCTGAAGACAGGTATTTTCTTTTTATTGTATTCTATTTTATTGTTTTTTATTTATTTTTTTCTATTGAATTATGTTCTGTTCTATTCTTTTCAATCTATTTAAATTTTAATTTATGTTATTCGAAATTCGAATTTCAGAAGATGGTTATATTCTTTCTATTTTATTCTGTTCTATTGTTTTTTCTATTCAGTTATTCTTATTATATGTTTTCTATTCTATCCTTTTATTCTTCTTGTTTTATTATATTCCTTTCTATTCTATTCTAATTCAAATTTATTCTATTCGAAATTCAATTTTTAGAAAATGGTTATATTCTTTCTATTTTATTCTATTCTATTCTAGTATATTTTTTTCTAGTCTATTCTTTTATATTTTCCTAATTTATATTCTATTCTTTACTATTCTATTATTTTCTATTAAAATCTATTCTATTCAAATTTAAATGGGTTCTATTTGAAATTTAAATTTCAGAAGATGGTTAATTTCTTTCTTTTTAATTCTATTATTTTCTATGGAATGTTATGCTATTCTTTTCTTTTCTATTCTATTCCAATTTGAATTTATTCTATTCAAAATTTGAATTTTGGAAGGCGTTTATATTCTATTTTATTCTATTTTATTCTTTTTTTCTAATCTATTCTTTTATTTGATATACAATTCGATTATATTTTTTTTCTATTCTACTTTATACTATTAAAATTCAAATTTATTCTATTCAAAAGTCAAATTTCATAAGATTGTTGTATTCTTTCTTTTTTATTTTCTTCTATGTTTTTTTTTAATATTCTATTCATTTATTTTCTATTCTATTCTAGCCTTTTATTTTCTGTTCTGTTTTACTCTATTCTATTTTATTCTACTCTATTCTTTTATATTCTATTATTTTCTATTCCCTTATTTTCTTTTCTCTTTTATTCTATTCTTTTATTTTATATTCTGTTCTATTTTACTCTATTCAGTTCTTTTCTATTCTAGTCCTTTATTTTCTACTCTAATTTATTTTATTCAATTTTAAATTCAAATTTTGGACCCAAATTTAATTTAGTTATTTCTGATTTGTTTAAATTCGTTACTATTGTAACTTGGAAATTTGGATACACCTGCCTAATGAAAAATTCCTCCGAATTGTGTTAAGGAACTAAACTAACTGCACATGTCTACCTAATGTAGCTGTTAAATTGGTGCGCTTAGTTCCACTTTATATATTGTACAGGTCGTAGAGGGTGGGTCCTTGAGGGACGCTATATTTCCCCTCTGTTTGGGCTCTGGGCCCTTTAAGGGAGCAAAAGGGGTTAACTCATTGATCAGAGGAAGTGGGTTTAAGAAGGACAGGAAGTTGTAGATTGGGTGTGGTGGAGCATAGAGGAGACTGTGGATGGTGAATGTGGACTTTTGTACAGCCGAGAAGGTGCATGTCAGTGTGCTGACTGGGAGCCTATTGCCAGGGGAAGCTACCCTCTTCAAAAGTTGGGACTGTTTGACTGCAAAAGCAGCTCTGAACTCTTCAAGTCGGTGAGACTGTCTTTTCCTTGTTGTGTTTCTTTTGCTGCTATGAAGCCTGTTTAAGTTAATAAACATTTCTTTGGTTGCAACGCCTGTGTCCTGCGATCCAGCTGATCCCCCCAAACATTACAAGTGGTGCTCGAATTTTTTTTTTCTTTTGCATTGGACTGAAACTGACATTTAAAGGGACAGTACACTTGACTTATGTCCTGGGTTAAAGCCGCACTAAAAGCTGAAACAATGGAGGAGCTAATTAAACAGTTATCCCTGGCTAATATGCAAGCGCAAACTCGTCATGAGGAAGCTAATCAGCGCTTAGCAACCCAGCTGGAGGTACAACAAGCTCACCACAAAGAGGCTCTGGCTCAGCAACAAGAAAGTACTCACCTGTTGGTAACCCAGCTGGCCGCCCAGCAAGGAGCTATACAGACTCAGGTGAAGGCCTTACAAGAGGTAGTACAGCACCTTTCCCAGAGTCATGAACAGGCAGCGGTTACCCCTAGCAACCAGGTGACGGTGAGGGCCAGTCATTTCCTGCAGAAGCTGTCTCTGAGTGATGATGTAGAGGCATTCCTTGCTACGTTTGAGAGGACGGCAGAGAGAGAAGGGTGGCCCCAGGACCAGTGGGCCGGTCTCATTGTTCCTTTTCTCACCAGAGATCCTCAAAAGGCCTACTTTGATCTACCACCTGAAGAAGCAAAAGTCTATGAACGATTAAAGGCAGAAATTTTGGCTCGTCTGGGGGTAACTACGGCTGTTCCGGCCCAACGAGTGCACCAGTGGAAATATTGTCCAGACCGGCCACCAAGGTCCCAAATGCATGACCTGGTGCAACTGGTAAAAAAATGGCTGCAGCCCGAGGTGTTGTCTGGCCTCCAAATTGTGGAACGAGTTGTGTTGGACCGATACCTGAGGTCCCTGCCAGACGACCTTCAACGATGGGTCAGCCATGGAGACCCCACAACAGTGAACCACCTTGTTGAGATGGTGGAACGATATACGGTAGTGGAGGATCTTCTTGGCCCTACCAAGCGCCAAGGCCCCAGCACGTCTCGGCCGGTTCGGCCAACTGCAGCCGCTCGGATGGAAATCCCACGGAACCCTGGAGCACCAATTCCACAAGGCCAGGAGTCACTCCTTGTGCCTTCTCAGAGGCCTGTTCCTGCTCGGAAAGTGGGGGATATACAATGTTGGCGGTGTCATTCCTGGGGCCATACCCGGGCACACTGCCCACTGCAAGAAGAGCCCATGGAATGCGGGGTCCTCCAAAAGGGGTCTTTTTATGCCCATAAAGTATGCACAACACAT
The DNA here is from genome assembly GCF_965119305.1 of Pelophylax lessonae. NCBI lineage: Eukaryota > Metazoa > Chordata > Amphibia > Anura > Ranidae > Pelophylax > Pelophylax lessonae. The sequence continues at coordinate 59,963,566 of NC_138777.1, read as the reverse complement.
CTGGATCTTGGTGAGGGGAAGTTCGAGTAAACCACCTTCCTGCCAGGGCTTTGTTGGACTCAGGAAGCATGGTGACCCTGGTTCATCCTAGAGTTATTGGGAGAATCGGCCCAGTAAGCAAAACTTTACGGGTCGTGTGCATTCACGGAGACACTAGAGAGTACCCTCTCATCTTGGTGTCCATCTCCACGGCATGTGGCACTGGTACTCAAGAGGTGGGGGTGGTGGAAAACTTAGTGCATGATGTGATCATAGGACGAGACTGTCCGTTGTTTGCAAAACTGTGGGAACAAGGACAACCACATGAATGGCCCAGAGACTGGGGAGAAACGTCCTCTGTTCCTGCTGTTGAGGAAAGTAATCCTGAACTGCCAAATTTTGTGAAGGTTGAACTGGATAAAAGTAATGTTGAAACTGTTGAGGATGCCAAAATACATGGTCCACAGACCAACCTGAATACTGAGGGGGGGGAACCTTCTCCTCTTCAGGTGATGCTGGGGGAAGAGGAGGAGGAAGTGGCCTCTACCCCTGCTCTACCAGATTTGGGTGTTACCCAGGGGGCATTTGGTACTGCTCAGATGCAGGACCCCACTTTGGCCCGGGCAGGGGAACAGGTTGTGGTAGTAAATGGAGTTCCACAAGAGCCAGGGGCAAATGAGCGATGGCCACACTTTGCAGTATGCAATGAATTGCTTTATCGGGTTAACCAAATAAGAGGAGATGTGGTAGACCAATTATTGGTACCCCAACAATATAGACGGAAGGTTCTTGACCTGGCCCATAACGATGTTTTAGGGGGACACCTAGGAGTGGAGAAGACAGAAGCACGAATCACCGACCGGTTTTACTGGCCAGGTCTGAAAGCAGAGGTAAAGAAATACTGTGCCTCCTGTCCCACCTGTCAGTTAACCGCTCCGGTGACTCACTTCCGTAGCCCTTTGGTCCCTCTGCCTATAATTGAGGTCCCATTTGAAAGGATAGCGATGGATATAGTGGGTCCATTGGTAAAGTCTGCTCGAGGTCACTCCTATATACTGGTGATCCTTGACTATGCCACCAGATATCCAGAGGCGCTACCCCTGCGGAATACCTCCTCTAAGACTATTGCTCGGGAGTTATTCCAATTGTTCACACGAACTGGATTTCCTAAGGAAATCCTCACGGACCAGGGTACTCCGTTTATGTCGAGGGTTATGGCCGATGTGTGCAAGCTGTTTCGGATTAAACAGCTGCGCACATCAGTATACCATCCCCAAACAGATGGCTTGGTAGAGCACTTTAATAAGACTCTGAAGTCAATGCTCAAGAGAGTGGTACAAAGAGATGGGAAAGACTGGGACTGCCTGTTACCAGCTCTCCTATTTGCTATTCGGGAAGTGCCTCAGGCCTCCACGGGGTTTTCACCCTTTGAGTTGGTGTATGGGCGGAGACCTCGTGGATTGCTTGATTTTGTTAAAGAGGAATGGGAAAGTGAACCTATTCAGCATAAGAGTGTTCTTGAATATGTCTCCCAAATGCAGGAAAGGATCATGAGTGTGATGCCCCGGGTGGATGAGCTTATCTAGAGACTAGGCCCAGCCAGGTATATCACCACCTTAGACCTTACTAAGGGGTATTGGCAAATCCCCCTGACTAAGGCTGCCAGAGAGAAAACTGCTTTTTCTACCCCAGAGGGGAGTTTTCAGTACAAAAGAATGCCTTTTGGACTACAAACTGCTCCAGCCACCTTCCAGCGAGCAATGGATAGGGTTTTACGACCTCATCGAGAGTATGCCTCCGTATATTTGGATGACATAGTCATTTTTAGCATTGACTGGGAATCACACTTGCCTAAAGTCCAGGCAGTGCTGGACTCCCTTTCGAAGGAGGGGTTCACAGTGAATCCAGAAAAATGTGCGTTGGGAATGGAGGAGGTGAAATACCTGGGGTATATCGTAGGTAGAGGGCTGGTGAAACCTCAGGTCAACAAGGTAGAGGCGATACAGAACTGGCCCCGCCCCCTAACAAAGAAGCAGGTACGTGCATTCCTGGGCATAGTGGGATACTACAGGAGGTTTGTACCCAACTTTGCCACATTGGCGGCTCCACTGACCGATCTGACTAAGGGTCGGAAGTCGGTCATGATTGAGTGGAATGCAGACGCTGAAAGGGCTTTTTTGGAGCTTAAGTCAGCACTGTGCCAACACCCTGTCCTGATAGCGCCAAACTTTTCAAGAGAATTCATTGTCCAGACTGACGCTTCAGATACAGGGTTAGGAGCAGTCCTGTCACAGGTTGTTCAGGGTGAGGAGCACCCGGTAGTCTTCCTCAGTAGGAAGCTGACACCAGCGGAGAAAAACTATGCGATAGTTGAGCGAGAGTGTTTGGCCATTAAGTGGGCCTTAGAATCCCTCAGGTATTATCTCTTGGGGAGGAAATTTAGGCTGATTTCGGACCATGCTCCTTTAACATGGATGAGACAAAGTAAAGGGACTAATGCCAGGATTACCCGTTGGTTCCTGGCACTCCAGGAATTTAAATTTGTAGTGGAGCACAGGCCCGGGAGACAGCATCAAAATGCAGATGCCCTCTCTCGAGCCCATTGTCTTAGCTCCACTGTTGCCTCCACCTCCTTGGCGTTGGGGCAGAGGGGGGGGATATGTACAGGTCGTAGAGGGTGGGTCCTTGAAGGACGCTATATTTCCCCTCTGTTTGGGCTCTGGGCCCTTTAAGGGAGCAAAAGGGGTTAACTCATTGATCAGAGGAAGTGGGTTTAAGAAGGACAGGAAGTTGTAGATTGGGTGTGGTGGAGCATAGAGGAGACTGTGGATGGTGAATGTGGACTTTTGTACAGCCGAGAAGGTGCATGTCAGTGTGCTGACTGGGAGCCTATTGCCAGGGGAAGCTACCCTCTTCAAAAGTTGGGACTGTTTGACTGCAAAAGCAGCTCTGAACTCTTCAAGTCGGTGAGACTGTCTTTTCCTTGTTGTGTTTCTTTTGCTGCTATGAAGCCTGTTTAAGTTAATAAACATTTCTTTGGTTGCAACGCCTGTGTCCTGCGATCCAGCTGATCCCCCCAAACATTACAATATATATATATAGAAGTATAGAAGTTTTTTATATCTACTGCTATTCAGTGTTCATTGACAACAAAGCAAGAAAACTTTCAAGGTGTGAACCAATTTAAGTGCTGGTTCACACATATGTGATGTCAGACATTGCATGTGATCCGCAGTGCACTGCTCTGCAAACCACATATGATGTCTGTGCGTTGCGAAGTCAGCCATACAGATTGTATGGCGGAATTTACATTGCATTCGGACCAAAGTCGCACAAGACCCTGTTTTTGGTTAGCGCCAGAATTGGATTGCAGTCTGATTCATGTACAAACTGACAGTGCGCACTGCGATGTGTAAACTGATCTGGGGGTGTCGTTAACTTTGTATTGACACCCCCAGCGATTCGCATATGACAGTGTGAACTGCCTGTGAGTTGAGTGCGATGCAGGAACCCGCAGTGGATTCGTAGGGTTCCCGCATAGCATGTGTGTGGACAGGCACTTATAGGTAGGGCCAGGACAAGGGGGGGCGGAAGGGAGGGTTGCCCTGGGCGCAATGGTTTACAGAGTGTAGAATTGCACATCATGAATGGGGGAAGGGGGCGCTGTTTGGCATATTTGCCCTGGGTGCTGGATGATCTTGTCCAGGCACTGCTTTTAGATACTGTATGGTCCCACAATGCAGACTTATGTTATATAACAGGAAAAAAAAAAAGCTTACAATGGTTTCTGTGAAAGTCCACAGAGGGACAAGGGGGGAATTGGGACTATGTGATACCAAATAAAGAAAAATTAACTGGGGTCTTAGGATACACACCTCCCTCCCCTAAACAAGGAAAGTTGAAGGGAGAAGGCTAGGCTCCTCCCCAGTTCACCCCTCTCCTGTACATGTAGCCCCTCATTCCACCCGATCTGGTCCCCACCAAACATACTTAATTCTGGATAGGGGACAGAGACTGAAGACACCCCCTTTCCCACCATCCCGCCCACGATCCCTCTTAGACCCCCCCCTGCCCCCATACCCTAATCCTCCTCCTAAAGACATAACCTGGACGACTGGCTGCCCGAATATGGGACCAGGTCGTCCTTCTCACAACTGAGCTAACATACAGCATTGTTATACTCAATGAACATACTCTGAGCCCCGGTTCACACTTGTGCGAGTGCGGGGTTCGCATGTAATGTTGGAGCGCACTGCTCCTTCATTACATGCGATCGGCTGTGCGGTGCGAATTTAGCCATACACTCGCACAGGACCCTTTTTGGCAGCCGCATCAGGATCGGATAGCACAGCGGTTCACACTTGTGCGATCCGATCCTGTACGAACTGCAAGATCGCACTGCGATATGCGATCAAACTGGGGGTGTCGTTAAGATTACATTGACACCCCCAGCGTATCGCATATGGCAGTGTGAACTGCCGGGGGTGCGTGTGCGATGCGGGAACAGGCTGCGGATTCGCAGCCTTCCCGCATCGCATAAGTGTGAACCGGACCTGAAACAACTTTCAAGACGAGTGAACTGGAAAGACCACCAGTAAACTTAGATTTCCTTAAATACATTCAAGATCCCAACAACATTCTGATGGAGATCTTTGATATATTTTGAGTAACTTAACAGGCCTTGTTCTTCCTTTTTCTTCTTCCTGTTACCGGCTTATAAGTCGGACATAAGGTATTATTTCCAGGATATAGATTAAAGATATCCTCATTCTCACCTGCGTACTTTTGATATAAGGTTTTGTATCTACGGTTTAAAAACAAGAAGAGCAAAACTCTAATTCTTGAATGTTTTATTGTTCCACTGAAGATTGTGATTCTGATTATTGTGTTCATTGTTTCACCTAAGTTTTCAACTGTAAGCTTTTTATATGGCTGTATGACCTAGACTTTCAATAAAAACATTTTTTGGGAAAAAAAAAAAAAAAAAGAAAAATGTAATAGAGAATAGAAATGTAAATATTGGAAATTAATATCCTAAAAAAGATTTTTTATTGATACAAAATGCAGTAAAATACATCAATGAAAGATCATTGTTGGGTAAGATAAAAAAAAACATGAAAGCATACAAGAGGACATTAATGTATATATACAGGAAGGCCCCTGATATAAATACAAATACAGATGTCAAAAGTAGTGGACACAGAAGCCCCAACGCATTTCAACCTGAAGTCTTCTTCTGGGGGAAGATGTCGACTTTACACAGTTATCTACAACAATTCTATCAAAAGAGATAATAACCATACAAACATTTAAATAGAAAATAAAGCAACAATGATAAAGCAAAATAACATCCCATCAAACACTACTTATAGTGAATAGATCAACAAATAAAAATAAATCTCTATATATGGTCAGGAAACCAACTATGTGTCAGAGACTCCAAGAGGACCTTAACGAGATGGTAGCCAGGGTTCGCAAAACCGCACAAGGGATCAAGGAGCAAAAAGGCGACAGGGTCTCAAAGTCTGGAAATGTAAGCGTAAAAATTACACAAAAAAAAAGATATATTGTAGTGTTTTTTTATTTGGTATCACATAGTCCCAATTCCCCCTTGTCCCTCTGTAGACTTTTCACCAATGGCGGCTTGTGCTCCCTGGGTCAGGTGGGGGGGGAGGCGGATGGACCACACCAGCTTCAGCCCGCATACCATACCCCCCCTCAGACCACACCAGCTCCAGCCGCACACCATACCCCCCCCCCTCAGACCACACCAGCTCCAGCCGCACACCATACCCCCCCCCCCCTCGGACCACACCAGCTCCAGCCCGCACACCATACCCTCCCCCCCGGTCGCTGGCTCACTCACCCTGGACTGACGTGGAGGACAGGCAGCGGCAGCGGCGGCTTCCCCCTCAGTCTCCTTCATGGATTGGGCTTCCCCTGCGTCTCCTCCCTCCTCCTCCTCCTTCACCAATAGGATGGCATCTCCTTTTGGCCAATCAAGACCCGATTCCTGATTGGCCAGGAGGAGAATCCGTGTGACAATAGTAAATATTAATTCGCTATTGTCACACAACTGGGTGGGCTCAGGGCGCAGTGCTCTGTGCCCCGAGCCCACCCTTTTTTGAAGCCTATTAGAGCCTCTGGCTGGCTCTAATCACGTTCTTAAAAAAAAACCCCATTGGAATCCATGCGTTCGGCGCCCTGCATGTAGATTAGGGGGCCGGACGCATGGATGGGGGGCAGTGACCCTGCGCCCCCAATGGACGGGCCGCCACTGCTTTTCACTATATTTTCAGGGATAGATAGTGATACCCCCCCTTTTTTGTATTATTACTTTCAAATTTTGGAACCTAGCTTTTTGGAGTTACAATGGTTTCTGATTTCTGGTGGAATCTCCAGTTTTAATAACTGAACCTCTAAAGCAGAAAAAGCTGTCAAAAAGACACACAGCCTCTTCTTTACAACATTCTTCAATATTTGGGCAGGGGGAGAAAACTATAATAGGAAAATGAAAGATGCCTGGAAAAGTCGGGATTAACCATGTAATTGTACGATGAAATATTAGACTCTGCGGGTAAATCCGATACAGGCCTGCATCTTTCACTACTCTGACCCAGGCCTGATCCTGCAGAAGTTCACTTGGGCCCTAGCAAGGTGAAAGCACATTATCCACTTGTAGCCCGATGTAGTGTCACTAATGCAGCTGGGGAGAATAGCGCACTTGCTAGATACATGACACTAATTATGCCACACTTAATGATGACACTTGTGTTACTGTATACTGCCGCTGCTTACCTACAACAAAAGAAGGAATCAATAGCTGTCACACAGTAAGGTTTGGTATTGCTGTTTATAGGACAATGGCTAGTCCTTTTCATTTAAAGCATTGTCCATTGAGACGAGGATGCAGCAGGTTATTGTGTCTAATCTGTTCTGTAATGATGGACAAACCTGTTTAATTACATGAGGGAGCTAATTTCGGACCATAACATTTGCACACAAACCCAGAGTTGCAGTCATGTCAGATGGGAGATTTGTACACTGATTTTCCTAAAGGAAACTCAGATACCTGTATACAGCACCTGCGCATTTCCTAAATGTACGACAAAAGGAAACGAAAACGCACGTTTTGGAAATGCACTGCAATCACGGATCGCTCTTGCGGTGCCATGAACCAGTTCTGGCACGGAAGGATTTGCCCCCTTAATGACCAGGCCATTTGGCACTGTGTTACGTTAACGGAAAATTGCGCGGTTGTGCGACACTAAACCAAAATAAAATTGATGTCCTTTTTTCCCCACAAATAGAGCTTTTTTTTGGTGGTATTTGACCACCTGTGCGGTTTTTATTTTTTTTTGCGCGATAAATAAAAAAAGAGCGTCATTCTAAAAAAAAAAAACAATATTTTTCACCATCTGCTATATAACATTCCCAAAAAAAAAAAATTAAAAATCAAAATTTTTCATCCTTTTAGGCCAATTTGTATTCTGCTACATATTTTCAGTATAAAAAAACGCAATAAGCGTATTTTGATTGGTTTGCCCAAAAGTTATCGCGTCTACAAGCTAGGGGAAAGATTTATGTCATTTTTTTTTTTTTTACTAGTAATGGCGGTGATCTGCCATTTTTAGCGGGGCTGCGACATTTCGGCGGACAGATTGGACACCTAACTGACATTTTTGACACGTTTGGGGGGGATCAGTGACATTACTACAGTAATCAGTGCTAAAAATATGCACTGTTACTGTACTAATGACATTGGCAGGGAAGGGTTAACCTAGGAGTGATCAAAGGGTCAAGTGTGAGCCTAGGGGAGTGTTTTCTAACTGTATGGGGGATGGGCTTGTGAAATGACCACAGAAACCTGTGATCCTTTATAGAAGGATAACAGGTGCTCTGTGATCATTTCAGAGAGAAGAACGGTCAGCTGTTTTTACTACAGCAGACCGTCCTTGTTTCTCAGCGGGGAGCAATCGTGGGTGCCCGGGGGATCGCCAGCTCAGTGGATTGGCATCCCCGCTGCCTAGTGGGGGTAGGAGCGCTCCACCAACGGTGCGCACTTGCCCTCCAGCACCACGTGCGCGACTGACGTAGGGCTACGTTAGCTTGCGCAGGAGAGCCAACCTACCGCAGTAAATGTGTGGCGGGCGGTCGGCAAATGGTTAATTGGTGAAGGCACCCCAAGTGCGAATAGCAGACATGCATTTTGCCACCCATTTGTCACAGGACAACATGTTTTACAAAGGTGGCAAAACGCACACTGAAAAATTGCCCAATGCTCAACCACTGAAAAGGTTTTGGAGCTACTTTAGGGCATGATGCGCTTTAACACGTGAAAAATGTACAAAAAAAAATGCGAGCGGGGAAGCACTTTGCCACCATGTTCAGGTGTGAATGGGGCCTCAAGCTGAACTCCAGGCAGTCAGGTAGATGCACGGATGAGAACATGCTCTTTTTCCTGCCAGGTAAGTCCATCGAGACCCAAGATTGTTTAGCTCTACCATTCAGCACAGCCTGGTCTGGAAAGCCAGAAAACATGGATTTGCACTGCTGCAGTTAAAGTGATATTAAACCTTGTTTTAAAGTGTTACTAAACCCAGAACCTGCATTCACTATATCTGGTCTCCCATAGTACACAGAACGTGGAAATGCAATTATTTTATTAAATATAAATAGATACATACCTTTTTCTCATCAGCAGTATATAGCAGTCTTGTGACTTGTGACTTGTATCAGTTCCTAGTAAAGCTTGTAGGAGTAGTTTTCATTCTTCCCTGATCCTCTGTCTAGACATGTCTGGACAGTGCTGATTGGCCCTGTGCTGATCACATGCACTCTCCCAAGAAAAAAAAAAAAAACTCTCTAGCAATACACACCAAACTAAGCATGTGCAGCCCGTCCCCTGGCTCTGTAAATTTCAGGGGGGGGGGGTTTGGAGACAGTGGAAGAAAAGGAGGCTCAGAGAGGACAGGATCAAACAGCCTTTATACACAATGCTAAAGATTAACCCCTTAGGTTCCACAGTGAGTATAACAAGCATGCTTTACTGCATATACAGACTGATTTTACTGTTGTGAGTATAGTAACTCTTTAAGTTCAGTTGAGCGACTCCAGATGTATGTAATATGTATAGTCTGCCTCTTTTAAAATGTGTCTTTTTGTTTCTCAGCCAGTTCCTCAACTGCTGCCCAAGCCCCCTAACCTATTGACAGATGTCTTCTTTAGCTAGCCAGCTGCTAAGGAGATTCCCCTGTGTGCGCTCTCCTGTCTGGGGCTGTGTGCATCCATTCAAGTACAAAGTACACAGCAAGCCAAGACTCTTGCTTCCTCCTAGACAGCTGAAAGAGCCACTCCCAGATCATGGAGGATGCGGCGTCATTGGCAAGGGACAGAAGGTAAATGTTGGGGACAGGAGGATTGAATTTTGGGATGCCTCAGAATTAAGGCTATAAGCAGGCAGTAGCACCTATTTAAGCTGATATCTAAGAAAGTCTCAGCTTTGTGACTTGCTGAACAGATGTTGAGAAGTTGCCATCGGCATTTTATAGAGGAAGCGGGACACGACTAAATGATATTATGTCTACTGAAGAATGATAGTGAGCCAATGTTCTCTAAGCGCTGTCATATAGTTCTGTCAGCATAAGCAGCATTTGAAATTGGAACCCTTTGGGTTATGGTTTATTCCACTCTTTGTAGCCCTCGCTAAAATCACCGATAAGTCCACAGATAATAGACTTGAAAAAAAAAAAGAAGTCTCTAAGGTATATGTTGATGTGGTGCCACCTCCAAATTAATTGGTGGTTGTTTCATGTTTTTCTGTTCCCTGGTGATGCCCGACCTTAGTGGACCCAACTCACCAATCCACCTTGAGCCTGAAAAGGGTTACTCTGATTGGGCAACAACGCCTAACAAAGGGAGATGGTACAAACTGCAGTGGAACAGCAATAATATTTAACAATATATTACAATATTACTTAAAGTGATTATAAAGTCTCGTTTTAAAAAAATAAATTAAAATAACAAACATGTTATACTTACCTCCCCTTTGCAGTTGGTTTTGCAAAGTGCAGCCCAGATCCTCCTCTTCTCGGGTCCCTCTTCTGTGCTCCTGGTCCCTCTCCCCTGTAAAGTGCCCCCCACAGCAAGCAGCTTGCTGTGGGGGCACCAGTGCCGAGTCACAGCTCACTGCGTCCATTCAGACACAGAGCCGCGACCCAGTCCTGCCCCCTCTCTTTCCTGATTTGCTGACTGACTTTGATTGACAGCAGTGGGAGCCAATCGCACCTACACTGCTGTCTCAGCCAATGAGGAGGGGAGAGAGAGAGAAAAAGAGAAAGAGAACTAGAGACAGAGTTTTATAAATGCCCTACTTGAAAGCTAATCAGGGCTTTCAAAAATGCATTGGTTGGCACTCCAGTAACTTGTTGCCCAAGCTGCCTCTCTCAGGTCTTCTTCTCTATGTGTAATGTTTTTGTAGGCATTAGTTTGAGGAAAACAGTACCATGAATGAATTTTATCTAAAACAGAAATGTGATGAATAAGGCATCTAAAAACTTTATATGGTGGACAGCCCTAAGATTGGTCTTATGAATATTCATTCTACCATCATAAAAGTTTATTTTTATGTTAAAGTGAGTGCGCTTTTCCTAAGTGATTGTTAACCGGTTGCCGACTGCTCACAGTATATTTACTGCGGCAGTCAGCCCCGGCCAGGCAGAGTGACGTAGATCTACGTCGCTCGCCTGTCACTCCTTTTAGAGCCAATAGCGGGCGAGCGCGCGCCCGCCTCGGCTCGTTCACGGAGGAGTGCGGAAGTGTGACCGGCGGACCCGATGTCCGCCGGTCACACTATGATCGCCGGTACAGCGGGAGAAAGACAGAGCGGCTTATGTAAATAAACAAGCCGCCTGTCAGTTCTCCCAGTGTAAAAATGAAGATCAGACGGTTCTACTATGTAGAACCGTTGATCTTTGTTTTTACACCAATAGCAATGTCCCACTACAGTTAGAAGCACGCCCCTAGGACACACTTAACCCCTCCCTGTCCAATACAGTTAACCCCTTCCCTGCCAGTGTCATTTTTGCAGTAACAGTGCATATATATAGCACTGATTACTGCAGTAATGTCACTGGTACCCCCAAAAGAGTCAAAAATGTCAGTCAAGGGTCCGATCTGTCCGCCGCAATGTCGCAGTACCGCAAAAAAAATCGCAGATCGCCGCCATTAAAAAAAAAAACACCAAAAATGACAAAAATCTTTCCCTTTGTTAGTAAACGCGATAACTTTTGCGCAAACCAATCAAAATACGCTTTTTGCGATTTTTTTCCAAACATATGTAGCATAAAACAATTTGGCCGAAAATGTTAAAAAATTTAGATTTTTACTTTTTTGGGGGGAATTTCATATAAAAAAAAGTGAAAAATATTGTTATTTTTGCAAAAATTACGCTCTTTTTTTTGTTTATAGCGCATGATCAAAAAATCGCACAGGTGATCAAATACCACCAAAAGAAAGCTCTGTTTGTGGGAAAAAAAGGACGTGAAATTCGTTTAGGTACAGCGTCGCACGACCGCGCAATTGTCCGTTAAAGTCACGCAGTAAAAAATCGCAAAAAAAACCCTGGTCAGGGAGGGGGTAAAATCTTCCGGGGCTTAAGTGGTTAATAAATTAAATTATTAATAGTGATATTCCAATATCAAACAATATCGAATAATAAACACATGTGTATAAACAAAAGCTCAAAACCCAAAGTAATTGGAAAAGTCCAAATTCATAAATCTTCTTTCAAAGTGATGGTTGTGATAAAGGGGTGAAGGAATCCAAACAAATAAACAGCGACTGTGATTTCCCTCCACCAGGTGAATTTCCTCCTTACCCGGCGGAAAAAAGGTAGGAGTCTTAGGTGTATCCAATTATTCCACAATCCCTTATAATGTGCAATCCACCTTCAATGTAGTGATAACACCAATGTGTAAAGGTAATGGTAATGGCCTCTTACCATTACGCTTGTAATACACTCGTATGAAGATGGCGCTAATCCCTCTTATTCTGTACAAGGTGCACGGCTCCCTCAGTTATTCCAGCAAAGATAAAATTATCCTCCACTTGTTTATGCTGTTCTCCCGTGTGCAATAGCTCTTGTCTTGTCTTGTCTCAGCAGACTACTGCCCCCAGATTCAGCCCCCCTAATACTTACCTGAGTCCCCACTATATCCAGTGTTGTTCACGAGAGCCTCAGCCATCTGGGACTCTCTCTCCTGATTGGCTGAGACAGAGCAGCGGCTCCATTGGCTCCTGCTGCTGTCAGTCAAACTCAGTGACTAAATTAGGAGAGAAAGGGGGCAGGGCAGAACTGCAGCTCTGTGTGTGAGTGGAGCTGCAGCTTGGCTCCGGTGCCCCCATAGAAAACTGCTTGCTGTGGGGGCACTCAACAGGAGGGAGGAGCCAGGAGCTCCAGCCAGGGACCCGAGAAGAGGAGGATCTGGGCTGCCCTGTGCAAAACCACTGCACAGATGAGGTAAGTATAACATGTTATTTTGATAGAAAAAAATAAATAAATGAGACTTTACCATCACTTTAAATTCTGAGCAATGTATGCAATCATATTTTGCATTTTTACTTCTTTCCGTACATTGGAAGTGAGAGGCCTGTCAGGCTTACTCACTCTTTTTCCATAAAAGAGAATAAAAAATTTTAATCCATTAAGGTCAATATTTATTAAGCTGGCCAATGCATTTGTAATGAATAAATGATATTCCCTCTACAGGCAGTTTTACATGTAAGTGATTAACACACAAATGTGCTTTGAAACATTATCCAGATGAACGTCCAAGCCCTCTAAAGGTTAATGGCCTTTGGGCTACTGAAAGATCATATACAATGTATGCATATGGAACACTACCAGTGAAATGGTATCTCTCGCCAGTGGCAAGTAGATAGCTAAACTGTTCATTCAACCATAGAATTAATCCAATAGCTGAATTCAGGAAGGAGGATACAAAGAGTCTGTAATGAAATGCAATGTAGTAAATGGACTAAACATAACGTATTCTAATAAAGAGCAAACGAGACAGTACTTAATACCACAAAGTCATCATTATAAATTTATACAGCCACCCAGCATCAGTGTGAGGTCTAGGCAACCTTCTGCGATCAAGTTACAAGACGATCACTTAAAGTAACATTGTCACAAGGCAAAAAGAAGAGAAGAGTCACTCAAATAAAAAAAAAAAAAAAAACTTCTGTTCTTTGACTATGAGGTTGCATGCTATTTCCAAGGCAGCGAAGCTGAACTTTTTCAGTTTTACTTCAAATACATTCCAGTCCCAACTTTCTGAGATAAGAAAGACAGATAGCTTTTTGCTGAAAATATGTAGCCAAAGGACACACCTCTGCCACGCCATTAATACACTAACCACAAATAATCAATATGATCAATATCAATATAATCAATAATAATCAATAATCAATATGATCAATAATCAATATCAGTATTGATTTACTAAAACTGGAGAAGTCAAAATCTGGTACAGCTCTGCATAAAAACCAATCCGCTTCTATCTTCAGCTTGTTCAATTAAAGTGATTGTAAAGTCTTGTATTTAAAAATAAATAAATAAATAATAACAAACATGTTATATTTACCTGCCCTGTGTAGGGGTTTTGCACAGAGCAGCCCAGATCCTCCTCTTCTCTGGTCCCTCTTCTGTGTTCTGCCCCCCCCCCCTCTTGTTGCGTGCCCCCACAGCAAGCAGCTTTCTGTGGGGGCACCAGAGCCGATTGTCAATTCAGACACAAAGCTGTGACCCCGTCCCCTCTCTCTCCTGATTGGCCGACTGAATCGATTGACAGCAGTGGGAGCCAATTGCAAAATGATTGATAAAATAGCTTTTTTCACTATTGTTCCTATATACTGGCTTTTCAAAATAAGATAAAAAAAAGTAGGAGTTGGGCGAAAGCTTAACCGGGTTGCCGACCGCCGCACGACTATATACGGCGGCGGTCAGTCCCGGCCAGGCAAAGTGACGTATATATACGTCACTAGCCTGTCACTTGCATGGGAGCCGCGTTCCCGCCCCGGCTCGTTCCCCAGCAAGTCCGTGCGTGTGACCGGCGGACCCGATGTCCGCCGGTCACTCGGCGATCATCGGTGCAGAGGGAGAAAGGCAGGCGGCTGATGTAAACAAGCCGCCTGTCATTCTCCCCTGTGTAGGAATGGTGATCATACGGTTCTACTATGTAGGACCGTTGATCACTGTTCCTACACCAGTAGCCATGTCCAATCACAGTTAGAAGCACGCCCCTAGGGACACACTTAACCCCTCCTTCCCCAATAAAGTTAACCCCTTCCCTGCCAGTGTCATTTTTACAGTAACAGTGCATATATATAGCACTGATTACTGCAGTTATGTCACTGGTAACCCCAAAAGTGTCAAAAATGTCAGTCAAGGGTCTGATCTGTCCGCCGCAATGTCGCAGTACCGCAAAAAAAAATCGCAGATCGCCGTCATTACACGTTTAAAAAAAACAACAAAAATCTTTCCCTTAGTTAGTAAACGCAATAACTTTTGCGCAAACCAATCAAAATACGCTTTTTGCGATTTTTTTTTTTTCACCAAACATATGTAGCATAAAACAAATTGGCCAAAATTTGGCCAAATTGGCCAAAAATGTTAAAAATTTTTGATTTTTACATTTTTTGGGGGGGAATTTCATATAAAAAAATGTGAAAAATAATGTTATTTTTGCAAAATTGACGCTCTTTTTTTGTTTATAGCGCAAAAAGTAAAAATTGCACAGGTGATCAAATACCACCAAAAGAAAGCTCTGTTTGGGGGAAAAAAAGGACGTCAAATTTGTTTAGGTACAGCGTCGCACGACCGCGCAATTGTCCGTTAAAGTCACGCAGTGCCGAATCGCAAAAAAAGCCCTGGTCAGGAAGGGGGTAAAATCTTCTTGGGCTTAAGTGGTTAACGTATATGTGAACCCTTACTTTGTAATATAACACATTCAGTTAAAAATAGAAATGAAAGACAGCACGTTTATGTGTGTGTGTGTGTATATATATATATATGGATAGATAAATATATATATATATATATATATATATACAGTAAAAAGGAAGTCCCAGCTGACGACTCTTTAGTGGGGGGAGCTAGCCGCACCGCCAAGTGTCACGGACCGTTCTGCGGGCGGCCGTGATTTTTCTTAAAGAGCCATTGTTCCGTGTGTGTATGTTCCAGCTGATGTAAGTGTTTGCCTTTTCTGATAAATTATACTTAAAGGATAATGCACTATTAGTGCCCTTTTTTCCTTTATTTGGGAATTGTTTTATGGGAATTTCTGCCCCTGAGCTACCATAAGATCTACACATCTGGGGAACGGATAGGTCCTGGAGAATACATGTATCATCCATGCATCACTGTCCACGGATCTTCTGTCCACCATCTCAAGGCTCTAACCTCCCTAACATTTGCTAAGAGTTCACTTTTACCACTGTGTGCCACCGGTTCACCTGACCACCCCTGTGAAGATAAAGTCACTATTTGATTTCACTGCGGTAAGGGGCCACCTGTATACCTAGAATATCAGTTGAAGCACTATTTGTTTGAAGTTTTGATCCACATCATTATTTCTTCATGGGCTTCTCCATCACTCTCGTCTTGAAGGTGAAGAGCCAGCTTATTTTAAGAGACTTTATATTTTCTCACTTAGATTTTTTGGTCATTTGATATTGTATTTTGTTTTTTTCGTGTATTGTTATTATGTGTTCTTACATACATTCCTTTAGAAGCGCACTAGCTTCCTAATTTTCAGATAGATAGATAGATAGATAGATAGATAGATAGATAGATAGATAGATAGATAGATAGATAGATAGATAGATAGATAGATAGATAGATAGATAGATAGATAGATAGATAGATAGATAGATAGATAGATAGATAGATAGATAGATAGATAGATAGATAGATAGATAGATAGATAGATAGATAGATAGATAGATAGATAGATAGATAGATAGATAGATAGATAGATAGATAGATAGATAGATAAACATTATATATACCCTTTTTTTTCTTTTTTCTTTAGGTTATCACATAATCTCTGTTCTCAGCTGCATAAGGGGCTTTGAGAGCTGGGGTGGGTAAAAGGCAGCATGCTGATCTTCCCAGTAAACTGTTATGTTGGGGTGTCAGTACAGTTCTTATCCATTGAAGGACAAACTGTTTTCCCAACACAGCCAGAAAACTGACCCCACTGAGAATGATGTGCTTCTATGCATAGCTTGGTCAACTTAAAATAGGAAAGCAGAGGGACTGGCAGGAAAGCCAGAGAGGTATTTCGCACAAAACAAAGAGCAGGATACTCTTTTACAGAAGTACATGGCACAACAGACACAAATCAGGAATAGTAAATGTTGGGGTGACAAATTCTTTAACCACTCCCTAACCACGCTATAGCCAAAAGACGGCCACAGCGCAGACTTAGCTTGAAGGGAGGGAGTACATGGACGTCCTCCGTGGTCACACTTCCCGCGTGCCCCCTGTGGCGAGCAGCTGGCAGATTCTGTGAACGCTGAGTCTTTCAGACTCAGCTGATCACAGGGTATTGGGGCAATCACAGCGGCCTATTACCACGTGATCAGCTGTGTCCAATGACAGCTGATCACAGGATGAAAACACAAGTTGGTTATCGGCTTTTCTTTTCTCAGGCTGACAGCGTGAGAAGAGAAAAAGAGCCGATAACCGGCTTGTGTTAAGAGGACATCCGCACTGATAATCAGGGCACTGATTATCAGTGTCCTAATTATCAGTGCAGTCCCACCAGTGCTGCCAGTCAGTGCTCATCAGTGCAAGCAATCAGTGCCCATCAGTGTCACCTATCAGTGCTGCCTATCAGTGCCGCCTTTTAGTGTCCATCAGTGCTGCCTATTAGTGCCCATCAGTGCCACCCATCGGTGCCCATCAGTGCTGCCTATTGATTCCACCTTTAGTGCCCTTTAGTGCCACCTATCAATGCCCATTAGTGCCACCTTTCAGTGCCCATCAGTGCCACTTATTAGTTTAGCCTCATTAGTGCCTCCTCATCAGTGCCCACCTGTGCCCCCTCATCAGTGGCACATATCAGTGCCCATGAGTGCCACCTTATCAGTGCCCATCAGTGCAGCTGATCAGTGCCCATCAGTGCAGCCCATCAATGTCATTCAGTACAGCCTTATCAGCACACATCAGTGAAGGAGAAAAATGACCTGTTTTCAAACTTTTATAACAAACTATGAAAAATATATAATTTTTTCGATCTTTTTTCATTTATTTAGCAAAAAATAAGAAAAACAGTGGTGAATAAATACTGCTAAAAGAAAGCTCTATTTATATGAAAAAAATGATAAAAATTTCATATGGGTACAGTGTTGTATGACCGTGCAATTGTCATTCAAAGTGTGACAGCATTGAAAGCTTAAAATTGCCGTGGGGAGAAAGGGAGTAAAAGTGCCCAGTAGGCACATAGTTAAAAAAAAAACAGTATTGTTAGTAGTTAAAGTGTATCCAATTCTTAAAAAAAAGTTGAATAGAAAAGAAAACAGTTAAAAATCCCCATTTATTTAGGTCATCTGAATCCTATTGGGGAGATTTTTCCTCCACTTTCTATCCTATTTACACAACAGAAAGTAAGAGGAATGTTCTCCTTTATTTCTGTTCTAAAGACAACTCAGAATTTTGGATTTATCAATATGTTTAGCATCTATTACAGGATTCATCAGGACAAATTGGGATAGTGCACCTCCCTAGTGGGGGACACAAACTACAAAAAAATCCTAACAGGGAATCAAATCCATTTTCAAATCAATTTCTAATTCTACTTCCAAATCTATCCAACCGTAACTTAACCCCAACCCACAAAATTGACTTCAGATACAATTTAAATATTACCTTTTAGAGATGAATACATCAGACCAAAAAGAGAGACTAATGCCTCGTACACACGCATCGATAGTTGGCCGTGAATTTTCGGCCAACGTCCGAACGGCCGATTTTCGGCTTGTTAGTATGATGCTTTCGACAACTGACTCCGACTTTTCGGCCGAACAAAATCTGGTGTGCAGGCTATAAAATTTTTGTTGGCCGTCAGCAGAAACGGCCGATTTTCCATCAGTCAGTACAGATTTCGGCAGACAAAAATCAGATGAGCAAGACTGGGCATGCTCAGAGAAGAAAAAACACACGGAAAGTAAACCAGCACATGACATCACTTCTGAAGTTGGTTTTTGTTGGCTGAGAAAATTTGTGTGCAGTCTAGGCACATTCCAACCAACACAACAACACTGGACAAAAGACGGCCGATAATCGTTGCGTGTGTACGAGGCATAAGAATAAGAGACACTAAGAAGGAAAGAGGGTCAGGATATTTTGAATCAAAAAAAAGCACAAGAAGTCCCTTCAATGGTTGAGCCATGTGCAAATGCCAAGAATGCACTGGAAATAGTATAAGGATAAGGATTCCCTGAACTAAAGCTTCCATCTATAGAATAAGATGTACAAATACAGCATGATTATACAGTATATACATAAATAAAAATATGATGTTTTGTATGGTGACAGGATCTCTTTGTAGTTGTCTGTAGAATGGCAAGAATTCCAGCTAATTCTAAGCCTGAGACCGGAATCTTTGACGCGTAAACAATTTAAACTACTCATTCAGCTCTTAACAGCCGCAAACCAGACCATAGCTAAAGCATGGAAATTATCCACATTGCACATAGCAGAGACTAAACACAGAATGAACCGTACTTTGCTACACGCTATGGATGGAAACCTCGGATAATGACCACATTAGCAAATTTGACAACTTATGGAGACCGTGGATTACACACTGTCTGCTGCCAGGCTTTGAAGAACGGGTACTTCTACCATGGTAGAAAGAACATAACCCTATGTCTTTTTTAATACCCCATTGGGGTACCTCTACTTTCGGGAACTCATCCTCTTATCCCCCTTCTCCTTCTTTTCTTTCTCTTTCTTCTGCTTCCCTCCCCCCGCCCCCTTACCCCTGTTACCTCTTTTCTCAAGTAACCTCCATCATGTTTGGATAGCATAGCCAATCTCTAGTATTGTACCTAGGCCATAACTCAGCAGTTGGATGACCATGGTATCCTACTCTTGAGGAACAGTTGAATGTATATTTTGTTTAGACTGAGTCTATATACATAGGTTTGACCCTCAAATAGCTCCATAAGTCATAATCCTATTGCATTGAATTTACAGATTGTCAACAGATAGACCACTTACAGCTAGTTTTTTTCCCCTTACATATAATTTACCTAACTCAACACAATGGTATTTCTTTCTTTATTTTTTCAATAAAAAAATTTAAACGAGAAGAATTCCAGCTGATTCCTACTGAATCGTACGAAATTTAAGCCGTGGGTGGCCTAACAATCACCACTCAACAAAAAAATAGTTGACTTGAGCTTGGTAACATTTTTGGCCAAGCATTGACTGCATCCTATAAGGCAGTGACGGAACTACCAGGGTTGCAGCAGTCGCAGTTGCGACTGGGTCATGGAGTTTCGCCTCTGTGGGTGGGCCCGCCGCCCGCCCACCCGCCGCTTACCTAAGTAAAATGGCAAGAAAAAAAAAAGGATGAAAGCATCCAGATTCATTTATTAGTTTGTACTAAAAAACTGCCAAACGCTCCCAGGTCCACTCCCCCTTTATCAGGGCTTCAGTTAACCACGTGCTTACTGGGCTCTTAAACCCCCTTCCTGCCCAAGCCAATCTTCAGCTTTCAGCGCTATCACTCTTTGAATGACAATTGCGCAGTCATGCTACACTGTACCCATATGAAATTGTTATCATTTTTTCACACAAATAGAGCTTTCTTTTGGTGGTATTATATCACTACTGGGGTTTTTCTTTTTACTAAACAAACCAAAAAAGTCAGAAAAAAAAAAGTTTTCATAGATTGGTATAAAATTTTGCAAACAGGTAAATTTTCTCCTTTATTGATGTGCGCTGATGAGGCTGCACTGATGGGTACTGATGAGGCTGCACTAATAGGCACTGATGAGGCGGCACTGATGGGCACTAATCAGGAGGCACTGATAAGGCGGCACTGATAAGGTAGCACTGATAGGTGGAACCGATGAGCACTGATAAGCGGCACTGCAGGGCACTGATAGACGGCACTAAAGGGCACTGAGAGGTGGCCCTGATAGGCAGCACTGGTAGGTGGCACTGATGGGGATTGATAGGTGGTACTGTTGGGCACTGATTGGCATTGGTAGGTGACACTGATAGGCAGCACTGATAGGTGGCACTGATGATAAGGCACTGATGGAGATTGATTGGCAGCACTGATGGCCACTGATAGGTGGCACTGGTGGGCATTGATAGGTGGCACTGGTGGGCACTGCTTAGCAGTATGATATGCACTGGTAGTTGGCACTGGTGGGCACTGGTAGGTGCCACTGATGGGCACTGCTTAGCCACAGTGGCTCTCTGTGTATGGGACCGATGTCCAGTTTACGCAAGCCGGTAATTGGCTTATTTTCTTTTCCTCCTAATGCTGTCAGCCGCTTGTCGTCTTATGTTTACATTGTGTGATCAGCTGTCATTGGCTGACATCTGATCATGTGGTAAAGGACCAGGATTGGCCACTTACTTCAATCTGTGATCAGCCTAGTCTCATGGACTCGCTGATCACGGAGCACGCTGCCCGTGCCCCTCAGGGGGCGTGCAAGCAGCGCATTTACGGGAGGACGTACATGGATGCCCTTGCGACAATTTAGGCCCGTGCTGTAGCCGTCTTTCGGCTATAGCGCGGGCAGGAAGAGGTTAAAATAAGGACCGTGAATGGACTCCAAATAAAGCTTTCCAGTGTGAATCTGTGCAGGGAAGCTAATTTCTGGATCAGGAGAGTTAAAGGTCAGCAGCATCTGCATGAGAAATCAAGAACAGATATTGAAGGATCTTGAAGGACCTTGATTACCTAACCTGAGCCAGTGAGCTCTTCAAATGTTTTGCTTTATTTTAACTCACAGAAATGTCCCAGCGCTTCTTGGATTTTTTTTTCTTCAATGGAGCAAATACAATGGCTGGCAGTGGAGACTCTTCCATCCATGCTGTTGGGGAGGGTGGGAGAATCAACTGATTTTCTCTCGATCTGTCTGTGGTCCGGAGAAGAGAATAGTCATGCATGGCTACAATAACCCCCCGGCCTATTGTAATATGATGGCTGAGCAGGATCCCCCTGTTATCCTGAATGGACAACATAGGACGTCTTCCCAGGATCAGGCCGCACTCTGGTATGATCTGTCACTCAGTGAGTCCACTGGACACAGCTGATGACAGATCACTGTACCAGCTCGCTGCCGGTACAATGTGATTACTGTGGCCAATCGCAGCAGATCATATGACAATTGTACACAATGAAAGGCTTTGATTCATTCCATTCATTGTATACTATTGTGATGAGCTCTGTGATTGGGTACAGTGATCAAATGGTACAGAAATGGCCAATCACAGCCCATCTGTAACATGTGATTAGCTGTGGCCAATCACAGATAATCATATTAGTAAACACTTTATAAATAGTTTTTAATTTAAAAAAAATGGTTGCCTTATAACAGTAAAATTCCCAGTAATAAGCAATCATAATGTAAAAAAAATAATAAAATCCTGATCACCTCCCTAGAGAAGTACAGTGCTACTATGGTTACACTGTATTGCTCTGGTCATTGTATGTAAAACAAAAAAAATAGTAAAAAAAAAATGTAAGTAAACAAAAAAAAAATTTAAGTAGCAAAAGTGTGAAAAGTGTGAAAGGGGCCTAAGGGAGGGTTATAACCCCTGTCAGATTTTTTTACTCAATCTGTGTTTAATTGCGGATATTTCCCTTCACTTCCTGTCCCACAGCCAAGCAGGAAGTGAGGGAAAATCCCTGCAAATTAAGGCCCCTTTCACACTTGGAGTCCGCTGGTGGACTCCGTTTTTCTCAGCGGGGGATCGATCTGCCGATCCCCCGCTGAGCAGGCGGATGGCAGCTCTGTCTCCGCGCTGTGTGCGGAGACAGAGCTGTCAGGTCCCCGCTCTTCTCTATGTGGGAATGGGATAAGAACGGACCGCCTGTCCGTTCTCATCCAATCCACCAGTCGGATGGAAAATAGGGTTTCCATCCGTCCAGATTTGACGGAAAAGATCGGATCGGATGTCAGCGGACATGTCTCCGATGACATCCGATGCCCCATAGAGATGCATGGGGCATCCTTTCAGATCTGCCTGAAAAACGGACAGGCGGATCTGAACGGCCTGCATGTGCGAAAGGGGCCTAAGGGAATTCCTCTGGGACCCCGAGGTAACCAAAACGAGTGTCCCAGTTGGAAAATTTCCCCTCTATTACTTTTTTGGGGACAACCAAAAATTGGGTATTTTGCTTTATTTTGATTAACAATGGTAAACAGGACAAATAGAGAGGGTAAACGGGGGGACAGACAACACTAACAACTGGCAGTTGTTCTAATCCCTCTTTACTCTAACCAAAACTAAACAAAGAAATGTTTTGCCTTTAGTTATACTTTAAATTAACCCCTTCAGCTCTGGAAGGTTCTGCCCCCCCCCCCCTCCCTTACTGACCAGGTCATTTTTTGCAATACGGCACTGTTTTAAATGACGTATGTGCGCGGACGTGTGATGCCGTACCCCAAAAAAAATGATGTCATTTTTTCCCCACAAATAGAGCTTTCTTTTGGTGCTATTTGATCACCTCTGCATTTTTTTTTTTTTTAGAGCTATAAACAAAAAAATTCTGACAATTTTGAAGAAAAAACAATATTTGTTTACTTTCTGCTCTAAAACACATCCAATTAAAAAAATGTAAAAAATCAAATTTCTTCATCGATTTAGGCCAATATGTATTCTGCTACATGTTTTTGGTTAAAAAAACTGCTGATTGGTTTCCGGTGTGTCCAATCATTGCGGGCCTCCCATGGCACCTAGACAAAGACATGTACATGTACGTGATTTTACGCAGCTGAGCCGCCCTGCCACAGTATATATTCGGCAGGCGGTCCAGAAGTGGTTAAAAAAAAATATTGCTTTGATATTTATTTCTACATACTGTCACCAGTCCGTGTGTCCCCAATCACCGCCACACCAGTTATATGATGACAGTGTACTGCACTGGTGAAAGTATATAAACACTTTTACAAAACTGTAAAAAAATTTAAACATTTTCTAAATTTTCACAAAAATTGTGACAAAAAACTACAAATTCAAAACACTCGTCATGCCGCTTACTAAAATACCCTGGATTGTCTACTTTCCAAAAAGGGGGTAATTTGGGGATATTTGTGCTGTCCTGGCTAGGTTCCAAAATCAAAAAGTAATAATAAAGGAAGGTATCTATCCCTAGGAAGATAATGGAAAGTCCACAATGGGACCAATGAGGAGAACTGGGACTATGCAATACCAAAAAATAAACTGAAAAAGATAATGAAAAGCATATAATTGAAGATGAGAAAAATAATATTATAAAATATAAATTTTATTGATACAAGAAAAACATTTAAGACACCTCAATGGACAATCATAGGGCCATACAGTATCTCACAAAAATGAGTACACCCCTCACATTTTTTTAAATATTTTATTATATCTTTTCATGTGACAACCCTGAATAAATGACACTTCGCTACAATGTAAAGTAGTGAGTGTACAGCTTGTATAACAGTGTAAATTTGCTGTCCCCTCAAAATAACTCAACACACAGCCATTAATGTCTAGACTGCTGGCAACAAAATTGAGTACACCCCTAAGTGGAAATGTCCAAATTGGGTCCAATTAGCCTTTTTCCCCACCTGGGGTCATGTGACTCATTGGTGTTACAAAGTCTCAGGTGTGAATAGGGAGCAGGGGTGTTAAATTTAGTGTTATCGCTCTCACTCTCTCATCCTGGTCAATGGAAGTTCAACATGGCACCTTATGGCAAAGAACTCTCGGAGGATCTGAAAAAAAGAATTGTACCTCCGAAAGAAAGCTCTATTTGTGCCCATCAGTGCCTATTAGTGCAGCCTCATCAGTGCCCATCAGTGCAGCCTCATCAGGGCACACCAATAAAGGAGAAAAATTACCTGTTTGCAAAATTTTATTTACCATTATATACCATAACATACCATTCTATGAAAATGTTTTTTTTTTTTTTTTTTTTTTCCGGACTTTTTTTGTTTGTTCAGTAAAAAAAAAAACCCAGTAGTGAGTTATTACCACCAAAAGGAAGCTCTATTTGTGTAAAAGAAATGATAAAAATGTCATATGGGTACAGTGTTGGATGACCTCACAATTGTCATTCAAAGTGTGAAAGCGTTAAAAGCTGAAAATTGGCCTGGGCAGGAGGGTTATAAAAGTGTCCGGTATTGAGGTGGTTAAAAACTAGAAGCTGAGATCTAGTCATGCCACAGTACAGCATTGAGTGCCATGAATGTGCATGGAGCAATCGTTCATGTGCCAATTGCTATTGATACCCCTGTCCCTTATAGAGAACCATTATCTCTATGATGGATGTTTTGCACACCATGAGTTCGCAAGGTAACTACAAGCACTAGTATCTTTCTAACTGTTTGGCTTTATCCAGGCTTGAATTACACTCTGTTTAATCATAATATGACCATATTAAAAAAAACGTTCTACAATATTTCTTCCAGGCTAGGATCACGACGAGTGGGTGTTTGATTGAAGGGGTGACTCACATTGTTACATGACTATACAACTGAAAAAGATGTTTAAGGTTCAGTTACTAAATGCAGCAAATACCATGCAGTTTTTTATCAGATATAACAGTTTTTCCAAGTTGCCCACATTCAAGTCTGTAACAGGATTAGAGTGGTACCCAAATTATATATAAATAAGTAGGTTTTATGGTGATCAGATGCTTACTTATCCCTGCTGATTGATATGGGTACCAATCATTCCAATGACACCAACTATGGGTACTAATCATCCCAATGACACCAACTATGGGTACTAATCATCCCAATGACACCAACTATGGGTACTAATCATTCCACTGACACCAACTATGGGTACTAATCATCCCAATGACACCAACTATGGGTACTAATCACCCCAATGACACCGACTATGGGTACTAATCATCCCAAAAGACACCAACTATGGGTAATAATCATCCCAATGACACCAACTATGGGTACTAATCATCCCAAAGACAGCAACTATGGGTACTAATCATCCCAATGACACCAACTATGGGTACTAATCATCCCAATGACACCAACTATGGGTACTAATCATCCCAAAAGACACCAACTATGGGTACTAATCATCCCAATGACACCAACTATGGGTACTAATCATTCCAATGACACCAACTATGGGTACTAATCACCCCAATGACACCAAATATGGGTACTAATCATCCCAATGACACCAACTATGGGTACTAATCATCCCAAAGACACAAACTATGGATACTAATCATCCCAATGACACCAACTATGGATACTAATCATCCCGATGACACCAACTATGGGTACTAATCATCCCAATGACACCAACTATGGGTACTAATCATCCCAATGACACCAACTATGGGTACTAATCATCCCAATGACACCAACGATGGGGCATTATTCCTCCTCCTACTGACTACATGTGCTAGGTTATTTTTTACTCCCACTGACTACTAGTCCTGGGGCTTCTTTTACTTACTCTCACAACTGAGTCAGGGGGATTGTTTGATGTCGCTGGCTACAGTCTTGCCTATCTGAAGTATAGAGGACAGGGAACTGGCCCTTTGTATACCAAGCTTGAGAAACTCTAACTTAATGATTCACTAACCAGATAGAACAACTATCCAGAGCCTGAGTTCCCATTTCACTGCATGCTTGTCCTTGGTTCAGGGACTCACTAAGTAGGAAAACCAGAGGATCCACATGCATTAATTCCTGACATGTTATAGTGTACAAAAACAGTATTATTACCCCAAAAGTTGTATCTTTTTTAATTAAGCAATAAGCACCATATCTGAGACCTAGTCAAGAGACTTTGCCAAAAGCATCTTCTGCAGTCAGGAGTGAGCATTTCCCCAGTCTCTTCTGACCTACATCATTGTAACTTCATAGCTAGCCCCAAGATGGGAAGCTGTAGCTGTGGCTGATCTGTGTCAGACTTTTGTGAACACAGCCAGGAACTGCACAAACACATGAATGCATGACTGTCATCTCTGAAGCAGCCTCCATGTACATCCTCCTGTGCACGTGCTGCTTGCGCCCTCCGTCTGCGGGGCGCGGTGGCCCACTCTGTAATCTACGAGCCCATGAGTCTCAGCTGATCACAGATAGGAATAAGGGGCCAATTCCGACCCCTCACCACGTGATTAGCTGATGACCGATGACCACCGAATTAAACGAGACATCGGTCCCGCACACGGAGAGTCACTGCTGCCTCATCGGTGCCCACCAGTGCCACCTACCAGTGCCCACCAGTGCCACCTAGCAGTGCCCATAAGTACTACTAAGCAGTGCCCAACAGTGCCACCTATCAATGCCCACCAGTGCCACCTATCAGTATCCACCAGTGCTGCCAATCAGTGCCCATCAGTGCTTCATCATCTGTTCCACCTATCAGTGCTGCCTATCAGTGTCATCTACCAGTGCCTATCAGTGCCCATCAGTTCCACCTATCAGTGTCCATACGTGCAGCCTATCAGTGCCACCTATCACAGCCCTTCAGAGCCACCTATCAGTGCCCTTCAGTGCCGCCTATTAGTGTCCATCAGTGCCATCTATCAGTGCCCATCAGTGCCGCATATCAGTGCAGCCTCATCAGTGCCTCCTGGTCAGTGCCAAAAAAGACAAAGTGACACTAAACTTTTTTTTTTTTTTACATCACTAAAATATCAAGTAAATGTCTGTCTTTCATTGTTGTTTTCAGCCTTCTTTTCTGTCCTACTTACGCTCTGTTTTCCACTGTTGCACCTCACTGCTACTAGTGTAGAGGAATTAGTGCAGTTAGTTTCGGTGACATGTACAGCCGTGGCCAAAAGTTTTGAGAATGACACAAATATTAGTTTTCACAAAGCTTGCTGCTTCAGTTGTTATGATGGCATTTGGCATATACTCCGGAATGAAAAGTGATCAGATGGACTGCAATTCATTGCAAAGTCCTTCTTTGTCATGAAAATAAATTCCACTGCATTTGTGAAGAAGGCTTCAGGGCGCCCAAGGAGATCCAGCAAGGTCCATTCATCTTGCCATCAATTCTGACCAAATTTCCTGTGCCTTTGTAGCTCACACATCCCCAAAACATCAGCGAGCCACCTCCGTGTTTCACAGTAGGAATGGTGTACCTTTCATCATAAGCCTTGTTGACTTCTCTCCAAATGTAGCGTTTATGGTTGTGGCCAAAAAGCTCAATCAGTCTCATCACTCCAAATGACTTTGTGCCAGAAGGTTTGAGGCTTCTCTCTGTGCTGTTTAGCATATTGTAAGCGGGATACTTTGTGGCATTTGTGAAGTAATGGCTTTCTTCTGGCGACTTAACCATGCAGCCCATCTTTTTACAAGTGCTTCCTTTTTATGCACCTTGAAACAGTCACACCACATGTTTTCAGCATAGGTGTGCACAGCCTATTGTATTAGGGTGTGCACCCCAAATCTCAAACACATATGTGCGTGCATGTGTTTTATACTGATGGTGTCAATAAAGCAAAGGACAGTGTCCTTAGGGCTGATATAGGTGTCAGTAGGGCAGTGGACGGTGTCAGTAGTTTTTTTTTTGTTGTATTAATTTTTTTGGTGAAATATCAGGGGTCTAAACCGGGGTAATCTGTGCCACATGGGGTAATGAGGGTGTGCCCAGGCACACCTGGCAAACCCTGTGCGCACACCTATGGTTTTCAGAGAGTCCTGTATTTGTGGGTTTTTCTTTGCATCCCAAACAATTTTCCTGGCAGTTGTGGCTGAAATTTTAGTTGGTCTACCTGACCGTGGTTTGGTTTCAACAGAACCTCTTATTTTCTACTTCTTGATTAGAATTTGAACACTGCTGATTGGCATTCTCAATTCCTTGGATATCTTTTTATATCCCTTTCCTGTTTTATACAGTTCAACTACCTTTTTCCGCAGATCCTTTGACAATTCGTTTGCTTTCCCCATGACTCAGAATCCAGAAACCTCAGTGCAGCACTGGATGAAAGATGCAAGGGTCTGTCAGGAGTCCAGAAACTCATTGACCTTTTACAGTGCCTTGCGAAAGTATTCGGCCCCCTTGAACTTTGCAACCTTTTGCCACATTTCAGGCTTCAAACATAAAGATATATTTAAACTTCTCCACAACAGTATCTCGGACCTGCCTGGTGTGTTCCTTGTTCTTCATGATGCTCTCTGCGCTTTAAACGGACCTCTGAGACTATCACAGTGCAGGTGCATTTATACGGAGACTTGATTATACACAGGTGGATTCTATTTATCATCATTAGTCATTTGGGTCAACATTGGATCATTCAGAGATCCTCACTGAACTTCTGGAGAGAGTTTGCTGCACTGAAAGTAAAGGGCTGAATAATTTTGCACGCCCAATTTTTCAGTTTTTTATTTGTTAAAAAAGTTTGAAACATCCAATAAATTTCGTTCCACTTCATGATTGTGTCCCACTTGTTGTTGATTCTTCACAAAAAATTACAGTTTTATATCTTTATGTTTGGAGCCTGAAATGTGGCAAAAGGTCGCAAAGTTCAAGGGGTCTGAATATTTCGCAAGGCACTGTATACACACACACTAGTGATGAGCCGAACACCCCCCTGTTTGGTTTGCACCAGAACATCTCGAACAGGGGAAATGTTCTAGTGAACATGCAAGCTCCATTAAAGTCTATGGGACACGAACATGAAAAATAAAAAGTCCTAATTTTAAAGGCTTAAATGCAAGTTATTGGCCCAAAAAAGTGTATGGGGACCTGGGTACTGCCCTGGGGGACATGAATCAATGCAAATAAGTTTTTTTTAAACAATCATTTTACCGGAGCAGTGATTTTAATAATGCTTAAAGTGAAACAATAAAAATGAAAAATTCCTTTAAATAGCGTGCCTTGGGGGGCCCCCCTTAATGTGCCTGTAAAGTGGTGCATTTGTGCGATGTATGTAGCCTGCTACAGCAATACTGACATTTCTAAAGGAAAAAATGTCATCTAAACTTGCTCACGGCTGTAATTGTATTGTCGTCTCCTGGCAATACAGATAAAAAAAATGGCATGGGGACCCCCCAAAATTCATACCAGGCCCCTCAGTTTTGGTATGGATTTTAAGGGGAACCCCACGCCAAAATTAAAAAAAAAAAATGGCATGAGGTTCCCCCTAAAATACATACCAGACCCTTATCTGAGCACACAGCTCGGCTGGCCAGGATGGGGGTGGGGGCAAGCGCCCCTCCTGAACCATACCAGGCCATATGCCCTCAACATTGGGGTTTGGGTGTTTTGGGGCAGGGGGGGCTCTTTAGCTGTCTTTAGCTGATAGCCATGTTTCCTATCAATTTGTTATTCATAGTATCACCAGGTTTACTGTTCTGTTGAATGTCAACTCTGCAGATTTAAATCTGCTGTTATTGTTATTTCTTTGAAAACCCAATAAAATTTATAAAAAAAAAAAAAAAAAAAAAAAAATCAGCACCTTTGATTTTGATTTTTGTTTTGTTTTTTAAACTGAGGAATCTATAGCTTGACTTCATTTGCAACCTATAAATTATTTAGAGCTCCTATACTGGTCCTTGATTTGTCCTTCTGTAACTGCAGGTTATTGTCATGTGTGTTTTAACCTGCAGAGTCGCGGGATGCAGCAAAGTCTGATTGTGCTCCTCTACTGTGCCCAGAACTGAATAAACTGATTCGTAAACACGGACATCCCAAGGCATGAATGAAAGATTCTACAAAACCCAACAGCTGATGTTTCATTTATAATCCCTCATCCATGCTTACCCTGGGTGAACCACCTGTGCATCCACTGAACTTTCCTCATCATTTACTCAAGGTCAAAATAAATTCAGTGAATAATGGATCAAAAAACACTGAGACTTGATGGAAAATAAACCGACCCTTAATTCATTTTCCATGAGCAGCAACAGATAGAAAAAAAAAACTACTTTAACGTTGCACCTTGAGCAAATACCAAAAGGAAATTTCTCAGTATAGCATTGGAAGTTATACAAAGGTCTTTATTTCCCAGATGTCACCAGGGCCTATAGGCACAGCGTGTTTAGGTAGAAAACTGTGTCTTTCTGTTCCCTTTCTTCTTAAGCTTTTTTTATCTGCGCAGTTTGAGACTGCCAATGCATTTCATAAACAAACTCTAAAACTTAGACTTAGAGAGTTGTTTACTGGGTAGATCAGATGGGTATCCCACCACGTTACGAAAAATTAACTTATTAACACAGAGGCAACCCATCTAAATTTGAAAGGGTTTGGGGAGGTTGGTTGAACACCCCGGGTTTGGCCCCTATATAATTAGTTTTAGACAGGCTCTTGCTCTAAGGCTTTTTTGTAGTACTACATGTATTGTAAAAGTTTACAGTTTTACAGCGTAGATGGGGAAATGTGATGAAACCCGCTCCCTATGCAACCTGATGTTGTGTGTACTGTTCTAAGTATGAAGCAAAGTTTTCACTCTAGACTAAAGCCCCGTACACACGCAAAGATTATCCGCCGACCGATCGTCTGACTTTTGTCAAAGTTGTGTTTTGTTGGTTGGACTGCACACGAATTTTATCGGCCAACAAAATTCTACTTCAGAAGTGATGTCATGTGTTGGTTTGTTTTCTTTGTGTTTTTTCTTCACTGAGCATGCCCAGACTTGCTCATCAGATTTTTCCCTGTCGAAATCTGTACTGACTGCACGGAAATCGGCCGTTATGTTGACGGCCAACAAAAATTTTATAGTCTGCACACCAGATTTTTTTCGGCCGAAAAGTCGGAGTTGGTTGTCGGAAGCATCATACTAACAAGCCGAAAATCGGCAGATCGGACGTTGGCCGAAAATTCCCTGCCAATTTTCGACGCGTGTGTACGGGGCTTTAGTCAATGCAATTGTGACAATATATATGTTATTTATGCTCCCAAGTAATGTTCTGTACAGACTCTCTAGAAGAATATTTTTGTTCTGTATGGTTTGTTAATTTCTTAATAAACTTTTTCTTGATTTAAAAAAAAAAAAGAGTTGTTTTAGCTGCAGCTATGAAGGAGTTTACTATATAACACTGAAAGAAACATAGAAGAGTGAAGGCAGAAAAAAAGACCATCATTTTTTTTTAAATGTATACATATTTTGTATTTTTTTTTTTTTTTTTGTTAACTTTTTGTCTAGGGCCCCTTTCACATGGGAGGTCTAATCGGGCCTGGCTGTCCGCTTTTTAGCGGGACTTGATCGGACCCTTCATTCTCCTCTGGAGCGCTGGATGGAAACGGACTTGTGTCCGTTTACACTCAACTACCTCTGTATCCAATCCAGAAAAACTGAAGGGGATCTGGCTGGCTGGATCAGAGGGCATTCATGTGTAACTGGATAGCCGGTCCATTTACATCCATAGAGCAAAGCGAGCTGTGTCTGTGCCAGCTCTGCATAAGCAGGGTGGACATGGACCTGTCATCCAGCCGGTCCGCTAAGTTTAGCAGGGCATGGGCAGATGAATCCTCTGCTAACAAAACCGGATCCAGCCTGTGTGAAGGGGGCCTAAGTATAAATCTATGTTTGTCCCAAGCATGTTTGAAACCACTCACTGTGGTCTGTCTACCTCTGCTGGAATCTATCCCAAGCATCAACTACTCTTTCAGTAAAATTATATTTTCTAGGATTAGTATTGAAATTTCCTCCTGCTAGTTTGAGGTCATGTCCCTGTGTTCTTGATTTTATCTTCATATTAAAAATCCCCCCCCCCCCTATACACCCAGACCAATTGGGTTTTACTAAGGGGCGACAAACCACAGATGCCACCTGGCGACTAATTAACATAATATACCTAGCAAGGGAACAATGGACGCCTTCTCTGCTCCTAGCACTGGACATGGAGAAGACGTTTGATAAAATCCATTGGGATTACCTAGAACACGAACTGACTTCCTTTGGATTCTCTGGTCAGATATTTACTGCCATTATGGCCTTGTATGCTAATCCCTCAGCCCAGGTCTATCCTGCAGGAATGCTTTCTACCCCATTTTCAATCACTAATGGTATCCGCCAGGGTTGCCCCCTAACATCACAGATTTTTAACCTTTTAATGGAACCAATGGCATCCTATATACTGTACATTAACACCCGCAAATTTCTGGTGTTAAAATTCATAATACTAACCACGTCATTAGCCTTTTTGCGGATGACATAATTTTAATGTTAACAGATCTGGAAACCTCTCTGGCTTCGGTAAACTTGGCTCTATCAATGTTTAACCGTATGTGCTACCATAATGCTAATGAATCCAAATCTTACATACTAGGTTTGGGTATACCCACCTCCACACAACAAAAACTACAACACTTATTTCCTTACCTTTGACAACAGGAGGGTATTAAATACCTAGGAATCACACTAACTCCTGATGTTAACTTACTGGGAGCAGCTAATTAGTCACCCTTTTTAAACACCCTTTGCACTAAAATCCAAGAGCTGGCAAAATCAGAGTTGTCTTGGACTGGGAGGTTGGTAGCCTTCAAGATGGTCATGCGTCCACGACTACTTTATCTATACACGACCCTGCCCATCCTTGTGCCAATGTCCTTTTTCAAAACAGCTCAGTCTTTAATTAAAATATTTTTGTAGAAGGGTAAAAAAGCCAGATGTGCATTTAGTAAACTCATAACTACGAGGTGCAGGAGGAATGGGACATGTGATAATTAGAGACTACTACTTAGCAGCTCTTTTAACACAACTAAAAGCATGGCTCCCTCAATCTCAAAATAGCTTGTGGGTGCTATTGGAGAGAGGCTAAGCTTAGGGTAATAATTTATTTCACTACTTAATGGCTAGTCATTTTTTTTAACGCACTGACACTAAACTGTCTCCTACTATTAGTGCTACGGTCCATGTGTGGCACACTTTATTATGCGCACCCATAGATGACATAATAAGAACAAGTATCCAATTCCCTATCATGACCCTTCCATGCATTATACCTAATTTAGCTGTTGCCCAATGGTCCAAAAAAGGAATCAAGTGGCTGGATGATGTCCAGGTAGGACCATCTACTAAAACTTTCAGAACCTTGCAACTAGAATATGGGTTGGCTTCTCATAAGCGCTTCACGTACCTGCAAATAGCACATTTTCTACGCTCTAACCAATCACTTAATATTTCATTGCCTTGGTGAATTGTTCAATTTCTCACCATTCCCAACTCTAAAACCAAGGGTAGCTCCTAAACCTTCCTAGCGGTATTCCCGAGTGTGGCTCGGGGTTAAATTTCAGTGCCAAAAGCGGTAACCCCGAGCCACACTCGGGGTACCGATAGGAAGATCGCTGGATCCTGGTAGAGGGGTTGCTTACCTTGTCACCGGGATCCAGCGATGTATCCCGGTGGTGTGCGCCGGCGGATCTTCCTCCTGATGCTCTGTGTGCCCCGGCTTCCGTCTCCTGCGACGTGACGTTCGCAGGGGGGGTGGAACCGGTGGCAAATTCAAAAGTAAAACACACCAAACACACTGATACATTGCAAAATAAAATAAATTCACATTAGTTTGCCCCCCAGTGCCTTTTCCTGCAGTTTTACTGTACTTTTTATGAATATATATATATATATAATATTATATAATATATGTATACGTGTATATATATATATATATATATATATGAATATATACACAGTATATATATATATGTATACATACATACATACTTTAACTTATTTATAGTTATTTATTATATTATAATTTATGATTTTGTGTTTCAAACTTCATCATACCCGAGATGTTATAAAGAAGAACGCACAGTAAAAAGAAAATCATATGTAAATAGTTGGTTTGGGCTGCTCATTCTTAAGAATTACATGCAAAATAATGGTACCGCTTTCAGCACCTAAAATCCGAAAGAATCATACCGCCAGGGAGGTTAATGTAGATAATGCTTAATTAAAAAAGGCAAATTTATCAAGACATCACCTATCAGAGCTTGGGAACAAGACTTTAGCTTAACATATACATCTGAACAGTGGCAAACTGCACTCATCCCCACCTATGCTGCCACGAAAAATATAAATATGTGGGGAACTAACCCAAAAAATACTACTTCGGTGGTACTTAATGCCCCATAGAATCTTAAAATTTTCACCACAGTCGCCACCCACATGTTGGAGACATTGTGGATTGGTCAGCACACTCTATCATATCCTATGGTCGTGCCTAGCCGTATTGTCCTTATGGATAGAGACATTTTGCCTAATTAACCAGATCTATGGTGTCACAATCCAAATTTCCCCAGGTACAGCCCTATTCTCCCCAGATTTAGACAAATTGCCGTCCAAAATGAGGGGATCGATCATTCATATTCTACTGGCAACCCGCCTATTATTGGTCAAACGCTGGAAAAACCCTAATACACCATCTATCAGTGAGGTGATTCATTTAACTCACTCTCATGCCACATGTGATCTGTTATGTGCATCATCCAATGGTAAATATCAGGCCGCTAGCTCATTGTGGGAGATATGGTGCAACTGGTATGCCAAAAACCAAAACCCTTAGCCCACACCTGAATATCATATTAGTGACCTGTACATTGAAAGTGTAGTTCTACAAATGTTATTTGTTATATTCTATTTTTTCTTTTTTTCTTCCTTTTTAATCTGTTTGAGTACGCCTATACTACATGCCTCTAATACTACAAGGTTTTACCATTGTTATCGGAGTGTATTCCACCTTATGTCAGTTGTATACTAATCTGTCATATACAAACATCAACTGGTGTATTGTTTGTAGTTTTGTACTTTTGCACTGTTGAAACTTTTATAACCTCAATAAAAATATATTGAAATAAAAATACTGCCCCCTTGAACCTTATTCATCACCTTGATGCATTTAAAGGTTTCAATCATGTCTCCCCTTCCCCTACTTACCCCCAGACTGTACATATTGGGGGAATTCAATAAAGCTGCTGTGCCAGCGACTTGTGCGCCAAATTCAGATTATTCGAAAATATGCCACTTTTACATTGTGTCACATTGAAGGCGCCAAATGAAAAAGTGGAGATAATTAACCACTTACGCAAAGTGATGTATGGGTACGTCAGCAGACTTTGCTGTGATATACCGGGGTGAAGCCTCTAGCTAGAGGCATCACCCCGGTACCGTTGTTTAGAGCCGGTGGTCAGCTTCCCGGCGGTAATGACCGATGCGGCTTGGGAGCCGCTCGAGCGGGAGGGGACGTCCCCCCCCCTCCCGCCCTTCCGCGGCTGGATGGAGTCCCGATCTAAGCCAGATGCAGCTTCGATCGGGTCTCTGATGACGTAACCCGGAGGCGGCGTCCATGACATCATGTCCGGGTTACTCTGCTGCTAAAGGCGGCAGATTAAAAAAACTGTGTATTCAAAAATGCAGTTTTCGGCGTTTTGAATACATGGAAGTGTAGTGGAGGGGTTTGGGGCCTTTTAGACCCTCGATCCCTCCATAAAGAGTACCTGTCACTGCATTTTGCTGTCACAAGTGATATTTACATTGCTTGTGACAGCAATAAAAGTGATCACATTTTTTTTTTTTTTTAGAAAACCTGCGATAAAGTTAAAAAAAAATAAATAAATAGGAAAAAAAATTTTAGCCGCCCCCGTCGCCGTTAGCTCGCGCACGAAAGAAAACGTATATGGAAGTCGAGCCGCAAATTAAATCGCTGTTCAAACCACACATGTGAGGTATCACCGCGATCACCAGAGCGTGAGCAATAATTTAAAAAAAAAGAGCTACACTCCAACTCTAAACTGGTAACCATTAACATTTTTTAAAGAGTCGCCTATTGAGATTTCTATTGACCGTAGTTTGTCGCCATTCCACGGGTGTGCGCAATTTTAAACCGTAACATGTTGGGTATCTTTTTACTCGGCGCATCATCATCTTTTACAATATACAAAAAAAATTGGCTAACTTTACTGTTTAGTTTTTTTAAATGCAGTGAAATGTGATTTTTTGTAATTTTTCCCCAAAAAATGGCATTTTAAAGACCGCTGCGCAAATACCGCGTGACAAAAAATATTGCAATGACCGCCATTTTATTCTCCAGAGTCTTTTCTGAAAAAAAAAAAAAAAATATATATATATATATATATATATAATGTTTGGGGGTTTTAAGTCGTTTTCTAGGAAAAAATACTGATTTTAACTTGTAAACAAAAAGTGTCAGAAATAGGCCTGGGGCTTAAGTGGTTAAGACCAACTCTCTTTTGGCGTACACAGAAAAAAACTGGCTCAGACATATTTTGAGAAAGCATCTAGGGTATATTTTTAAGCTAAAAAACGCTGGATAAAAAACATTGTTAAAAGTTTTAGGAGCGTTTAGGAGCGTTTAGGAGCGTTTAGGAGCGTTAGTGTTTTATTAGTGTTTTTTGCAGTTCCTTGAAAAAAAAAAAAAAGTAAAAAAAAATACTGATATATCGGTCTGGATGTCACACCACTTCCTCAAACTCAATCCCTCCAAAACCGAGCTGATAATCTTTCCTCCACCACGTGTCCCTTCCCCTGAGCTCTCTGTCAATATCGATGGAATTACTATCAGCCCATCCCCGCATGCCAAGGTCCTAGGTGTTGTCCTGGACTCTGAACTCTCCTTCAAGCCCCACATCCAATCGCTGTCCAACTTGCCGCCTTAACCTCCGCAACATCTCCAAAATACGCTCCTTTCTAACCAAAGACACAACAAAGCTCCTAGTTCACTCCCTGGTCATCTCTCGCCTCGACTACTGCAATTCCCTTCTCATTGGCTTATCTCTACACAGGCTATCCCCCCTTCAATTCATCATGAATGCTGCCGCCAGACTCATCCACCTCACCAATCACTCCTGTCTGTCAAGCCCTCCACTGGCTTCCGCTCACCCAACGAATCACATTCAAAATACTAACAACATCTTACATAGCCATCCACAGCTTAGCCCCCAACTACATCACTAGCCTAGTCTCAAAATACCAACCTAATCGCTCTCTTCGTTCCTCTCAAAACCTCCTGCTCTCTAGCTCCCTTGTCACCTCCTCCCATGCTCGCCTCCAGGACTTTACCAGAGCCTCTCCAATCCTATGGAACTCCTTACCCTTATCTGTCCGTTTATCTCCTACTCTATTAGCTTTTAGGCGATCTCTGAAAACCCTCCTCTTCAGTGAAGCCTATCCTACCCACACCTAACAACTCTACCTCCATTTTATCCATCTGCCCATCCTCCTCGGTTAATCCCTTTTGTTTCACTTGACCCTCCCTTCTAGATTGTAAGCTCTAACGAGCAGGGCCCTCTGATTCCTCCTGTATTGAATTGTACTGTAACTGTATTGTCTTCCCCCACACTGTAAAGCGCTGCGCAAACTGTTGGCGCTATATAAATCCCGTATAGTTATAATAATGTTATTAGTAGCGTTTAGGAGTGTTTAGCAGTATTTAGGAGCATTTTTAAGTGTTTACCGTTTTTTTTCTGCTGGTAAAACGCTCCAAGAAACTCTACAAAAAAAACACTTTTGCTGCTCCCAGATGCTGAAGCTCAAAAAACGCTAATAGACTAAAGTAATGTGCATGGACACATAGGTTAACACTATCTAGCTTCTAGGGACAGAAAAAATGCTATTAACAGCTTCTAGGAGCTTCAAAAATGCTATCTGCACCAGTCTTTATGAATTCCAGAGATTAGGTTCCTGAAGTCTCTCTTGATAAGTTTTATGACGTCTTTGTAAGTGAGGTCTCTAGAACTGGACACAGTATTCTAAATGAGACCTAACTAAAGATCCATATAGGGGAATCAGAACCTCCTTCCTCCTTCTGGTGATCCCTCTAGCGATACATCCACAAATTCTGTTCGCTTTTCCCAAGTTAGAGGGGTCAACACCAAGCCTCAGAATGTACAACATATTTTGGCTTTATAGTAGACCTTCACTCGAATCCACATAAATAAACAAAGGCACCATTATGACCATGATGAAATGGCAAATAAAACAAGACATATACTGTATATTGCTGTATGCAGGCTGTTGTTTCCTTGTTTTTAAAGAAGAATTCCCGGCATGGATATTTTTTACATAGCTTGGACCAATGTAACTATGTATATACCATACATGACCGATGCCTCTGGAAAATGGAAATCACTGAAGTAGACCCCCTACACAAAAGATCTCCACTTGCTTCTGGGTTCTGTGCTGAGTGGCTGCCCTGCTGCATTCTGAACTCAGGAGTTCAGCAGCTCTGTACGGACGCCATTCAGAGATCTATTTGCATTTGCTAATGAATGCAAAGTATTCTCTAATTGGACAAGGTGGAGATCAAGAGAATGCTTTGTATTTGTTCATAAAATGCAAAGCATTTTCTGAATGGTGCTCATGCTTTGCGGTTGACCTCCTGCGTTCATAATGCAGCAGGCCAGCCACTCAGTAGGGGATCTGGAAGTAAGTAGAGATCACTGGAATATTAGTCCCTCCTTTAGTGACTTACAGTTCCAGGGGCATCGGCCAAGTATGGCATTTACATAGCTACATTGGTCCAAGCTGTACCAATGGAACTATGTATAAATATACTGTATTTCAGACAGTACCCTGCCTCTTCTAGATTGTGTTTTTACAAAACCACTTAGGGATGTAAAACTCAAACAGACCCTACTCTCCCAATTCCTCTCCCAATTTCTTTTTGGGGCACTAATGGTGCTGATCAGTTAATCCAAGTCCATTCCATGGGAAACACCCGTTTGGTTCTAAAGGGCATATGGAGTGGTACATAACATAACATGCTGATAGTCCTTTACTATGGGGACATCAATCTGTACTTTTGGTTTACGCGTCAAACTGTGGGAATGATACACTTTCAATTAAAGCAAATCAGTGTTTTGCTCATGCAGTGCAATACAGACATATTCTGCCTTTTGTAAAAAAAAATTATATATATATATATATATATATATATATATATATATATATATATATATATATATATATAAAACTGCAATTATATTTCAAAAATAAATAAATGTGCATTTATTCATTTTTTGCTTTGGAGTCTGCATTGCAGCTGCCTTCAATGCATTTTGGACGCAATGCACAGACTCTTGAAGGTCATTCCTTCAGCCCCAGGTGGACCTTCAGTTATGGAGCTGGAGGAAGTAATCAATTGACTATGAAAGCAGTGATGTCACCTCACCTGTGCTCTATTAGGAACTAAAAGTCCTTCTGTCACTGTATTAGATTGGACTTGTAGTCTTCCATTCAGAGATCCATGTGAATGGATCTGGATGATGTGGCTGTTATGGCAAAGCGGCCAAATTAAAAAAATATAAGATACCGTGGAGAGAAGATATGGTATGTGGGTGGTTTAAGAGTGGGGAATGTAACTATGTTTCATGTTACACCCTAAATATGGGTTTAGCATGAAACACGGTCAGAAATGTAGAATTAGCTTTTAACATGCTAACCACACCACTTATACTCACCTTCCCTTCACTGCCGATTCTCCCTCGGGAAGTGGCCTACCCTGTAAGTGTACTTCTGGGTATAGGAGAGCATGTGACTTTCTTCTCTTCCTGCAATGATGCAGTGCTAAATATCTGAACAGGAAATTGCTAGCACCCAGGATTGTCACATGAGGACAGAGAGAGTCATTCTACCAGAGTAATCTCCAGATATTATTTAATCACTCTTTTATTTTATTTTTTAACATTTTAAAATATTTATTTATATACATTTTTTTTTTTTGTTATGGAAGGCCCTCTGGAAGCCCACCAAAAGGAAATATATTGTTTACTGGCCACTGTAGGGGTTTACTATTTGTAATGACAGTATTCAGTATTGTAATCTCCATATTTTCTATATATACTGTAGGTCAAGGTGACCAGAAAAAGTGACAGTTAAAGGGGTTGTACTGAAGAGAGTACGGAGTACTGCAAACAGTTTCTCGACCTTACAAGTGAGTTCTGCACTGGTTCAAAACAGATGTTGTCTGTTCTTCTTCCAGACATTGTAGAAATTACCTGCACATTATTGACTCAAACATTAGAAATTCATCACATAATAAGCAATGCAACTTTTCTGAGCTGTAACCAGATTCTTCTTTGGCAAACAGTGACAGTAACAACAGTTGGGACAAACCGTATAACACTGCTGGGGGTGCGTACAATAGCCATTTCCAGCTTCACTAGGTTTTAAAAAGTCCATTTGCACCTACATGGTTATCCAAGACTCCTCTGTCCACAGGGTGACAATGTTGCTGTACAAGGTCGCTGCAAAACAAACCGCATTGTCACCCTTTTACAGGAAGTGGAAGATCAATAGATCTACTGACAGGATCAACATGGAACAAAAGTATGTTACAGAAGGCTGATTCAAACTCTCACCTTGTAAAACAACCCAGTCAGATTAAACTAAGTCCCGGTTCACACTACCGCGACTTGTCAGGCGACTTGTCAGCCTGACAAGACGCGGTCCATTCTGTGCTACGGGAACCGTTCTAATAGGAGCGACTCAAGTAGCTCCGACTTAGAAAATAGTTCTTGTACTACTTCGGGCGACATCAGAGCGACTTGCATTGACTTCCATTATGTGGAGTCCGTGCAAGTCGCGCTGAAGTCGCGGTGCACACGACTTCACAGGTCGCCCCCGAAGTCGGATCGCCATAGTGTGAACCAACACTAAATCTGAAAGGCAAAACATTTGTGTGTATTAAAAAAAAAACATTAAAAATACAATTTTTTAAAATAAGTAATCACATAATTTCTGTTCTCAGCTGCATCAGGGGCTTAGACAGGTGGGGGTGGAAAAACAGCACTACACTAATCTTCTCAGTTAATGGCTGTGCAGGGGAAGTGTCAGCACAAGTCTAATCATTGGAGGACAGACAGGCTGTTCTCCCAGCACAGCCAAAAAACTGACCATGCTGTGCTTTCATGCCTAACTTGGTCAGTTTGAAATAGCATGAAAAAGGAAAGAAAAAGAGGGGGGACTGGCAGGATCACCAATCATTTCACACAAAGCATCCAATGCAAAGAGAACAGGATACTTCTCAACCCAAGTACATGGTACAGCATGCACATATCAGGAATATAAAATCTTGAGGTAACATATTCTTTAGTGCTTTTGCCAGATTTTATAATGAATTTAACTGCTTTAAGACCGTCTGCCGCACATTTACTGCGGCAGGCTGCCTCTCCTGTATGAACCCACGTAGCCCTATGTCGGTCACGCCTTGCGGCACTCCCGCCTCCACTAAGCAGTGGGGATGCCGATACATGAGTCCAGCGGCTGCAATTGTGCGGGCACCCATGATTGCTCCCCGATGAGAGAGAAGAACGATCAGCTGTTGTAAACACAGCTGACTATTCTTTTCTCTGAAATGATCACAGAGCGTCTGTGATCCTTCTATATATAGGATATTCATATATGATCATTTCCCAAGCCCATCCCCCATACAGTTAGTAAACACTCCCCTAGGCTCACACTTAACCCTTTGATCACCCCTAGGTTAACCCCTTCCCTACCAATGTTATTATTACAGTAACAGTGCACATTTTTAGCACTGCTCAGACATGATGCACCCTCTGTCTTCCACCTGCTATGTAAGATTTAATAGATTTTCTTGCAACTAACATTTTTTTTGAATATACGTGTAATTAACGGAGAAAATGTGTCTAACACAATGGTGGATCTGTTCCTGAATGGCACTAATTGGAAACTGCTGTGATCTGAGCAAGAGGAGATAGCGATTTGGGTTGCTGTAAACCTGGTACTTTCCAGGGATCTTGGCAGTTGGGAAAGATATTAACACTTGATTCCATTAACAGTCCGGTGAGTAGGGGACTGAGAGGGGAGCACCCGGACGCATGAGCACTGAACACTTTGATAGTCTCCACATTGGTGTAAGACAGCAGACAAGCACTGAGCTCTTTTTTTGTATGAAGAGGAGAATTTATGTATTGTCACTAAGCACTGGACACTTTTATTAATATTTATTTGGAATTATTTATATATTTATGCAAATTAATTTAAAAGCATTAATATATAGCACTTTATAACTATTTCTGGATATTTTGTACAAATATTCATTTGGATTTATGTATTTATAGTAATGAGTTTAAACTAATATCACTGAGCACTTTATAATATTTTTTATGTAGATGGTGTATTTCATATGATATGGTATGCTATTTAAAGGTTTATTTAAAGAATATTTTGCACATAATTTAGCACAATATTTGCACAAATTTTGTGTAACGCTGATACTTACCCATTTAATATATTTTTAGCACTGATTACTGTAGTAATGTCACTGGTCCCCCCAAAAGTGTCAAAAATGTCAGGTGTCTGATTTGTTCGCAGATCGTCGCCATTACTAGTAAAAAAAATAAAATAAACAAAAATGAAATAAATCTTTCCCCTAGTTTGTAGACTTGATAACTTTTGCACAAACCAATCAAAATATGCTTATTGCGATTTTTTTTTTTTACCAAAAATATGTAGCAGAATACAAATTGGCCTAAAAGGATGAAAAAAAATTAATTTAAATTTTTATGTTGGGAATGTTATATAGCAGAATGTGAAAAATATTATTATTTTTTTTTTTTCCAGAAAATGACGCTCTTTTTTTGTTTATAGTGCAAAAAATAAAAATCGCACAGGTGATCAAATACCACCAAAAGAAAGCTCTATTTGTGGGGAAAAAAGGACGTCAATTTCATTTAGGTACATCATCGCATGACCGTGCAATTTTCAGTTAAATTAACGCAGTGCCGAATCACAAAAAATGGCCTGGTCATTAAGGGGTCCTTTAAGTGGTTAATTTTTAAATTTTTTTGTCCGTATTTTCATCTAGCAGACCAACCGATATTCAACAAATATTCACTTCTTTGCATAACAGCCTGTTCTGGCTTGTAAACTCTCATACTAACACATTTTAAAATGAAATATTAATTGTCAACTACTGTCATTCCGATCATGTGAGACTGAAGGACATAAACAGATAACATATGTTACTATCATTCTTTATTCTCTCACAAAGACTCGTGTGCTTGTTGAAGGCTTGGGTTCTTCCATCTGCTGAAAATCAAACTTCTTTTCCAATGAACACTCTACTACAATGCCAGAGGGCATACATTCAAAATAACCAGTCATTTAACCCACATAAACAGCAGAAATGATAATAAATTATACTCGGAATAAGCTATTTGATTGTTTCTGACAATGGGATTTAATATAACGTATTTTCCTGCTCATGTTTTGAATCACATACATGCTTTCAGAGTGGAATTGGCCAAAATTGAATAATTACAATGATCTGTTCCAAGAATATATTCTCAATGTGGACAGGCAGATTGCAGATCATACATTTTTAACTTCAACACTGAGTAATAAGGACCTTACATTTAATTACCAGCTCCTCTTATTTGTGGTGAGGACAAGAGTAGGAAAGCATGGATTTCTTAGGTATCAGCACGGTCATTACTGCTAGGGAATGTATGCAAATGATTGAACAATTTAAGTCATTTTGGACTCATGGATAAGTATTGTGTCCTTCAAAAAAGGCCTTATTTGGCTCTCTTGTATTGCAACGCTGTGGTTCTGGATTCAGTTTTGACCAAGTATGGGCAAAATTGATTTTGCTTGCAAAAGTCACATTGGAAACAAAATTAGTGATTGCACTGTCAATTAAATTTTGCCAAAGCTGTAAGCCCCCCCTTCACACCATTGGGAGTCGGCAATGGAACCGTTCATATTGCCGAGATTATGAAAAAAGGTTCCTGCACTACTTTTTGATAATTTCATTACGACTAGCATAGACTTCTGTTAAATGAAGTCACAAGCTGCAATGAAATCGTCTGTGTAAATTGCACTTATGTGTGGCATTGAAATCACACTGAAGTCACACCGGTGTGAACAGGGACTATTAACCATCAGTGAAAGACAGATACTTAATGGTTTGGATTGCTTCAAATGGGGTCTGTATTTACACTTATGCTAATGTGTATTGAACTTCAATGTCAGACAGGCTTTTCCGATTGTTTGTGTAACGAGGTGAGATGTGTATTCTGTCCAGACAGCTAGATAATTAGTTCAGGTTAATTCGGTATACAATTTCATCTGCATAAGATAATGTAATCAGGCAACCCCTGACCTGTGTTTAGTCATTTGATCAGGAGGGGGATGAGCTCATGTGTGTAT
This sequence comes from Pelophylax lessonae, assembly GCF_965119305.1. Classification (NCBI taxonomy): domain Eukaryota; kingdom Metazoa; phylum Chordata; class Amphibia; order Anura; family Ranidae; genus Pelophylax; species Pelophylax lessonae. The sequence continues at coordinate 59,919,224 of NC_138777.1, read as the reverse complement.
AAATTGAGTGTGAAACTGTTCAATAAAGGAGAAGGTTCCTTAACTTGTACAAGGTAAGTTGTTGGCTAGCTTTGTATGAGGGCGGCTGGGAAAATCTGGTATATATGTTCATGACTGGAAGGAAGCCGTACACTGACGGAAGACCACAAGTACAGTGTGGGTCGGCGGTTCCGTTACAGGGGCCTAGTCTTCGTTTTAAAGAAAAGAAGAAAGATCCGCGCTTAGGATAAACTATCTATAAAATAGTGCGTAAAATTTCTATAAATAAAACACTAATGGCTGCTGCCCACTCCAAAAGATGCACCCCCAATGGGGGAGCGTCAGGTGTAAATGTCAAAAAGGGGAGTGATTGGCGCTGCCAGGAAGTTAGGTTAATGGGAAATCTGGGTTAGGCTCCTATAGTTCAAGACCAAGTTCAACACATGCAAATGCACATAGAATGTATGTGGGAATAAGAACTATATAAGTAATAGGATATAAAAACACAATGGGTGTGTAATATGTGTGTAAAATTAACACTATGTGCTGATACCAAATCAATAAATAAATGTGTTCAATACCTAAGCGGCTTATTGAGACTCAACATAAATATGCAAACATATGTAAATGTAGGTATAAAAATATAAAAGCATATAAAGATAGTATTAATAAATTATGGTGATATAGAGAGTTAGTGTGCAAAGGTGCTAAAAAATATAGTGCACTAATCAAACTAAATAAGGTGCATTCCGAATAGTCATAACCATCTATTCAATAAAGTGCAACTGCATACTCATAAGCAATGAAAATAAATAAGTGGGTGAACTATGTGCATCCCACACTGGTGACAATATAAACACTAGTAAATAAATAAGTGCAGCCGTGCAAATAACTATATAAATTATGAAAGTGAGAACCATATAAATTCAAAGGCTCAAAAAGCAGGTTCTGTGTATTTTAAAATTGTCCAAAAATAGTGCAATCAGAGTTGGTACAGAAATCATAAAGTTCTATAGTCCATATAAGGATGGAGTAAGGTGCTCTTTTTTTCTATGAAGCCGGGAGTGCAGTGAGTGATTGGAAGATAGGGTGCTCCCCCTCTCCTAGGGTCCTGTGCTTACCGGATGTCCGTACCCCTACAGGGGTAAATGGCGGGTCGATAACAGGGATCGCTCCCATACACCGGCAATCTGGTTCCGTCCTATCCTTCCTATTACCACTCGTATCCACTCCTTGCTCCGGTACACATAGGGGTTAAAGCATCAGGGAGAGAGCTCCAGTACAATTCCCGGGTATATGAAAAAGGGGAAAAACAGAAGCCTCCGATAGTGCAGGATTGCCTTTAAAACTTTTATTTAGATTCCAAAAAAGACATGTACTCACATAAAATCAACATGCAGCGCATCCGTATGGCATAGGGTCCGCAACTACCTCGTTCGCGGTGCTCGCCTGGGATCAGCGTGCGTTCCTAGCCTCGGGATCGTTCAGACGGAAGTGATGTGGTCACGTTCTCGACGCGTTTCGTCACACTGACGTCATCTGGAGAAGCGTTGACCACGTCTATTCCGTCTGTTTAAGTATTAAGCGGTTACCAGGCAACTTAGTGGGGGAATGTGCAAATGTAAATTCTCCGGCCAATCATCGCAAGGGGCCATGTAATGTCATCTATTGCTAGGCAAACATATTAACATTAAAAATAACATTAAAAATCTACTCGCTATTTGGCAAATAGAAAAAGAGGGGATATCTGAATATCATCTGTTGCTAGGCAGAATTGTATTACTGAAAAACGGGCTAATGGATGGTAAACAAAGAGACAGGAAACCTGTGTGCTCAAGTTCCGTCTCCCAATGCTCACTTACTCACATAAGTAGCATATTTGTTGGCGGCGTATATGTAATTAATCTCAAGGGGGATTCATATATAATATATGTCAATAAGGACTAGTCTATGCAAATACCGATAAAAAGAATTAATTAAAAACGGGGTTATTTTATATTACAAATAATAAAAATAATTGATCAGGCATTATGTAATATGGAATTCGGGGGGTATTTTGTATAATTATTTGGATGAGGTCCAGAGAAGGCATATTATATGTATAGTATAATGGTGGAACTATTTAATCTGATACAATGTTATTATGTTAATTGGACTTTGCTTAATGGTCATCATAGGAGGATTGATTTAAGTCAGGGTAGTTCTATCTCAAAATAGGTTAAAAATTATTGTATAAAAATACTTAAAAAATCTTAAAAAATCATTCAATTAATGCTATCCAAGGAACAGATTTTTTATATAATCTATGTATAATCAGATAAACTTTGGCACCAGTGGACTGGTAAACTCTCAATACTATAATTAATATGTTAATCACAATTACCAATACAGGAATAATATATGAAAAATATATATATACATATATAAATACAAATAATAAAAATAAATTTAGATGAATAAAAAAATAATAAATATAGCAGGCCTCTCTAGGTCAAGATCATGAAAGACACTAAGAAGTGAAAGTCGAATTATATGTGTAATATGTGCTAGAGGGCCCGAAAATGAAAATAAGTGGAAAAAATAGATGTGAACCTTATAGAACTAAAATTAAAGGTGAACAGTAGTGTATATACTAAAGACTAAAAATGTGCTTAAAAGATTAAATATAGAAGGTGTAAAATTATATAGATATTGTAAAAATTTAAATAAATAAAAATAGATAAAATTATGGCATAACTTGGTTGCAGTATAAAATTGGTAAAACCTGACATGGCAATTCAAACATAATTAATTTAGTGGTTGGAAATGAAGCAATTCAGATCTATATCAAGGTTCAACCCTCGAGGTTGGAGTGATTCCAATTGGAAAATCCATTTCGTTTCGTTTTTAGAGATTTTTCTCGTTTTATTCTCTCCCCTCCAATGTGCTCTTATAGTATCGATGCCATAAAATAATAGTCCCTTGGGATTCTTATCGTGCGTTTCCAGAAAATGTCTGGATAACCCATGTTTGGGGAAACCCTTTTTGATGTTTTTAATATGTTCTCTTATACGCACATATAGCGGTCTAGTGGTCCTGCCCACGTATTGTTTATGGCATGGGCACTCAATAACGTAAGTGACGTGAGTGCTGGAGCATGTAATCAGCTCATTAATTTTGAATTTCCGTTTATTGGCAAAGGATCTAAATTCCGTCATCTTTCTTGGTTGTGCTGTATTATTTTTGCACGCAAGGCATTTACGGCATCTTATAAACCCTTTTAGATCGGGAAAGATTTTTATTTGTTTGGGTGGGTCTATCACATTATGAACTAACCTATTCCTGAGTGCAGGTGCTTTCCGATAGATAAATTTCGGTTTGCTGGGTAGGATCTTAGCCAAAGTCCTATCTGATCTTAAAATCGGCCAATATTTTTTAAAAATAGTTTCCATTTGTTTATATTGATTATTAAAACCAGTGATAAAAGCAAGGTCAAAATCATTTCTATTGTTCTTGGGTTTCTCTATCAATAACTCCTCTCTTCTCATGTTCCTAACTTTATCCATGGTTATCTCAAGTATTTTCTTATCATATCCCTTTTCAATAAATTTCTCAGTGAGTGTTTTTGCTTGTGCGTTATATTCTTCAATCCTGCCACAATTTCTTCTTAACCTCATATATTGCCCCTTTGGTATATTCTGCTTCCACTTGGGGTGATGGCAGCTTGATGTAGGGATATACCCATTCTTGTCTGTTGGTTTAAAAAAAGTCCTTGTAGAAAGCATATCATTATCTTTAAAAATTTGTAGGTCTAGAAAGTCAACTTGTCTTAGATCCTGGTTACTTGTAAATTTGATCCCATACTGATTGTTATTCAGTTCCCTAATGAAGGAGTCCAATGTATCTGATGGTCCACTCCATATCATAAAGATATCGTCTATGTATCTTCGGTAAAGACTCAAATGGGGCCTTTGCGTATTATGAATGAGTTCTTCTTCTAGTAGGTTCATAAATAAATTAGCTACACTGGGGGCGTATCTAGCCCCCATTGCAACACCTTTCGTTTGGACGTAAAAATCACTTGAATGCCAGAAGTAGTTACTAGACATAGCCAGTTGTAATCCTTCCAAAATGTAATTTAACTGCGTTTGTTTCAGGTTGGAGTCCTCGTGTAATGCTCTCTTTACCCCTTTTAGTCCGTCCTTCTGCCTAATGCTCGTATACAGTGAATTAGCGTCCACTGTAACCAAAAAACTATGTTCCTCTACCTTTAAATTTTGTAGTTCCCTAATGAGTTGTGCACTGTCTTTTAGATACGATTTCCCTTTAGGTACCAGTGGTTGGAGGTATTGATCCAAATATTCCCCCAGTCTTGAAAAGAGTGAGTCTACCCCACTGATGATGGGTCTCCCTGGGGGTTTTTCCAGTCGCTTGTGAATCTTAGGAAGAAAATACATCACTGGTGTTTTTGAGGAGGATGGGATTAAGTATTTTGCTTCTTTCTCTGTTAGAATACCCAGATTCGTTCCTTTCTCAATGTATTTCCCTAATTTCTTCTTATACTCCTTAATGGGGTTTTTTCTCAACTTCTGATATGTATCTGGGGTCTGTATCAAATTCTGCATCTCTTCCTCATAATCCTCCTTGGTTAAAATTACCAAGCCCCCCCCTTTGTCGGCGGGGCGAATGACCACCTGTTTATTATCTTCCAGTTGTTTTAAACATCAAAAAATTTTTTAGTCTTAAGGGGACACAGAGTCAAACTACCAATACACATTTTAAACACACCAAACTTAGAAACAGATCAACTTTTAATCCCAAAGTTCCTAACAATGAGTGCACTAATGCTTTTAAAAAAATGGTTGAACACGAGATAAAAAACCTTAACATAGAAAGCAAGTACAACAAAAGAATCTGGAAAACAATAAAACAACTGGAAGATAATAAACAGGTGGTCATTCGCCCCGCCGACAAAGGGGGGGGCTTGGTAATTTTAACCAAGGAGGATTATGAGGAAGAGATGCAGAATTTGATACAGACCCCAGATACATATCAGAAGTTGAGAAAAAACCCCATTAAGGAGTATAAGAAGAAATTAGGGAAATACATTGAGAAAGGAACGAATCTGGGTATTCTAACAGAGAAAGAAGCGAAATACTTAATCCCATCCTCCTCAAAAACACCAGTGATGTATTTTCTTCCTAAGATTCACAAGCGACTGGAAAAACCCCCAGGGAGACCCATCATCAGTGGGGTAGACTCACTCTTTTCAAGACTGGGGGAATATTTGGATCAATACCTCCAACCACTGGTACCTAAAGGGAAATCGTATCTAAAAGACAGTGCACAACTCATTAGGGAACTACAAAATTTAAAGGTAGAGGAACATAGTTTTTTGGTTACAGTGGACGCTAATTCACTGTATACGAGCATTAGGCAGAAGGACGGACTAAAAGGGGTAAAGAGAGCATTACACGAGGACTCCAACCTGAAACAAACGCAGTTAAATTACATTTTGGAAGGATTACAACTGGCTATGTCTAGTAACTACTTCTGGCATTCAAGTGATTTTTACGTCCAAACGAAAGGTGTTGCAATGGGGGCTAGATACGCCCCCAGTGTAGCTAATTTATTTATGAACCTACTAGAAGAAGAACTCATTCATAATACGCAAAGGCCCCATTTGAGTCTTTACCGAAGATACATAGACGATATCTTTATGATATGGAGTGGACCATCAGATACATTGGACTCCTTCATTAGGGAACTGAATAACAATCAGTATGGGATCAAATTTACAAGTAACCAGGATCTAAGACAAGTTGACTTTCTAGACCTACAAATTTTTAAAGATAATGATATGCTTTCTACAAGGACTTTTTTTAAACCAACAGACAAGAATGGGTATATCCCTACATCAAGCTGCCATCACCCCAAGTGGAAGCAGAATATACCAAAGGGGCAATATATGAGGTTAAGAAGAAATTGTGGCAGGATTGAAGAATATAACGCACAAGCAAAAACACTCACTGAGAAATTTATTGAAAAGGGATATGATAAGAAAATACTTGAGATAACCATGGATAAAGTTAGGAACATGAGAAGAGAGGAGTTATTGATAGAGAAACCCAAGAACAATAGAAATGATTTTGACCTTGCTTTTATCACTGGTTTTAATAATCAATATAAACAAATGGAAACTATTTTTAAAAAATATTGGCCGATTTTAAGATCAGATAGGACTTTGGCTAAGATCCTACCCAGCAAACCGAAATTTATCTATCGGAAAGCACCTGCACTCAGGAATAGGTTAGTTCATAATGTGATAGACCCACCCAAACAAATAAAAATCTTTCCCGATCTAAAAGGGTTTATAAGATGCCGTAAATGCCTTGCGTGCAAAAATAATACAGCACAACCAAGAAAGATGACGGAATTTAGATCCTTTGCCAATAAACGGAAATTCAAAATTAATGAGCTGATTACATGCTCCAGCACTCACGTCACTTACGTTATTGAGTGCCCATGCCATAAACAATACGTGGGCAGGACCACTAGACCGCTATATGTGCGTATAAGAGAACATATTAAAAACATCAAAAAGGGTTTCCCCAAACATGGGTTATCCAGACATTTTCTGGAAACGCACGATAAGAATCCCAAGGGACTATTATTTTATGGCATCGATACTATAAGAGCACATTGGAGGGGAGAGAATAAAACGAGAAAAATCTCTAAAAACGAAACGAAATGGATTTTCCAATTGGAATCACTCCAACCTCGAGGGTTGAACCTTGATATAGATCTGAATTGCTTCATTTCCAACCACTAAATTAATTATGTTTGAATTGCCATGTCAGGTTTTACCAATTTTATACTGCAACCAAGTTATGCCATAATTTTATCTATTTTTATTTATTTAAATTTTTACAATATCTATATAATTTTACACCTTCTATATTTAATCTTTTAAGCACATTTTTAGTCTTTAGTATATACACTACTGTTCACCTTTAATTTTAGTTCTATAAGGTTCACATCTATTTTTTCCACTTATTTTCATTTTCGGGCCCTCTAGCACATATTACACATATAATTCGACTTTCACTTCTTAGTGTCTTTCATGATCTTGACCTAGAGAGGCCTGCTATATTTATTATTTTTTTATTCATCTAAATTTATTTTTATTATTTGTATTTATATATGTATATATATATTTTTCATATATTATTCCTGTATTGGTAATTGTGATTAACATATTAATTATAGTATTGAGAGTTTACCAGTCCACTGGTGCCAAAGTTTATCTGATTATACATAGATTATATAAAAAATCTGTTCCTTGGATAGCATTAATTGAATGATTTTTTAAGATTTTTTAAGTATTTTTATACAATAATTTTTAACCTATTTTGAGATAGAACTACCCTGACTTAAATCAATCCTCCTATGATGACCATTAAGCAAAGTCCAATTAACATAATAACATTGTATCAGATTAAATAGTTCCACCATTATACTATACATATAATATGCCTTCTCTGGACCTCATCCAAATAATTATACAAAATACCCCCCGAATTCCATATTACATAATGCCTGATCAATTATTTTTATTATTTGTAATATAAAATAACCCCGTTTTTAATTAATTCTTTTTATCGGTATTTGCATAGACTAGTCCTTATTGACATATATTATATATGAATCCCCCTTGAGATTAATTACATATACGCCGCCAACAAATATGCTACTTATGTGAGTAAGTGAGCATTGGGAGACGGAACTTGAGCACACAGGTTTCCTGTCTCTTTGTTTACCATCCATTAGCCCGTTTTTCAGTAATACAATTCTGCCTAGCAACAGATGATATTCAGATATCCCCTCTTTTTCTATTTGCCAAATAGCGAGTAGATTTTTAATGTTATTTTTAATGTTAATATGTTTGCCTAGCAATAGATGACATTACATGGCCCCTTGCGATGATTGGCCGGAGAATTTACATTTGCACATTCCCCCACTAAGTTGCCTGGTAACCGCTTAATACTTAAACAGACGGAATAGACGTGGTCAACGCTTCTTCAGATGACGTCAGTGTGACGAAACGCGTCGAGAACGTGACCACATCACTTCCGTCTGAACGATCCCGAGGCTAGGAACGCACGCTGATCCCAGGCGAGCACCGCGAACGAGGTAGTTGCGGACCCTATGCCATACGGATGCGCTGCATGTTGATTTTATGTGAGTACATGTCTTTTTTGGAATCTAAATAAAAGTTTTAAAGGCAATCCTGCACTATCGGAGGCTTCTGTTTTTCCCCTTTTTCATATACCCGGGAATTGTACTGGAGCTCTCTCCCTGATGCTTTAACCCCTATGTGTACCGGAGCAAGGAGTGGATACGAGTGGTAATAGGAAGGATAGGACGGAACCAGATTGCCGGTGTATGGGAGCGATCCCTGTTATCGACCCGCCATTTACCCCTGTAGGGGTACGGACATCCGGTAAGCACAGGACCCCAGGAGAGGGGGAGCACCCTATCTTCCAATCACTCACTGCACTCCCGGCTTCATAGAAAAAAAGAGCACCTTACTCCATCCTTATATGGACTATAGAACTTTATGATTTCTGTACCAACTCTGATTGCACTATTTTTGGACAATTTTAAAATACACAGAACCTGCTTTTTGAGCCTTTGAATTTATATGGTTCTCACTTTCATAATTTATATAGTTATTTGCACGGCTGCACTTATTTATTTACTAGTGTTTATATTGTCACCAGTGTGGGATGCACATAGTTCACCCACTTATTTATTTTCATTGCTTATGAGTATGCAGTTGCACTTTATTGAATAGATGGTTATGACTATTCGGAATGCACCTTATTTAGTTTGATTAGTGCACTATATTTTTTAGCACCTTTGCACACTAACTCTCTATATCACCATAATTTATTAATACTATCTTTATATGCTTTTATATTTTTATACCTACATTTACATATATTTGCATATTTATGTTGAGTCTCAATAAGCCGGTTAGGTATTGAACACATTTATTTATTGATTTGGTATCAGCACATAGTGTTAATTTTACACACATATTACACACCCATTGTGTTTTTATATCCTATTACTTATATAGTTCTTATTCCCACATACATTCTATGTGCATTTGCATGTGTTGAACTTGGTCTTGAACTATAGGAGCCTAACCCAGATTTCCCATTAACCTAACTTCCTGGCAGCGCCAATCACTCCCCTTTTTGACATCTAGTCTTCGTTTTACTCATTGAGCTGCTTACATGAAATTTCCTTACAAAAAAGTACTTTTCTTTTATAAGGGGAGCTGTATTTAGGGTAAATTCGTTTTTGTTTCTTACAGTGGTTGTTGCATTTTTTGTTTTTTTCTTTTTTTTTGTGTATCTTATTGTTACTTGTTTACTGCCACTTTAACATTTATATTTTGCTTTTTTAAATTGGTTGTAAAGCCACTTTGTCATGAGCATACAATTCCCTCTGTTAGATAATGATATGTGCCCCACTGTATGTGCTGTATAAAAAATATGCAGATTTGCACTTTATTTTAAAGTGCCTCCTGGCACTCACGTGACTGCTTGCCACTCTCCTTACCTTGGCTGGCAGCTACAGTGATAGGGGCTGAGAACTCCCCCCTGACATCACCCAGGAGGAGAGAAGGAAAAGGTAGAAATCTGCAATTTTTTTACAGCACATACAGTGGGGCACATATTATCTAACAGAGGGGATTTTATAAATATAACCATGGTATTATAGCAGCCTGAGGGGAGGGGCAGTGAGCAGAGCGGCAATCGCCCAGCTAACAGGCAGGGAGGGAGGGGGAGAGAGGACAGAGGAGAGCTGTGGATGATGGAGGCATGTAAACTGACCATGGTGTCAGGGCTCAGCCTACAGTCAGCTTACAGGGGGGGGGGGGGGAGAGCAGAACCAGGCAGGATCAGCCAGGTATTTCAGGTGATACAGGGGGCCAAATTACACAGCGCAAACACTGTGCTGTATAACAGGCTTTAAGGGAACAGGATCATTTATTTATTTATTTATTTGGGTTACAAACATTTTTCATTTTCTGTGAAAACAATTAAGACAGATTAATGGGTGATCATAGGCACCACATGCTTTGACATATTAAACACCACAAACTCCTTACAAAGAGGGACTTTTTAGGTGCCAAAAATATTATTGCATTTTCATTTAAAAAAATATGCATTTATTAATTCAACGTCAGGTTTAAATACTCCTTTGAAATTCATGTGATATCACAGTGTATTTTGTTAACTACAACAGAATAGCAAGAAAGCCCAAACAGAAAGAAAATCCTATAACCCTATAACAATAAATGGCAGTGGTCTATTATATATTGTTTATTGCATTATGTACCAAGAGATAAGCTACTGGGATAACTGATTCATATTTTGCTGTTTTTAGTTTTTAACCAACAACAGTTTGATATCACGTGAATGTTATGGATATAATTAGCTTGACGTTGAATTAATAAAAATGTGTAATTTTTTTATGAAAATGCAATTATATTTTAGGTACCAAAAAGGTCCCATTAATAAGAAAATTGGGGGCCATTGGAAAAAAAAGAAAAATAATGAGCAACCTTCTCTATTGACTTCAATACATTTTGCCAATATAGCTAAGTTTGGAAAATAATATTGCGCTTATTCAAAATGTGGGTATATCACTAAAAATATGAATGGTGAAAACCTTCTTATGGGTGTGTGGTATTACCTTAAACTGATAAAAATCTAACACAACTCAAAAGTGATGCAATTCATATAAATCAGTGATATATACAACTCAAAGTGATAGGAATTGTCCAGTGCCAATACACATGAAAAAACTTCCCACAAGTGTATACTAATATAAAAAACACATAAAAATGTGAAATTATACAAATGATATATAAAAAGTATGTTTGATGGTGAAAGTCCAATCCAAAAAAGCCAACACAAAAGTGAATGGAAAGTCCCTCCACCAGGTAAAATTCCTCCTTACCCGGCGGATAAAAGGTAAGTGCAATGAGTATGTTCTCGCTGGTATAGCGTGTATACCTTGATGTAATCCACCTCCAAACGTGCACAAACACCGGTGCAAAAAGACAAATCACGCCTCTTACCAGATTTGGGAAAAAAACAGGCTCAACAATGGCTGATAGCGATCTGAAGCCAGAGCATAGTTTTCCGTCTCCCTCTGATGATGGCGAATCCCTCTCTATTGCAGCGGTGTATCTCCAATTCACATAAAATATATGAAAGAGGCTAATGGTGCATTACCTTTGATGGAGTTTATTTCCATAAAGATTTACACTTACATGTACACGGTGAACATTGGGCGATGAATGAATACTCTGAGCAGAGAAGTTTCCAAAGCAACTCGAAAATAAAAACTTTAATTTCCGCACATGCCTAGTTTCCACAAGAAAAAAAAAATGTTTAGTAGTTTCTTCAAAATATAATGTTCTCAATATGAGAGTTGTGATACAATTTAAAGGAAACCTCTACTTGTCACTGCTAACCTCCTCCTTAAAATACTGGTTGCCTGACTTTTGCACTGACCCAAAAAATACAAAGACCTACCTAAACCTGCCTTTGGCAAAAAAAAAGTAATTTTGGATTTTAACCTACTTGTGTCAGAGATCATCATTTCATCCAGCATCTGTGAACCCTGATGAATAAAGAATAAATACCCTTTCATCCCTGAAATGAAATGGCTTCGGATTTGTGTGATGAAATAAATATATATGGATTCTCAGCTATACGTTTGGCCCCCTTTCTCCTATACCCCATAGATTTAATTTAAAGCATATCTCTAGAGGCTTCTTCGTGTTTAAGACTGGAATTGAGCTTTGGTAAAAATACATAAGAAATCAGAATTGCGCTTTTATTTTCTTAGCCTCCTCAATCCTGCATTCCAAAACCTTTGCAAACCTGATCAGTGTGGTACTATTGCTCTTTATGTAAAGTACAAGGGCATTCCTGGTAACTGAGTAGGTATCTGTTCTTATGTATCACTTCTGTGTTTTGCCTGTAGTCATCCTTTAAATATTCTCTGTTATTTATCATAAGTCAATATGGTTCTGAGATGGGGACCTCCTAAGAGGCTACAAATCAGAGAGATTGTCACCATTACTTCTCAGAACTACATCCTTGAGCCATCCCAAAGCTGACATAAACTCCCAGCACATATTAGAAGCTATCTGTATTCTGCGCACCGTGTAAAATTATTCTTACTAGTCAACAGAGTACTAGATCAAGCATGATGACCCTGAGGCAATACAGGCATCAAGGAAATACAGATCCCAGCTGGGTCCTGTCAGCCAGCAGCTGGGACTTGTAGTTTTCCAGTGGCTGCAAGTGCGGGTTGTCCATCATTATTGTAGACTGAGAAGCATATTTTTCTTATTTGTAGCTTGCTATCACGTTGACATAAATCACATCTGGTGAAAAGTATTTTTATGAGGCAAGTTTTCAACATAGAGCTGAAATAAATACATTCTATTAAGACACAGCTATTTTTTAGGTTAAGGAAACCTGTGAGATAAATATGGGAGCTGCCTTCTACTGAGAAATCGAATTGACGATCTTCTGATTCCAGTGCTTTAAAGTGCACCTCTGCCCATGCTTTGGACATTTTCATAGTTTTCATAAAATGAAAAATAATGAACATTTAAAACACAGCCTCACTAATTTCTATAGCTGCAGGCACTATGGAGCAATTAATCCTCAAAGATCATAACAGAAACTTTGAAATCAAAGCTCTTCTCTCCTTGTATTCTCTATTAGCAGGGTCTTGGTAGTCTGCTAGCCTTCTAATTTAAGCCAACCACAGATGCTATAAACCAGTTCAGAATTAACCCAACTTCAGAATTTCTGTTAGGGCCAGTTCACACCAAATGCAGTTAAGTGTGTTTTTTTTTTGCATCAAAAATGCATGGATAGTAGGTTATATGGTTTTCAATGACATAGTTCACACCAGTGCAGTCAGTTCCAGTTCCCAAAAAAAAATGAAATATGCTGCATTTTTTTTCTTTTTTGAACTGAACTTTACCGAACTGTAGAAAAACGTATCAAGAATGCACCAGAACGCACCAAAATGCACTGGAACGCACATGTCCTTATTTAGGGTGAAGAAAAAAAAAGGGGGAAATGCACTGGTATGCATCAAAATTGCACTGGAATACACATGTTTTTATTTAAGGTGAAGTAAAAAGAGGGAGAAGAAAATGCACTGGAACACATCGGAAACACGTCAAAAATGTGCATGCAGAAAAGCATCCGGAACGCCTCCAGACTGCATTTCTATGGTGTGAACTGGCCCTTAAGGAAAAATTCCACAGTACATGTAGCTACAGAGGTCAGTGAGGGCTTATTTTAAAGGTCTTTTACTGCTTGTAAATAGGGTTGAGCGGACACCTAGATGTCCGTGTTCGACGGGTTCGGCCGAACTTTAAAAAAAAGTCCGGGTCCGTGTCCCGGACTTTTACCGAACTTTTCCCGGACACCGAACCCCATTGAAGTCAATGGGGACCCGAACTTTAAGGCACTAAAATGGCTCTAAAACACCAAAGGAAAGGGCTAGAGTGCTGCAAATGGCAGCAAAACGTAATTAAGAGCATGGCAAGTGCTCTGCAAACAAATGTGGATAGGGAAATAACTTAAAACAACAAAAAAAACAGAAAAATAAAACAATGTTCTTCTTCATCTCTGAAGGACGAGGCCCATATGGAGTAGGAGGGAGGTTGAGGTGGTGGTGGATGTGGCGGTGACATAGGCGTGCGCACAGGGTGTGCTGGGTGTGCCTGGGCACACCCTAATCACCTAGGGCACATAGCATTGCCAGTGAGGAGATGGGAAAGATCTCCCTGGGACCTGCTCTGCTCTATTTCTCCTTGCCTACAGGTACATGGCCCCGATACATTACTCTCCCTGCTGGCAAACACATGCATGTGTATTTCAACTTTGGGGTGCACACCTTAATGCAATAGGCTGCGCACACCTATGGGCGGTGTAGGTGGAAGCGGCGGTGGAGGAGGACCAGGGCCGGATTAACAGCATCATGGGCTTGGTGCTGAGGATTTTGAAGGGCCTTAAGGGCCGTGCCTTGCCATGCACCCAGAGGAGGAAGGGTGCAGCCATGCATGCCTAATTCAACATGGGATGCTGTCTCTGAAGCCCATAAACACATCCATGCATCGCCAACTGTCCCTCCTTGTCCGGCCTTCACGCTGTGTGGGGAGGTTCTGAGGGTGCTGCCTGGGGAAGCGAGCATAGAAGCCAGACTTCTGTGTTTACAAGTGACAGAAGAGCGGTAACAGTGAATATGGCCAACCCGGGGCCTATATAAAAGGTAGGGGCCTGGAGCTGCAGCTCCAATAGCCCCTACATTAATCTGGCCCTGAGGAGGAGGACGAGGTAGCCAACACTGCTTCTTTTCAAAAATTTTAAATGAGGGTACACCCCAAAAGAGTGAGAAAGAGCAAAAATGGAACAATGGGTGGGTAAGGTCGGTATCCATTGCTATTCTGCATAAGGTACGGAAAAGTCCCGTGGGATCCATGCCTGGTTCATTTTAATGAACGTGAGCTTGTCCACATTGTCTCTGGACAGGCGGCTGCGCTTGTCTGTTATAACGCCCCCAGCCGTGCTAAATACCCGTTCAGATAATACACTGGCTGCAGGGCACGCCAGCACCTCCAAGGCGTAAAGGGCAAGCTCAGGCCATGTGCCCAATTTGGAGACCCAGAAGTTGAAGGGGGCAGACCCGTCATTCACTACATGTAGGCGTGTGCACACATACTGCTCCACCATGTTGGTAAAATGCTGCCTCCTGCTAAGACGTTCCATCTGAGCTGCTGGTGCTGCTGTTTGTTGTGGCGTGCTGACAAAGCTTTTCCACATTTCGGCCATGCTAACCCTGCCTTCTGAGGTGCTGGCGGTGCCCTGGTTGCGTTGGCGACCTCCTCCTCCTCCTCCTCTGCCTTGTGCTTCCACTGTGGCCCCGCTGTCAGATGGGAATGCCAGCAGCATGGCGTCTACCAGCGTGCGCTTGTACTCGCGCATCTTGCGATCGCGCTCCAGTGAGTGAATTAAGGACGGTACGTTGTCCTTGTAACGGGGATCCAGCAGCGTGGCCACCCAGTAATCAGCACAAGTTAGAATGTGGGCAACTCGGCGGTCGTTGTGGAGACACTGCAGCATGTAATCGCTCATGTGTGCCAGGCTGCCCAGAGGCGACGAAAGGCTGTCCTCTGTGGGAGGTGTATCGTCCGTGTCCTCTGTATCCCCCCAGCCACGCACCAGTGATGGCCATGAGCTGGCCTGGGTGCCACCCTGCTGTGAACATGGTTCCATCTCCTCCTCCAGCTCCTCCTCCTCCTCATCCTCCTCATCCTCCAGAACTGTGCCCCTGCTGGACAATTGTGTCCCTGGCGTTTGTGTGTGCAGGAACCCACCCTCGGAGCCCCTTGCGAATGACTGCCCTGAAAGCCTTTGAAATGTTACCTCTTCATCCTCCTCCTCCTCCTCCTCATCCTGTGCCACATCCTCTTCCATCATCGCCCAAATTGTTTTTTCAAGGAGGCATAGAAGTGGGATAGTTAAGCTGAGAATGGCGTCATTGCCACTGGCCATGTTGGTGGAGTACCCAAAACAGCGCAACAAGGCACAATATATGCAAATGTCAAATATGCAAACTATGCCGCAATTTAATGTTTTTTACACCAAAAGGGTGTGTATTGAATAGCGGAATAGGATAAAAAACTGTGTATCTCACACGTACAAACACAGACTAGGCCCGATTAAATTTTTTCCTACCCTAAAGGGAGGATGAGGAAGAGGAGTATGGAACATGCAGCACCCTCAAATCTTCAGAAGTATGAGATGAACCCCAAAAACTTGGAAAGGTGGATCTCTCTCACACGTACCAACACAGACTATCCCCCAATTTAACTGATCCCCAAAGGTTTTTGATTAAATAGCGGAATAGAAAATATGATCCAAAAAAAGTGTATGTATATCACACGTACACAACCACACTAGGCCCCAATTACTATTGTTTGTACCCCTAAAAGGCTAGATGAGGAGTAGGGGGGGTATGGAACAGGCAGCACCCTCAAACCTTCAGAAGTATGAGATGAACCCCAACAACTTGGAAAGGTGGATCTCTCTCACACGTACCAACACAGACTATCCCCCAATTTAACTGATCCCCAAAGGTTTTTGATTAAATAGCGGAATAGAAAATATGATCCAAAAAAAGTGTATGTATATCACACGTACACAACCACACTAGGCCCCAATTACTATTGTTTGTACCCCTAAAAGGCTAGGAGTAGGGGGAGTATGGAACAGGCAGCACCCTCAAACCTTCAGAAGTATGAGATGAACCCCAACAACTTGGAAAGGTGGATCTCTCTCACACGTACCAACACAGACTATCCCCCAATTTAACTGATCCCCAAAGGTTTTTGATTAAATAGCGGAATAGAAAATATGATCCAAAAAAAGTGTATGTATATCACACGTACACAACCACACTAGGCCCCAATTACTATTGTTTGTACCCCTAAAAGGCTAGATGAGGAGTAGGGGGGGTATGGAACAGGCAGCACCCTCAAACCTTCAGAAGTATGAGATGAACCCCAACAACTTGGAAAGGTGGATCTCTCTCACACGTACCAACACAGACTATCCCCCAATTTAACTGATCCCCAAAGGTTTTTGATTAAATAGCGGAATAGAAAATATGATCCAAAAAAAGTGTATGTATATCACACGTACACAACCACACTAGGCCCCAATTACTATTGTTTGTACCCCTAAAAGGCTAGGAGTAGGGGGAGTATGGAACAGGCAGCACCCTCAAACCTTCAGAAGTATGAGATGAACCCCAACAACTTGGAAAGGTGGATCTCTCTCACACGTACCAACACAGACTATCCCCCAATTTAACTGATCCCCAAAGGTTTTTGATTAAATAGCGGAATAGAAAATATGATCCAAAAAAAGTGTATGTATATCACACGTACACAACCACACTAGGCCCCAATTACTATTGTTTGTACCCCTAAAAGGCTAGATGAGGAGTAGGGGGAGTATGGAACAGGCAGCACCCTCAAACCTTCAGAAGTATGAGATGAACCCCAACAACTTGGAAAGGTGGATCTCTCTCACACGTACCAACACAGACTATCCCCCAATTTAACTGATCCCCAAAGGTTTTTGATTAAATAGCGGAATAGAAAATATGATCCAAAAAAAGTGTATGTATATCACACGTACACAACCACACTAGGCCCCAATTACTATTGTTTGTACCCCTAAAAGGCTAGATGAGGAGTAGGGGGGGTATGGAACAGGCAGCACCCTCAAATCTTCAGAAGTATGAGATGAACCCCAAAAACTTGGAAAGGTGGATCTCTCTCACACGTACCAACACAGACTATCCCCCAATTTAACTGATCCCCAAAGGTTTTTGATTAAATAGCGGAATAGAAAATATGATCCAAAAAAAGTGTATGTATATCACACGTACACAACCACACTAGGCCCCAATTACTATTGTTTGTACCCCTAAAAGGCTAGATGAGGAGTAGGGGGAGTATGGAACAGGCAGCACCCTCAAATCTTCAGAAGTATGAGATTGTGTTCACTGTACCCCACAAAGATTGAGTTCACTGCACCCCACAATGATTGTGTTCACTGCACCCCACAAAGATTGTGTTCACTGCACCTCACAAAGATTGTGTTCACTGTACCCCCCAAAGATTCTGTTCACTGTACCCCACAAAGATTGTGTTCACTGCACCCTAAAAGGATGTTGTTCACTGCACCCCACAAAGATTGTGTTCACTGCACCCTAAAAGGATGTTGTTCACTGCACCCCAAAAAGATTGTGTTCACTGTACCCCCCCAAAGATTGTGTTCACTGCACCCCACAAAGATTGTGTTCACTGCACCCCAAAAAGATTGTGTTCACTGTACCCCCCAAAGATTGTGTTCACTGCACCCCAAAAAGATTGTGTTCACTGTACCCCCCAAAGATTGTGTTCACTGCACCCCACAAAGATTCTGTTCACTGTACCCCACAAAGATTGTGTTCACTGCACCCCAAAAAGATTGTGTTCACTGTACCCCCCCCAAAGATTGTGTTCACTGCACCCCACAAAGATTCTGTTCACTGCACCCCACAAAGGATTTTGTTCACTGCACCCCAAAAAGATTGTGTTCACTGCACCCCAAAAAGGATTTTGATCACTGCACCCCAAAAAGGATGTTGTTCACTGCACCCCAAAAATGATTTTGTTCACTCCACCCCAAAAAGATTGTGTTCACTGCACCCCACAAAGATTGTGTTCACTGCACCCCAAAAAGATTGTGTTCACTGTACCCCCCAAAGATTGTGTTCACTGCACCCCACAAAGATTCTGTTCACTGTACCCCACAAAGATTGTGTTCACTGCACCCCAAAAAGATTGTGTTCACTGCACCCCAAAAAGGATGTTGTTCACTGCACCCCAAAAAGGATGTTGTTCACTCCACCCCAAAAAGATTGTGTTCACTGCACCCCACAAAGATTGTGTTCACTGCACCCCAAAAAGATTGTGTTCACTGCACCCCAAAAATGATTTTGTTCACTGCACCCCAAAAAGGATTTTGTTCACTGCACCCCAAAAAGGATGTTGTTCACTCCACCCCAAAAAGATTGTGTTCACTGCACCCCAAAAAGATTGTGTTCACTGCACCCCACAAAGGATTTTGTTCACTGCACCCCAAAAAGATTGTGTTCACTGCACCCCAAAAAGGATGTTGTTCACTGCACCCCAAAAAGGATTTTGTTCACTGCACCCCAAAAAGATTGTGTTCACTGCACCCCACAAAGGATTTTGTTCACTGCACCCCACAAAGATTGTGTTCACTGCACACCAAAAAGGATTGTGTTCACTGCACCCCAAAAAGATTTTGTTCACTGCACCCCAAAAAGATTGTGTTCACTGCAGCCCAAAAAGATTGTGTTCACTGCAGCCCAAAAAGATTGTGTTCACTGCAGCCCAAAAAGATTGTGTTCACTGCAGCCCAAAAAGATTGTGTTCACTGCAGCTCACACACAGAAAAATGGATGTGGATCACTGACACCTGCCTATCTCCAATCCCACACCACACAGCAATATCGATTGTAGTTTGTAGAACACAGTTTCCCTAAAATTCAGCAGACTCTGTCCCTAACAGGATTGAGAAGAGATCGTAGATCAGGATTGAGTGCAGATTCACCCCACCCCCCACACAGCAATATCGATTGTAGTTTGTAGAAGACACTGACCCTATAATTCAGCAGACTCTATCCCTAAAATGCCTACAACTCGCCCTGCCTAAACACTCCGACCTGTCCCTCAATTCTATCCGGACACAAATGGTTTTTTCCTGCCTATCTTTCCCTAATCAGCAGCCAGCACATTGATGTGTGCTCTGTCCCTTAGCTAAGCAGCAGAATGACGCTGCTGCGGCGGCTGCCTCGAACTTATAAAGACTTGGTCACATGCTTCAGACGGCCAATCACAGCTACTAAGACATTTGCAGGCATGGCTGGGATGGCTTAAGGCACACCAGTTAAACGATTGTTGATTGGCTGTTGAAAGCCCGCCATGAAAAGAGCGCCAAAGCATGCAAAACCCGGAAATAAAACGACCGAACACGGATTTTTACCCGAACATACAGTAAAGTGTCCGTGTCCGTGTTCGGGTAAAAAAAATCCAATTATTCGGTACGAACACGAATAATACAGTCCGTGTTCGCTCAACACTACTTGTAAACAGTACATAAATATTTGAATTTCCATAGTGTGGGTGTAGGAAGAGGGTTACATGCCTCTCTTAGTTTGCCTGTTGCCCTCAAGAAAGTGATGCTCAGTTCTGCCTCAGTCCCATATAAATACAATAGGTGACCCATTGCCAAGGGAATGGGGGTGTTTAAAACAAGTAGCAGCATTGAGTATTAGGACTGTGAACTGCTTACTTGGCTTTCACTATATGGTCCTCTCTAGAGCAGGGTTCTTCCTGGAATTGGGCTTAATGTACTGGGGTGCATCCTGACCTTGGCAATAAGAAGATTTCCCTATGCCACTGCAAATGGATTCTGAACAGAAGTATATAGTATGTTCCTGATGATGTTTGATGTTTTACTACATTGCAATGATTTGGTACTGTTTGAGTGTTCAGTAAGGAAGATGGGCTTTACTGTTGGCTAGAGTAACGTTTTTTAAATGGGAAGCCTGAATACCTGGGTGGAAGTGTGGAGAGTGGGCCAGTACACAGTTGGGTCACAGGCTGTTGAAGAGGTTTGATTCATAATGGGCTACACTGATGTTGGTGAAAAGGATCCTGAATACAGGTAACAAGTGTAAAGCAGGTTTGTTTGGTAGTAGTGGTGGTGGTTAGGGGCAGAGGTTGACCTTCTGGGGGTGTAGAGCATACCTCTCTATGGAACAAGGCAATCTGGATCCCTGTGTTGCATTTGCCCTAGGTGTTCTGAATGTTGGCATCCCAATGTCGAACCACAGAAGAAATGCAAGGTCTTACAATGTAAGTATTCTCAGTTATGGGTCAATGTTGCTGTTGACCAGAGAGATATTGTAGCTGATGGTTTCTAGCCAGCCATCTGCACACATTCTAGCAGCTTAGGTCTGCATGGGTTATGGGGTGGTTTTAGACTGAAACAGGAGACCCATGGACAGCTCTGAACTTTGTAGACCTCTAGTGGAGAAATGACTGTGTGGGAAAACTAGGGACCTGTCTACATTTGCAAATGTGCACTTAACATTACCTGGTACAAGCACGAAGCAAGCAAAGTCAGAATTAAGTCAGTTCTGTGTAAAATAACAGATTCTATATGCTGTATATCTGATGCCAGGATTGTGTAGATAGGCACCAACATCCCTAGGATCTTTAGACACAAGCAGTTTCATCTAGTCGTGGGACATTAAAGGTGCCAAAAATTGTACCAAAACATGCCCTACTGTGAAAATTCAACTTTTATTTTAAAACAGTTAAAACAAGTGTGATTTGGACTCAGTACCATACATTTTACTGGTATATTATATAATATGGATGCATACAACTTGTTCCTAAGGAGAACAGGCTGAAAAAAGTGATAATTATTCTAATTTATAGGAATATTGGGAGGTTTAGTGTGTATGGTGGTCCCCAGGTCCACGATTCTAGCCCCGGATTAACCTTCTATTTAATCTCAAGGTATATAAAGAAATATGTAAAAAGTATACGTATATGGTTAGAAATTGGTCAAAATGAGTTATGACTGTATCTTATAGTTTCACAGAATTGAAGAAGTGGGGGTGAAATGCGTTGTAATTATTGCATTGATTCCCCCACGTGGACCCTAATATCCATCTGGGAGCCTCACTGTTGAATGGAGGGGAATACATAGCGATTGACTATGAAACACAAAAAAATAAATCTGATGTATTCATAATATGTACCAATCAGGACTGAGAAAAACAAGACAAAATCAAATACGGTAGTTCCCAATCACCCAGCGCTCATGAAAATTATATAATGTATAACATCACATAAAAAAGCTTCTGCCTAAAATATATAAACAAAGACAAAGGTGTATATAACTCCTCCTAGAATCACTGCATTAAGAGAAATATCCACAGACAGCGCTATAATGTTCCTTATGGAACCATATGAATCAATGCAAAAGTGCAAATGCAAAAGTCCACAGTGTCCTTAAGCAGCCAAGAGATGGGATGGTCACCCGTGCTGGAGTAGATGTTTCTATAACCTTCACCTCACCAAGTGCCCACTCCCCTTGAATTGCTAACTCACCAAATGAAGGTGATAATTGGGCCGTTTAGTATCCTCCAAAGGCACATATGGACTGCAAATTTCCCACGCTCCAACCGGGTATTGCAATACTGGTTGTAAACTTAAATCCTCCTCCTGTATTGCCTATGTTGATCTCAGCGGAAGGTGGTGCATTTAGGGAGAAATCAAGGGCTCATAGAGTATTATAGTAATGACCACTTTATTGATCCTCTACCCCCCACACATATGCAATAAAAACAGCGTGGAAATATAAACAAATGGCAACAAAAGACGTCCGCGTAGCCTACCGGTGCCTCCGTCCCGTTCGTCAGCGACTGGAAGTTCCCTAAGTGATACGAGGCTGCCGCCCGGTGTCTGGTTGCCTAGGTGACTGTGTTGCTCACGCCCTTACGCGTTTCATCATACACAGACTTCTACGGAGGGTGTGAGCACGCGGCTAGGTCATCTCTATTTATCTCACTCCTCCGCAAACCAGTTAACCCCTTCGTGCTCAATCTGCATCAAGGTAACGCTGGCATCACAGGAGATCATTGATATGGGCCTATTTAAAACTGCATTCAAAACCTATTAATAAAACTGTGTTTAACACACTATAAAACAATAGATACATAAATGTATAAAATAACCATATATCATACATCCATATTGATTCTCGCTTCCTCTCGAGAGAGCCATTCCAATGCATATAATAGAATGCTTAATGACTAATTTTATTATTTAATCCCTAATTTCATATCAAACCAATACAATCCCTGTTATTAATCGGGACATTTTAGTTTGCGGGATCACATACTCAAAGAGGTATCTGAATGTATTTGGATATATGGATGCACACCATCAAAATATACAAGTAAAATAAATTTGAATACAATCAAATAACAAGTCGCACTCAGAAAAAAACATTTTCATAATAGTATACATATACGGCTTCAAATTGTACATAACAACTATCATCTGTAAAACCCCCGTATAAGGGTGGTACCAATATAATATACTACAAGTTAAACACCCCAGATGTAATTCGAAAGACCACTATGGGGAGGTGATGACAATATATATATATATAAGAATACGGTAACAGTAAAGATAAGGGCCCATCCTTATTTTGTAGTATAATATATTGGTACCATCCCATCTCTTGGCTGCTTAAGGACACTGTGGACTTTTGCATTTGCACTTTTGCATTGATTCGTATGGTTCCGTAAGGAACATTATAGCGCTGCTTGTGGATATTTCTCTTCATTCATAATATGTAATATATCTGTAAAAATGTATGATACTAAGTTCAAATCACACTTGTTTTAACAGTTTTATAATAAAAGATTCATCTTAAAAGTAGAGCAAATTTTGGCACACGTATTTTGGCACCCTTAAAGTGGTTCTAAAGGCATTTTTGCACAAAGGTGAAAAAAACGTTTAGTATGCAGCTCCCCCCACAGCCCCCCTTATACTTACCCAAGCCCGATCTGCTGCTCTCCTAGGTCTCTGCTTCCTGATTGGCTGAGAGACAGCAGCGGGAGCCATTGGCTCACAGCCACTATGGAAGGAGTGGAAGGCGGAGCTGAGCCCTGTTCCATGTGTCTTATGGACACACAGAGCAAGGCTCGGGAGTGAGCATATACAAGTATCAGCTTGCTATAAGGGCATTCAAAAAAGATGAGGGGCCAGGAACACCGGCGAGGGACCCGAGAAGAGGAGGATTGGGGCTGCTCGATGCAAAACCATTGCACAGAGCAGGTAAGTATAATGTGTTTGCTATTTTAAAAAATAAAAACCTTTAATATCACTTTAAATTCCAAAAACGAGGAAAAACTTTGTATCTAAAGTAACAGGTTAATGTAATAGCCACCTGTTTTGTTACAGAGCACTTACATTGCTGTGCTCCCTGTGGCCCTGCACACCATGCAAAGCACAGAGAAATATCAGGGTGTGGGGGGGTTGCAACTTCTACTGCACCCTCACAGTCCAATCGGCTGGTTGTGGGCAGAGAGTTTACACCCCCATATTCCTTAACTGTAACATAGAAAGTGCTGTCACCCTCCTGCCTGTGCTTCAGTGCCTTGAAAAAGTATTCATAACCCCCAATTTTTTGTCATAATATCATAATACAACCATCTTTCAAGGGGTATGAATACTTTTTTAAGGCACTGTATATGTCAGGGCTGTGTAAAACTCAGGAGTGATTGTCCTCCAAAAGCTGCTTTCAAACAGAGCACCGAATAAGCAGAAATACAAATCCTTTTACAGCTAAAACATCACCCATATACATATTCAAATTAGAGAACTGAATATAGATTTTTGTCTGAAGTTAGTAAGAGAATAATAAATGGCAGATTGTTTGATTGACTGATTTTCTTATTTATGTGTGCGCTATTGTTGACTGACCATCTATTTGGTGTGCAGGGTTTTTTTTTTTTGGGGGGGGAGCAAATAAAAAAAGATGCATTTTGGTAATGTTGTCTATGTCGAAGTGCATTGCATTTTTTGTAATAAGCAACAGCCACATAATATATTGCAGTAACTATCACAGAGTATGCGACCTTGCCTAGAGGAGGTGATGCATCTGGGGTTCTTTCTCAATCAAAATAACTTCTGACCTGAAGTCATGCAGGCTAACTTTAGAGTTGATTGGTTAAAGAAGAACTCTGATGAAACAGTAAAATATATAGCTAAAATACAAAGGTTGGAATTATTTTAATAGGCAAGATATTCGTAATTCAACTGCCACCATATAGCGAGTGACATGATCCCGGGCTTGAAGCTCTGAGGCTTCCTCTGTCACCTCTTCACCCCCAGTTAGCTCATTAAGTTATAATTCACCCCACAGACATGCTCACCCTGAAAACCTAGTTATTACATAACTACTTGCTATTTTGTCGCCATCAGGAATTCAACCCCGAGAAACACCATTCAGCCATTGAGAGCATGCTAGGAGATAGGAGGCGGCTGCAAATATCCTGGAGGAAATCAGCAGGACTGAGATGCAACAAAATATTATAAAGCTAAAAACGAGTATTTTTTTTTTTTTAAATAGCAATTGTTTATAATTAGGGTTTGAAATGTCACCTTATGCAAAAACATACCATCTGAGACCCAGACTGTGCATACAGTCTGTAAACTTACTGACTCAACAAGATCCACATACAGTAAACACAAGTAGACTCAGAGAATAATTCAAAGTACAACGTTGTAGTTAAATACAGGTTGGCAATACATAGGACGTTTTCTTGTCTTTCTTAGAGATGAATTTTGATTACAAGGAATTTTAATATCCTAAGGGAACACAGGAAAAATAAAAATGACACTAACTAGAAAGCATGGGGATGCAGAGGGTGTCTAACTAAGAAATGTACTAACTGGTAGCATACAGGAACTTATCAAAGCACAGACAATAAATAATAAACAGGGTAGCGTTGTCAACACAAGCAAACTAAATGCCATTTAGCAAGGGTTTATATTTACATTAAAAAGCAGTAATTGAACCCAAGACGTTGCATGTCTGAGAGGGTTTCATCAACCTGCTGCGGGCTTAGAAAAATCAAAAAGAGCTACAGTTATTATATGTATATAGCACCTTCTAGTGTGCTACCAGTGTGAGAGTAATTAAACCATATGCTGACTCATACTTAACCAGTGAGTCTGTAATTGGGTCAGGGTTATTGATTTTCAGGGCAGCATGACTCATACAGACAGCTCTCTGGTGCCTCCCCCTGGTTCTAGAAAGTTGTAGAACATTCTAGAGACTAGAGGGCGATGGCTAGGAGGAGCTGTTATGCATATTTAGGGGCCCTAGGCCAATCCCTAAGAGGTGGGCATGGCAGGGGACTGAGTAAGCCCTAAATAGGAATGAGTCATGCTGGGAAGGGAGTAGGGAGGAAGATGGAGATGCAGTGCTGAGGAGACTGTTGGTGGCCCTCAAAAGGACCCTTGCAGGAGAGGGGCTTTACCTTGGGCGGAGGCTCAGGTGCTGGCCTGGAAGGATCCTACCACAGGAGGAGGCTTTCCTGAGAGGCAGCGGGAGCAAGGAGAGGAAAAATTACTACTGCACGATGCAAGGATTTACAAGGGGGGTAACTACCACGTGTAGCAGGGCTCTCTGAAAGATAGCAGTGTGCTTAAATCCTCCTTACCATGCCCTGGGAGAATCTCCGGAGAGTCAGTTGGGTAGACTGGTGAAGAGAGTCAGTCTGGTAGATTGGTGAAGAAGAAGCCAGGTGGGCTGGTGAAGAGGCAGCCAGGTGGGTTAGAATTCCCTGCAGCTGTAGGGCTGGGACCGGTGTCTACAAGGGAGAGGAGGTACTCCAGGGTGCAGTTCACAACACATTGTGCTACATTCTAAATGGGCTTAGAGTTCCTAGCCTGTAAGGGGTTGTTGCTGATCTAACAAAGACTGTTAGCTACTCAAAATGAATTAATCAGAGCTGTACAGTCCAAGGAGTAGAAATCAGTTGGAGTTGTAAAATATAAAGGAGAAGAACAAAGTTGAGCTGTATACATAGGGAAGAAGTTGTCCCTGGTTTTGTTACTGTCAAGTTGGACATCCCAAAATTCCTATCCCCATCCAAGTTATTACTCCCTAATAAAACCCCAAAACAAAGCAACAAAGGACTGTATACCAGGGGAAGATTGGGCCAGGGGGCAGGGAGGCAATTGCCCCCTGGGCTGCTCTAATTCCCCGTAAAAAGTCTGCACGGCTTCTGCCACAGACATGTCTAAAGGATTCCTGGTGAAGAAAAATAAAAAGTCCCTGCCACTGACCTACTGAGTGTGGGTTGAAGAAAAGGACAGAGCACAGCCCCCCCCCCTTCCCCCAGCATAGATGGTGTAAACTGTGTCTGAGCAGAGGCCGGTTCAATGCCCCACTGGAGCCCCAACCGAGCTGTCCTAGCCCCCCCAACCGCCCCCTGCTGGCCAGGTCAGGAACCTGGTTTCGGCCTGTGAGTAGGGAGTACCTGGAGCAGAGCTTCAACCTGGAATCCCCCATCAGGAGGACGCCGGGAAGAGGAAGAATGGGAGGGGGGCCAAGGTGCTGCACCATGGGCCTCTGGTTTGTACTCGCCCCCTGAGCCAAGAGTTGCCATTCAGCCCCTGCTGTATACTGTGTCCGGATGAAAGTTGAAGATGTAAGGTGCCTGGCTGTGCAGCAGTGGGGAACCCTGTCATCTGCAACCCTTATGGGGGTAGCGCTCCATGCATATAAGTTACTGCATGGATAACCAACCTCAATGCCTTGGAGACAGAAGCTGTTTATTTCACCAGGCTTCAAGGCCCTGTATAAAAAAGTGACACAACAGATGAAGACAGCAACGATTACTCTACAACCCATTCTTTCATTGAAGAAAATGTGATTTGTGGAAATTTGATTAGTCTTGTCACACCAAATAATTTCACGGTTATGGAAGGTTAAGGCTATAATATTTTAAGGGGAAAAATGGCTTTTGAAACAGTCTTTTCCCATTAAAATAACACAATTTAAATATTACGGGCAGAATGGACATTTCGCAAAGGCAGGACTAAATGTTACCGCCGTACACCAGTTCTTTTTTTTTTTTTTATGTTTGTTGGGGGTTGTTGTTTTTTGATGTTGTTTTGTTTTTTTTAGAAAGTGCTGTTTTCACCATTTTTACCTTCTTTGTGTCTCATTGAACTGTCTTTGTATGTCATGGTTGCTGGTCCCCTCCATCCTCCAATTTTATTTTTAAAAAATAAAATAAAAATGTTGTAATTTAATGTTACTTCTAGCTGATCTCTTTAACGCCTATACCTAAAAAAAAAAAAAACAAAAAAGAAAGTACAAAAGAATACATTTGTTTTACAACCTGCAACTCCGTGCATATATATTCCTGTATTTCCTGTTGTCTGCACTTTGATTTATAGTAATAATAAAGAAAGGCTGCTGTGGTAAATCCACTTCTACATCGTTACTGGAGAAAGCTGAGAGAGACTGGGAAGTTTTAGCTTTAAATCTGGGAAAACCCAACCGCAGGATTGGCAAGATACTATTGTAACACGACCTCAGGAGTGCTCTCCCCAACAGAGACGATACAATCAGGGAAATTGTGATCCGCACTTTTTGATTTGCACAATATTCACAATTTGTAAATCCAGAAAATCACAATGTATGAATTGCATGGTTCTCTGTAATGCAATTCAATGCAATGCATAGATATTATTTATTATAATATGTTTAGAAAATTTCAGTTAGCTGATTTGCTCATCTACCTACAAAGTTCAATGGATAGCTTTACCTTTACAATGACCCTTTCTTTAAAAAGGTAAACGAAAAGTAGCACTTCAGGCTACGTTTATATTGTCAAAAGTATTGGGACACCTGCCTTTTACACGCACATGAACTTTAATGGCATCCCAGTCTTTGTGCATAAGGTTCAATATTGAGTTCCCCCCCTTTTGCAGCTATAACAGCTTCAACTCTTCTGGGAAGGCTGTGCACAAGGTTTAGGAGTGTGTCTATGGGAATTTTTGACCATTCTTCCAGAAGCGCATTTGTGTGGTCAGGCACTGATGTGGATGAGGAGGCCTGACTCGCAGTTTCCACTCGAATTCATCCCAAAGGTGTTCTATCGAGTTGAGGTCAGGACTCTATGCAGGCAAGTCAAGTTCCTCAACCTCAAACTTACTTATCCATGTCATGGACCTTGCTTTGCTGCGAGCCAGGCCTTCTTATCCCACATCAGTGCCTGACCTCACAAATACGCTTCTGGAAGAATGGTCAAACATTCCCATAGACACACTCCTAAACATTGTGGACAGCCTTCCCAAAAGAGGTGAAGCTGTTTTAGCTGCAAAGGGTGTGTTAACTCGATATTGAACCCTAAGACTGGGATTCCATTAAAGTTCATGTGTCTGTAAAGGCAGGCATCCCAATACTTTTGACAATATAGAGTATGCATGTTTAGAAAATTTCAGTTAGCTGATTTACTGATCTACCTACAAAGTTCAATGGATAGCTGTACCTTTATCATGACCCTTAGGTTAGTTAACGTGATTGTAAAGCTTACATTTTTTTATTAAAATAATAAACATGATATACTTACCTGCTCTGTGCAGTGGTTTTGCACAGAGTGGCCTAGATCCTCCTCTTCTTAGGTCCCACACCGGCGCTCCTGTCTCCTCCCTCCTGTCAGGTGCCCCCACAGCAAGCAGCTTGCTATGGGGGCACCTATACTTAACTATTTACAGAGCTCTCTGGTCTGGTCATGTGATCTTCCCAGCTGCTACTTCAGGGGAGAGGAGAGATCGCCAATAACAGCTGCAATGCCTGTGTCATGATGCCACCTATAGGCTTACAATTGGACATCCATTGTAATGGGGTCTCTCCTCTCCCCTGAAGCTGCTGTTGGGTAGGGATGATCGAACTTTTGAAAAGTTCGGTTCAGCCAGAACATCCGAACTACCCGAAAGTTCGGCCCGGATTTCAGAACCCCATTGAAATCAATAGACCCGAACTTCGGTAATCAAAAAACACAATTTTAAAGCCCTAAAACCCAATAAATGCCCCTAAAAAGTGCCTAGGGTTCTGGGTCACGCCCCAGGGACTATTAATCACACACAAAAAGTTCTTAAAAATTGTCATTTTTGATTAAAAAAAGCCAATTATTGAAAAAATAAACAAAATTAAAAAAAAGAGATTTTTTGATTTTGACTTTGGATTTAGTATCTGGGGGGTCTAAAAAGTGTACCTGTAAAGTTTCAGCTCTGTAGCATGTCCAGAACTGGAAAAAAAATAATTTTTCATTAGAGCAGGGATGGTGGGACCCCACTTTTACACCTATATGATCTTTTTTTGGAGGTTCTGGACATGCTACAGAGCTGAAACTTCACAGGTACACCTTTTAGACCCACCAGACACAAAATCACACAAAAAAAGTTCCTGCCAAGTTGGACATCCCAGAATTCCTATCCCGATCCAAGTTATTACTCCCTCATAAAACACAAAAACAAAGCAACAAAGGACTGTATACCAGGGGAATACTGGGCCAGAGGACTGGGGGGGGGGGGCAGTTGCTTCTGCCACAGACATACCTAAAGGATTCCTGGTGAAGAAAAATAAAAAGTCCCTGCCACTGACCTACTGAGTGTGGGTTGAAGAAAAGGACAGAGCACAGCCCCCCCCCTTCCCCCAGCATAGATGGTGTAAACTGTGTCTGAGCAGAGGCCGGTTCAATGCCCCACTGGAGCCCCAGCCGAGCTGTCCCAGCCCCCCCAACCGCCCCCTGCTGGCCAGGTCAGGAACCTGGTTTCGGCCTGTGAGTAGGGAGTACCTGGAGCAGAGCTTCAACCTGGAATCCCCCATCAGGAGGACGCCAGGAAGAGGAAGAATGGGAGGGGGGCCAAGGTGCTGCACCATGGGCCTCTGGTTTGTACTCGCCCCCTGAGCCAAGAGTTGCCATTCAGCCCCTGCTGTATACTGTGTCCGGATGAAAGTTGAAGATGTAAGGTGCCTGGCTTGACTTATAAGTTACTGCATGGATAACCAACCTCAATGCCTTGGAAACAGAAGCTGTTTATTTCACCAGGCTTCAAGGCCCTGTATAAAAAAAGTGACACAACAGATGAAGACAGCAACGATTACTCTACAACCCATTCTTTTATTGAAGAAAATGTGATTTGTGGAAATTTGATTAGTCTTGTCACACCAAATAATGTCACGGTTATAGAAGGTTAAGGCTATAATATTTTAAGGGGAAAAATGGCTTTTGAAACAGTCTTTTCCCATTAAAATAACACAACTTAAATATTACGGGCAGAATGGACATTTCGCAAAGGCAGGACTAAATGTTACCGCCGTACACCAGTTCTTTTTTTTTTTTTTTATGTTAGTTGGGGGTTGTTGTTTTTTGATGTTGTTTTGTTTTTTTTAGAAAGTGCTGTTTTCACCATTTTTACCTTCTTTGTGTCTCATTGAACTGTCTTTGTATGTCATGGTTGCTGGTCCCCTCCATCCTCCAATTTTATTTTTAAAAAATAAAATAAAAATGTTGTAAATGAATGTTACTTCTAGCTGATCTCTTTAACGCCTATACCTAAAAAAAAAACAAAAAAAAAGTACAAAAGAATACATTTGTTTTACAACCTGCAACTCCGTGCCTATATAGTCCTGTATTTCCTGTTGTCTGCACTTTGATTTATAGTAATAATAAAGAAAGGCTGCTGTGGTAAATCCACTTCTACATCGTTGCTGGAGAAAGCTGAGAGAGAGACTGGGAAGTCCTAGCTTTAAATCTGGGAAAACCCAGCCGCAGGATTGGCAAGATACTATTGTAACACGACCTCAGGAGTGCTCTCCCCAACAGAGACGATACAATCAGGGAAATTGTGATCCGCACTTTTTGATTTGCACAATATTCACAATTTGTAAATCCAGAAAATCACAATGTATGAATTGCATGGTTCTCTGTAATGCAATTCAATGCAATGCATAGATATTATTTATTATATTATGTTTAGAAAATTTCAGTTAGCTGATTTGCTGATCTACCTACAAAGTTCAATGGATAGCTTTACCTTTACAATGACCCTTTCTTTAAAAAGGTAAACGAAAAGTAGCACTTCAGGCTACGTTTATATTGTCAAAAGTATTGGGACACCTGCCTTTTACACGCACATGAACTTTAATGGCATCCCAGTCTTTGTGCATAAGGTTCAATATTGAGTTCCCCCCCTTTTGCAGCTATAACAGCTTCAACTCTTCTGGGAAGGCTGTCCACAAGGTTTAGGAGTGTGTCTATGGGAATTTTTGACCATTCTTCCAGAAGCGCATTTGTGAGGTCAGGCACTGATGTGGATGAGGAGGCCTGACTCGCAGTTTCCACTCAAATTCATCCCAAAGGTGTTCTATCGAGTTGAGGTCAGGACTCTATGCAGGCCAGTCAAGTTCCTCCACCCCAAACTTACTTATCCATGTCATGGACCTTGCTTTGCTGCGAGCCAGGCCTTCTTATCCCACATCAGTGCCTGACCTCACAAATACGCTTCTGGAAGAATGGTCAAACATTCCCTTAGACACACTCCTAAACCTTGTGGACAGCCTTCCCAAAAGAGGTGAAGCTGTTTTAGCTGCAAAGGGTGTGTCAACTCGATATTGAACCCTAAGACTGGGATTCCCTTAAAGTTCATGTGTCTGTAAAGGCAGGCATCCCAATACTTTTGACAATATAGAGTATGCATGTTTAGAAAATTTCAGTTAGCTGATTTACTGATCTACCTACAAAGTTCAATGGATAGCTGTACCTTTATCATGACCCTTAGGTTAGTTAACGTGATTGTAAAGCTTACATTTTTTTATTAAAATAATAAACATGATATACTTACCTGCTCTGTGCAGTGGTTTTGCACAGAGTGGCCCAGATCCTCCTCTTCTTGGGTCCCACACCGGCGCTCCTGTCTCCTCCCTCCTGTCAGGTGTCCCCACAGCAAGCAGCTTGCTATGGGGGCACCTATACTTAACTATTTACAGAGCTCTCTGGTCTGGTCATGTGATCTTCCCAGATGCTACTTCAGGGGAGAGGAGAGATCGCCAATAACAGCTGCAATGCCTGTGTCATGATGCCACCTATAGGCTTACAATTGGACATCCATTGTAATGGGGTCTCTCCTCTCCCCTGAAGCTGCTGTTGGGTAGGGATGATAGAACTTTTGAAAAGTTCGGTTCAGCCAGAACATCCGAACTACCCGAAAGTTCGGCCCGGATTTCAGAACCCCATTGAAATCAATAGACCCGAACTTCGGTAATCAAAAAACACAATTTTAAAGCCCTAAAACCCAATAAATGCCCCTAAAAAGTGCCTAGGGTTCTGGGTCATGCCCCAGGGACTACTAATCACACACAAAAAGTTCTTAAAAATTGTCATTTTTGATAAAAAAAGCCAATTATTGAAAAAATAAAAAAAATAAAAAAAAAGAGATTTTTTGATTTTGACTTTGGATTTAGTATCTGGGGGGTCTAAAAAGTGTACCTGTAAAGTTTCAGCTCTGTAGCATGTCCAGAACTGGAAAAAAATAATTTTTCATTAGAGCAGGGATGGTGGGACCCCACTTTTACACCTATATGATCTTTTTTTGGAGGTTCTGGACATGCTACAGAGCCGAAACTTCACAGGTACACCTTTTAGACCCACCAGACACAAAATCACACAAAAAAAGTTCTTAAAACTTTTCATTTTTGATAGAGAGACAATTATTTAAAAAAATTAAAAAAAATAAAAAAAAATTCTTTGGATTTAGTATCTGGGGGGTCTAAAAAGTGTACCTGTGAAGTTTCAGCTCTGTAGCATGTCCAGAACCAGAAAAAAAGATTGTTTGTATTAGTGCAATTATAGATCTGGAATATGGCTTCTCGCTTTTCACACCTTGCCGGTTTAATAGCAGGCGTTTTTTTTTTGGGCATTTTTTTGGGTTCTTTGGAGTCAGGAAAAACAGATGAACTTGTGTATAGTGGTACTGTATACACAAGTTCAGATGTTTTGCCTGCCTCCAAAAACCCCCAAAAAATGCCTGCAACAACACACCTGGGCGTTTTTTTTTTTTGGCGCTAGCGTTTTTTTTGGGCTTTTTTTGGGTTCTTTGGAGGCAGGCAAAACATCTGAACTTGGGTATATGGGTATATATACACACATACTTATATGTATATACACACATAGACATATATAGGTGTGATAGGAGCAGGAATATATGCTTGCGCTAATGAAATCATTTACACTAATATGGTTATGCTCCTATAACACCTATATCTGTCTAAGTGTAAAATACATATAAGTATGTGTGTATACACAAGTTCAGATGTTTTGCCTGTCTCCAAAAACCCCAAAAAAATGCCTGCAACAACACACCTGGGCGTTTTTTTTTTTTTTGACGCTAGCATTTTTTTAGGCATTTTTTTGGGGTTCTTTTGAGGCAGGCAAAACATCTGAACTTGTGTATAGTGGTATATAGTGGTAAATAGCATATTAACCACTATACTTGTGTATAGTGGTTAATATGCTATTAAACCGGCAAGGTGTGAAAAGCGAGAAGCCAACATCCTGTGCTGAAAGTGTTCTAATACAAACAATCTTTTTTTTTTATGGTTCTGGACATGCTACAGAGCTGAAACTTCACAGGTACACTTTTTAGACCCCCCCCCCCCAGATACTAAATCCAATGAAATTATTATTATTATTTTTTTTTTTCAATAATTGTCTCTCTATCAAAAATCTATCAAAAATTACAATTTTTAAGAACTTTTTTTGTGTGATTTAGTGTCTGGGGGGTCTAAAAGGTGTACCTGTGAAGTTTCAGCTCTGTAGCATGTCCAGAACCATAAAAAAAAGATCATATAGGTGTAAAAGTAGGGTCCCACCATCCCTGCTCTAATGAAAAACTATCTTTTTTTCTGGTTCTGGACATGCTACAGCTGAAACTTCACAGGTACACTATACACAAGTTCAGATGTTTTGCCTGCCTCCAAAAACCCCCAAAAAAATGCCTGCAACAACACACCTGGGCGTTTTTTTTTTTTTTTTTGACGCTAGCGTTTTTTGGGCATTTTTTTGGGTTCTTTGGAGGCAGGCAAAACATCTGAACTTGTGTATAGTGGTGTATATACACACATACTTATGTGTATATACACACCTAGACATGTATAGGTGTGATAGGATCAGAAATATATTGGTGTTAATTATTTCATTAGCGCAAGTAGTTTTTTCTGCTCCTTTCACACCTATATATGTGCAGGTATATATATACAGACATGGGTGTGTATATATACACCCTATACACATGTTCAGATGTCATGTCTCACTCCAAACATGTGCTCAAAAAAGCACTAGCAACGCCTGCAGCCAAAAATGCTGGCGGCGGCGAAGCCATATCCCTGCAGCGAAAGTCACCTAAGAGAAACTAGCTTTTCTCTATTGCAGTCACCCTGCTATGGAAGGGTTTGGTCACCCTGCCATAGCAGTCACTGTCAGTTCACCCTACACTACATTACGGTCACCCTGATATGGAAGGGTTTGGTCACCCTGCCATAGCAGTCAGTTCACCCTACACTACATTACTGTCACCCTGACACTTCATACTTTCCCTACAGAAACTAAATTTTTGAAGCTAACTAAAGTGTAAAGGAGCACTCTAACTACACTAGATATCCCTTTCCTCACACTAATAAATGCTAAATGACACTTTTAAAGTAAAATTAACAGAACTGCTTCCACTCTCTTCCATGTCCAGTATAACAATGCTAGGAATTTGGCGGGGGCTATCTTATATACTGGGGGGCGTATTCACTAATGATTGGACTATGGACCCCCTAGTCACTCCAATCACATTCCTAGCATTCTTCTGCCCCCTCAATTGGCTTTTGCTAATGGTTCTGGTCCAATCACAGGCTTTTAAAGCCCATTTCCTGAACCATTGCATTTTGGTCGGTTCTGGTTGCCGAATTCCGAACTTTTTGGGCAAAAAGTTCTAAATTCGGGCGAACCTCGAACACCCAATGTTCGGGCCGAACCGATGGTCGACCCGAACCATTCGATCATCCCTGCTGTTGGGAGCTATTTGTGTAATCAGATCAGAATTCCCTGTAAATAGGTAAGTATAAGCATCTTCCTTCTACAGGGTAGTTAGAAAGGGATTTGGAAGGGGGATGGGAGCAGGTGTAATCCAAGTAATAAAGACAAAAACAGAGGCGCCTCTAAGTGTAGACTTTGGACACATTTATTAATAAAAATATGCACTCACATCTGAACTAAAGTGCTCATGAGAGAAAACCCATTCCGATGGTTCCGAGATGAGGTATGTGGTGGACGTGATCATCCGGTCTGTGTAGCCGTCTTACTGAGATAGAGCTCTCCTCGCCGTAGCCGGCAGTACGGCGGAGCTGGAGACAGGAAGAGAAGCTCGTAGTCCGTCAGTGGAAGTGAGGCTTGGTTCACCGTCTGATAGAGATGACGTCATGAGAGTGCGACGCTTTTCCGAGCGTGCGTACTGCCGGGGGAAGGCAGCCGCGCTCCTTCTTCAGAATGGACTCTGGCTTATGGTATGACTTATGCGCCTGTATACATGTTTGGTAATCCAAGTAATAGTCTAAGCATCTTCTTTAAATTTCACTTGAAAGCTAGGATTGGAAAAAAGATAGCTCTGTGAAAGCTTCAACCCAACTAATTGGAGCTGACACAGGAGTAATAATTCCTTCCCCACCCCTTGAGAAAACACTTTGCCAATCACAAAGTCCAGTCACACGCTCCTCCGTATCAAGAAGTTCTGAGTATTTTGCCTCTTTCCCAATGACTAAATGGAGAGGCACAAGAGCAATGGAAAGTAAATACATGCTGCTGGGGAGGATGGTAGTGAAGTGACCCTCTGACTTTGCTCTTCATAGGTAAAACAAAAAGGTCACCTAAAGACTCTTTTAACCATCACTTTGGTCTATTAGCATGCACTTGTTTTAAGGCAGTCAATTGAATGGACTACCAATGCACCACAACCAGAAAGCACACCTCCCTTTTTTTCCAGACACATAACACTACAACGCCAAGCAATGCATTACCAGGTCAATGCAACACAGGTGTGTTAGAGGTGCATTCCTTCACCGTGTTGGGGTGTCAATAAAATAAATAATATAAAAATAAATAAATAAATGGAATCACAACACACTAGCGCATATATGATACCTTATCATTATCACATCACGTAGGCATAAAGTTAGGGGGAAAAAAAATTGAGCGCTACAATAAGCATACAATATCCAGTAAATTCATGTAAATAAGCACCAACAGCATTTCTAAAACAGGTCGGTCTAGCAATAAATTCTGCCTTCACTACTGGAAGTATACAGTATGTTGGCAAGTAGAAATGTTTTTATGTTTAGGACATTCTGAACAAACTAGCCAAGCATTCTGAGCTGCACTATCTCTAGACATTAGGTTTTGTATGACCCAAGCATTCATAGATTTGGGCATAACTATCCCGTCAGATACGCATATGGAATCCTCTGATTAATATTCCTTGTAATCAGAGTTTGCTCCAATTTCCTCCCTAAACTCATAAATATAAGTAAGAAAACTTCAACTGCACTAAATTAGAATTGGAAGGTTAAAGTGGATCTTATTCTTGTGATCAAAAATCCTTCTCATCCTCCATCCTCTAATGTTAGGACTTATTCAGATGAGTGAGTCCTAACATTGGAGGATGGAGGATTGGAAGGATTATTGATCACAGCGCTTACTGTATAACATTCTGGTAAGGTGTATGGTATGACCATAGGTGTTCCAGGTGGTTGGATTACTTCACATTTTTGGCACTTGACTTAAGAATGCGACACCATGTGAGTGGTTTGGCCCTTTGCTCAACTTTATAATTTAAAGAAGTATTACACTATTTTTTATCTTTCATTCTTTCGAAGTCTAGGAATTCTCATCAGGGGCGATTATTTGAGGATGCATTATTAATCTTAGGTTTGATAATGTATATAGAGCAATTGAAACAGACAAATGGCCACTGCTCCCACCTATAACTGACTTTTGCAGCAAGGAGCACTGGAAAGGCAATGTATTTCAAATAAAACCAAAGAAATTTCCAAGCTCAACCCAGCCTGTGACCACCTGAATTGTCCTGTCTAGCAATATTCATTAGAAAACAGGGGTTTAGTCTGCACACATTTGCTGCAGTCCCTAACTCTAACTTCTAAGAGTCTCCACAGTGGAAGCATTTGATGGATAGGTAAGGGGCAGGTGAGTCGGAGGGAGCCCACCCCTCCTTAAAAGCACAGGGGCACACTGAACACCCAGCACATAGCATTATATAGAGCGATTGAGGCTCCCATATATGCACAGTGGACCTGACACTGGGTTTTAAAGGGATGCACGCCCATAAAAAAGGCACTTTTGTGAGTAATATAGTTTTCGAGTTTGTGAATCAAGCTTTGTTACAGTATTACACTATGTGAGGTTTTTTATTTCTCGGAGCTTCCAAAATACCAGAATGAGGAGAGAAGGGGAGGAATACTTCTGGGGAAGAGGTTGAGACACAGAGTGACAGTCACATAGGAATATTATGGAAGGCTCTATCTGAGATATATGAGGGTATGGGTACATATATATGAACACATTTGGATTCAGTGCAGATTTGTTTGATGTAAGCACAGTATAAATGCATTTCTTTATAGTAATTGTTTTAGACATACTACACTTTATAGCATTTTTTCTTCTGGTATTTTTCCACTGACGTGAGGGAAACCACAAAGGAGCTACAATCAGAGGGGACATCACTGGAGTTGCCTGGTCTACATTGGAAAGTAAGATATTCTTTTGAAGGATATATTTGGACTGTGAATTTAAGAGTATATTAAGCTTGATAAATAGTGAGTGATGATTTTATTTACGGTATATGCTATTCCCCCATTGGGTCTTTCAGCTGCTGCAATAGCTTCAGAGTGGACATTGCAATGCCCCCTAGTGTGCTGATTTGTGCAACAGCATCTTCTTATGTTACCGACTTTCCAGCACTTTTGTTACTTTGATCTTTGCCATTCCATGATAGGATCATTTTCTTTACCATCATTTTAATAAAGATTTAAAAAAAACAAAAGCAAACATCAAAATAGGACACCATCCATCTTCTGTCAATATACTGTAGAAACAAGTACATTGGTGCATGATCCAACATAGTCAGTGAAAACAGTACAGAAAATGGAAAACAGAACGCTAGGAGAATTTAAGTATGAGGAGCTCTGCAATATACTAGAAGTGTCAGTCGCGCCGCTAAGACATTTGGAGACCCCTTATTGGGAACTAGCTGCGTCCTGATGGGGGCAGGACCACACTTTTGCATAATCGAGAAGACTGTATGGAAAATTAGCAAATGCAGAAAAGATTTCTCTTCCTCAACATGTAGCATTAAACAATAGTTTATAAATGAAGGACCATTGGTCATAGGTAATCATGTCATTAGGTAAACAGTTATCAAGGCCCTGATTGGAGATGCAATATACCAAATTTCTGTAAAAGGACTTTTTGGCTAGGGCTTTTGAACTAGCAGGAGCAGTGCAACCTTCTCAAAAACAAAAGATCTGGATGCTGCTCCCGCTTGAGGGTACCAAGAAAAAAAGAAAAAGGGGAGGAGGAGTTAAAGATAAAGGGGGAGAAGAGAAAGAAGAAAAGAGAGAAGAGAGGAAGTAATCTCTGTCCCGGGGATTCACTATGGATATGTTGACTCGTGGCAATGGTTTACAGTTCTAGAAATCATGTAGGTGGTTGTGCTGATGGAAAATAGTCTAGCCATGGCTGTCACATGCGTACAATTGTATCATGTGTATCCATTAATATTAACATCAGTTTCTTATTAACCAAGGTGCCGTGCACCCGATTTTTTACCTCATTGAAGCTGAGAGTCTTCCACGCTTTTGCAATTGTCTGCTTCGTGGCTGAAAATATATAGGTCACTAGAATGCATTCTCGTTTAGTGGTGCCAACTATTGGTTTGTGTAAGAGCACCTCCCAAGGATCTTTTTGTAGGTTATGTAGCACCGAATTTACCATGTTATAGCCCTTTATCCAAAGATGTTATGCCCTAGGGCAGTGATGGTGAACCTTGGCACCCCAGCTGTTTTGGAACTACATTTCCCATGATGTTCAGCTACACTGCAGACTGCATGAGCATCATGGGAAATGTAGTTCCAAAACATCTGGGGTGCCAAGGTTCGCCATCCCTGCCCTAGGGCATGTCCACCATATATGCTTCATGTCACCTAGGTCTGAACATCCCCTGAAGCATGTAGAGGGGAAGGAAGGGAGGAATTTTGCAATTCTGGCTTGGGTAAAATACCACCAAGAAAGAACTTTAAAGGAATTTTCCAGAGCTATGATGTTGCAGGAGGAATGGAATAGAGCCACCTAGATTTTTTCAATGTTTCCTGGAGTTTGTGTTGCTCCAAGGTCCCTTTCCCAATTAGAGCAATAAGATGGGATGCACAAATTAGTATTATTTAGTGTGGAAGTATACAGTAAGGCGATAAGGCCTTGAGTGGTGGGTGACGTCCGGCATCTGGTTTCAAATGTTGTCGTGATCGTAGAACAATCATAGTTTTTTGCCAAGGATTCAAGCAGGTGACGGATTTGGAGATAATGAAATTTCTCTGAGTCTGGAATGTCATCTGTATCTCTAAGGTATTGGAAGGTGACTATACTTCTGGAGGATAAAAGAGACTGAACTGTCGTTAGGCCATTGCTACACCACTACCGATAACTCCGAGGACTCTCCAGTCCCATACCGCAAGGGTGTGGGATAAGACAGGATTTAAAGGTTAAGGGCAGAGTTGTGTTGGAAGCCATGGTATAGTGGCGAGAGGGACCGGGTCTGTGTCTACTACATCAATAAAGGTCCAAAAGGGTGTGGCTTTTTCTGCAAACAGTTGGGCAAGAGGAGCTATCTGGGCTGCTTTATATTAATAAGTGATGTTCAACATCCCCAACTCTCCCTGGGTCTTGGGCTTATAGAGTAAATGTCTAATAATCCTTGGTCTGACGGGCCCCAGACAAATTTAAGGCATTGCAAGGATCGTAGGGCATCTGGGGGGACCAGAACAGGCAGAAACCTGAATGGATATAACAGCTTAGGCAAAAGGGTCCTCTTTATTGCATATATCTGGCCCAGCCAAGAAAAGTGTGTTTTGTTCCAGGACTCCAACAGTCAGTTATTTAATAAGGGGAGTATAGTTAGCACTGTATAGAGCTGAATATGTTGGTTTAATGTTGATCCCAAGGTAGGGGATGGAATAAGACCATTGGAAAGAAAAATGGTCCTTTGCCGTCCGGAGAGCGTCATCCGTTAGAGAAACGTTCAGCACTTGAGATTTGGCTTGATTTACATAAAGAATAAGATTTAAAGTGTCACCATATGATAGCGCTATGGACACTAGGGTACATCCGTGCCTCATCCTAATTGCATAGGGGAAAAAAGACTGGAGATATTCCCAAGGTGGACCTCTACTGGCACAACCACATAAGACAATGTCGTAAAAAACTAAAAATTTTTATTCAAAATATATTAAAAAATTTACATTTTAAAGACACATATACAAAAAACATTGTTGTATAAAAATGTTATCATCAAAAACCTCTGTTACCATGTGGTTCTAATTCTGGAACAAATGGTTTCTGGTTATGTGTAGCATCATGTATGGTGTGGTATGGTGGAGGTCACGTACAACTACTTGAGTCATTCTCGTTGCATAACATTTTTTATACAACAATGCTTTTTTGTGAATGTGTCTTTTAAATGTAAATATTTTAATATATATTTTGAATAAAAATTTAAAGTTTTTTTATGACATTGTGTTATGTGGTTGTGCCAGTAAAGTCCACCTTGAGAATATCTCTAGTCTTTTTTCCCCTGATTTACATAAAGGCCTGAGAGGGAGGAGATACCAAATTGGGGAGCGTAGTATGTGGAGAAGTGATGTACAATAAAATATCATTGACAAACATAGCGAGCTTGTGGTGCATACCGGCCAACTCAATGCCTTTGATGTCGGGGCTCAGGCAGATGTGTGCAGCCAGAGGTTCTAGGGCAATAATGAAGAGAAGTGGAGAGAGGGGAAATCCCTGGTGAGTGCCCCGATAGGATCATTTTAAATGTGCACAATGTATTTCTGTAGTTCCAGTAAATTCCATGTATCTCCTGTCCCTGAGACACAAGAAGAAGAAGAAGGATGAAATCTCTCCAAAGTGAGGGGGGCTCCTATTGGAAGATTGGAATATTTACCTTCATATCCTGTTCTGGTGACAGTTCTAACATTTTGGATTTTCTTTCTGCCAATGGACTACTGGAGAAGGTGACAAACACAGTAATAAAACCATGACAGATGTTCTAATGCTACCTCGCTCTCTCCAACCAGTAAAGAAAAATATTGGCTAAAGATACACTTTACTAGCACATTCACTTTCCATGATTGTTCCTCTTTAATGCTAATTACAGATGACTTCTTGCCTTGTCATTCCCTTTTGAAAGAGCAGTGACAGACAAATAAGCCATTAAATCAATTGACTGTCAAATCACAAAATGCTAAGGACTTCTTGCTGATCTGCCGGGAATGCCACTTGTCCAGGACGGTGTTGACTAAACAAACTTGGACATGTTCGGTAGCATGCTCACCTTGGCTTGGCTTCTGTCTTCATATACTTATGATGAGGACAACATTTATTTCAGGAATTTAGCATCAGATTTGATTAATACACAGTGGTCACATCAGTCAGCAAAAAGCTGAGTCTACATCTTGCTCTAGAAGATATTCAGGCCAGCTTAAGTGCTGGAAAAGTGAGGATTGTGTTCCTGCCATTACAAACCACAAGAAATAGCAATATCCCTCACCTTGTCAATCTATAATTACATCTGTATTTCAACATACCCACAACCTTTTCAGCATCCAGTAATACAGACGGGGAAAAGCTCTTGTACTAGTAAACATGTTGCTGAATTAGAAATCCGAACAGCTGTGCCTTAAAATGAATCCCTCAATTCCAGAAATGCTATATGTAAATAAATATGTTGAAATAAGTTGTTCTACCTGGAAATGTTATCTGATAACTCTAGCAGTAAACCAGGACAACAAGTACATGAGCATTTGCACAGTCAAGGTCCTTTAAGGGAATGTTGTTTGGTTTGTTTTGTGAACTTGCAATGAATGGTTTTCCAATGATATGGGATAGGAAAGGTATCACTGTGATCTTTTATATTATTGACCATGACCTCACTGTGTGTTTTGTTTCTTACTAACTGTCAAACTCACCTATTGAAGTCAATGGGATCACTCTGCAACCATGTACATATGCAACCATGGCAACCGTGGTATGTTAGTTCATATAAAATCCATATTAAAAAAAAAATCACCCTGGGAACAGGCAATCAGGAGGCAGCAGTATCACCTTCTGAACACTGATGAACTGCCTGTCAATCGCGGTCTTTTTGGAGGGTGGTCAAGTCTGCTGCCTGCGTCAAAGTCTTACTGTTTTAATGGCAGGTAAGTGAAAGTGAGATTTTGCTAACAGTTAAAAAAAAAGCATAGGAATATGTTTTTTTTTTTTAAACTAAGGAAAGGTTAGAAACTGTGTCAGCAGCAGATCCTCGTAGCTTTAACTGGTCTCTAGAGCAACGACGGATACCGGCAATGACGCAACTACGTGTGACGTAATTACTACGCGCATGCGAAGTACAACGGGAATGCCAGGGAGCGAAGCGGCCGCTCTTCTCACTCCAGCTGACAACTTGGAGGTGGGTCCACTCTAGATAAGTGTCCACCTTGCAGACTTCCACATGCTAGGGCCATCAGCAGAAGGACATCTAGCCATTCCAAAACGGCTTGG
This sequence comes from Pelophylax lessonae, assembly GCF_965119305.1. Taxonomy (NCBI): domain Eukaryota; kingdom Metazoa; phylum Chordata; class Amphibia; order Anura; family Ranidae; genus Pelophylax; species Pelophylax lessonae. The sequence continues at coordinate 59,876,024 of NC_138777.1, read as the reverse complement.
ACGGCGGCGTTGCTGGGTGAGAAAAATACCAGGGGCTTCAGCCCGAAGGTAAATTTGATAACCCCTCCCAGATTTTAAAGTAAGTCCCGCCCAAGCTCCACCCAATGCCCCCCCCTCATAGCTGCCCAATGCCCCACCATGAAATGTTAAAAAAAGTAACCACACACATTCTCTCAACCTTCTAATCTCCACTTTTACTTGTAACTCTTCCCATAAAGCAATTGAGAGCACCAATTATGGCAATCAGGGTGCCCCATGTAGAAGCCTTTCTGGAGGCTACTATGGTACTGCTTCAGCCACTTTCGAAATAGCAGAGGTCCCAGAACATCCACAACAATTAACAATTAACAATTAAATCCCAGGAGCCTAGAAGAAGCACCAACACCAAATCTTTCCAAATTAGCTGTAACCAGAAAATGGTGAGTCAGCTCCTCTATGACTTCCTGGGAAAGTTGAACATCAAGGGCTTGTTCAAGAAACCGTGCACAAAGCAAAATGTTAAGTGAAAATTGCAGCAACCCAGAATAACCAATCAGCATTTACTTATTTGACATCACAGTAACAAAAGATGAATTCTGATTGGTTGCCACAGGGTTTAGGGTGCCTTTGTACAGTTTCAGTAAATTAGGTAATATGGGCAAAGGATTCATCAGCCCTCCATCACTCACCCAATGCCATCTGTGTCTTCTGCCCTCCTGTGCTTGACTGGGCCATCACTTCCCTTGGCTCTAAGCTGAGCCATGCTGCTGCCCGAAGAAGAGGGAGGTGGGTGGAGGCGGAGCCAATTCTAGGTGAATTTGAAATCCTCCTCCGCTCTGAACGCTGGAAGTCTCTCCTGCTGCTGCTATCACGTGATGAATGACATCACTGGTTGCTAGACACCAGGCGATACTAGCAACCAGTGTGGCTGGGCAGGCAGTAGAGGCCCAGCGGAGAGGTGGAGGAGGAGCATATTGGACACTCAGGGCTAATAATTATAAATAATCCACACGAGACCCGGGGTTTTTGGGGGCCCACTCAGGGCTATAGCCCCGGTCAGCCCCCCCTCCCGACACCACTGGGCTTGGAGGATACATAACTGGATTGTGTGAGTAGTAATAGATACTTATGGGAACTTTATAGGCCCACGTTTAGAGCCTTATGTTGGAGTATATCCCTTTGATAATACATATATATATATATACTGTATATATATATACAGTGGGTACGGAAAGTATTCAGACCCCCTTACATTTTTCACTCTTTGTTATATTGCAGCCATTTGCTAAAATCATTTAAGTTCATTCTTCTTCCTCATGAATGTACACATAGCACCCCATACTGACAGAAAAACACAGAATTGTTGACATTGTTGCAGATTTATTAAAAAAGAAAAACTGAAATATCACATGGTCCTATGTATTCAGACCCTTTGCTGTGGCACTCATATATTTAACCCAGGTGCTTTCCATTTCTTCTGATCATCCTTGAGATGGTTCTACACCTTCATTTGAGTCCAGCTGTGTTTGATTATACTGATTGGACTTGATTAGGAAAGCCACACACCTGTCTATATAAGACCTTCCAGATCACAATGCATGTCAGAGCAAATGAGAATCATGAGGTCAAAGGAACTGCCTGAAGAGCTCAGAGACAGAATTGTGGCAAGGCACAGATCTGGCCAAGGTTACAAAAAGATTTCTGCTGCACTTAAGGTTCCTAAGAGCACAGTGGCCTCCATAATCCTCAAATGGAAGACGTTTGGGACAACCAGAACCCTTCCTAGAGCTGGCCGTCCAGCCAAACTGAGCTATCGGGGGAGAAGAGCCTTGGTGAGAGAGGTAAAGAAGAACCCAAAGATCACTGTGGCTGAGCTCCAGAGATGCAGTCAGGAGATGGGAGAAAGTTGTAGAAAGTCAACCATCACTGCAGCCCTCCACCAGTCGGGGCTTTATGGCAGAGTGATCCGACGGAAGCCTTTCCTCAATGTAAGACACATTAAAGCCCGCATGGAGTTTGCTAAAAAACACCTGAAGGACTCCAAGATGGTGAGAAATAAGATTCTCTGGTCTGATGAGACCAAAATAGAACTTTTTGGCCTTAATTCTAAGAGGTATGTGTGGAGAAAACCAGGCACTGCTCATCACCTGTCCAATACAGTCCCAACAGTGAAGCATGGTGGTGGCAGCATCATGCTGTGGGGGTGTTTTTTCAGCTGCAGGGACAGGACGACTGGTTGCAATCGAGGGAAAGATGAATGCGGCCAAGTACAGGGATATCCTGGACAAAAACCTTCTCCAGAGTGCTCTGGACCTCAGACTGGGCTGAAGGTTTACCTTCCAACAAGACAATGACCCTAAGCACACAGCTAAAATAACGAAGGAGTGGCTTCACAACAACTCCGTGACTGTTCTTAAATGGCCCAGCCAGAGCCCTGACTTAAACCCAATTGAGCATCTCTGGAGAGACCAAAAAATGGCTGTCCACCAACGTTTACCATCCAACCTGACAGAACTGGAGAGGATCTGCAAGGAGGAATGGTAGAGGATCCCCAAATCCAGGTGTGAAAGACTTGTTGCATCTTTCCCCAAAAGACTCCTGGCTGTATTAGATCAAAAGGGGGCTTCTACTAAATACTGAGCAAAGGGTCTGAATACTTAGGACCATGTGATATTTCAGTTTTTCTTTTTTAATAAATCTGCAACAATGTCAACAATTCTGTGTTTTTCTGTCAGTATGGGGTGCAATGTGTACATTCATGAGGAAGAAGAATGAACTTAAATGATTTTAGCAAATGGCTGCAATATAACAAAGAGTGAAAAATGTAAGGGGGTCTGAATACTTTCCGTACCCACTGTATATATATATATATATATACACATTACTTACGGTTTCCCTTGCTGAGTGAAGGACCCTGGCTGATGGGGTGACCAAATGCTCTTTGTGTTCTGTGGTGTGTAAATCTTGGTGCACCATATACACAATACTCTGGAAAAGGCTTTTTTATCAGAAAGATAAAACTGAGTAAGTTCACTATGTGAGTTGTGAAAAAAAATGATGATATATAAGTGCTATGATGTTTTTAAAAAAGGTGATTTATGTTACAGAGTGGTACATAATTCTTTGAAGAAGACATTGTTGAAATTGTTGAAACGCGTTGGCTTTCTCCAGCTTCTTGACGCCTGTAATGTGCTGTTATTGGTGCAATGCTTGTGTTTAGCTAGGAGATACCACTGTAATAAGTATCTGTAAAAATCGCTGTTATTTGATTGAGGAAAATGTGTTACATGCAAAAAAGACAATATGAAGCACAGAGCTTTACTGTATACTATATATGAATTTTAAAATGATTTAAGCATTCTCATTAAAAATAAAAAAAATTTAACATAATATTTTGTCTATACTTTAGTTCCCTAAAAAATGTCAAAATGCTGTAAGAGGATTTCTTTGTTATGCATAAAGGGATGATGGCAACTACACCCTCAGTCATGTGAGCATTTTTTCAAAAGGTTAGTAACTTTTTTTTTCTTTTTTCTTTTTTTTTCTTTTTTAATGCTAGTTTTTTAATTCTACTGTTGTCATACTTTCTGTTCTGAGGATGGTCGTCACCTGGACAGGAAGTCAGGGACAGCTTTACAGTGGGGGAACAAAACCTGACAGAGCATCTCACATACTCACCTCCGTGCTGCAATTTCTTTGTGATGCTGCAGAGGTCCCCCACTGGCTGTAAGCCCAAGAACTGAGTCACTACATGACTGCTGATCATGCAGTTCTCAGTAAACTCTTCCCCCAGCTACATCAATAACCTGATCTCAAAATACCAACCTACTTGTTTTCTTCATTCCTTCAAAGACCTCTTGTTTTCTAGCTACTTTGTCACCTCCTGCCATGCACGCCCTTTGTTTGCCTTTTTCCAGCCCTTGGGGCACTTTTCCATCCACTGATACCAACAATAGAGCATAATTCCACCCCCCCAACTTGCCCCAGTGAAGGGGCACAATTCCTCCCAATGACACCAACGAAAGGGGCACAATTCCTCTCAATAACTCAATGATCCAGTGACATCAACAGTTGTTGACAATGACACCAATGATGGGGCACAATTACTCCCACTGACATAAATGATAGAGCATAATTCCTCCCACTGACACAAACGCTAGAGCATAATTCCTCCCACTGACACCAGAGAGGGGACACAATTCCTCCCACTGACACAAATGATAGGGCATAATTCATCCCACTGACACCAGAGATGGGGCACAATTCCTCCCAATGACACCAACAACTGGGCACAATGACACCAGAGATGGGGTGCAATTCCTCCCAATGACCCCAACACTTGGGTACAATGACACCGCTGATGGGGCATGAATCCTCCCAGTTTCATTATTGAGGGGCACAATCTCTCCCACTGACACCAACGTTGGGACACAATTCCTCCCACTGGCACCCAAGATGGGGCACAATCCCTCTCACATGCACCCAAGATGGGGCATTGTTTTTTCTGCTGACCTTTTCTACTCCCAATGGCCACAGTCTAGCCCCCCTTAAGTCTGAAGAACAGTAAACTAGCCCCTTCTTTAGAAAGTTTGGAGACCCCTGCATTATACTCCTATTCATTTTGCTACTTTGTCCAGACCTAAACGCTCTAGAAAAACTGATTTTTTGTTTTCATCATTTTTTTCCTTGTATAATGAAATATTTGATGGGTAGGAGCTGAGAATTGGCCCAACTATTTTTGGTCAATAGTCGTATATTCAAGAATCTTGCCCAAGACCACCCACTATCAACTGGGTCCGTTTTAAAACCTGCCTTGTTGGCTTTTTTTTTTTTTTCATAAGCAATGCTAGAAGCCAGTGTAAACCTTACTCTCCCTCTCCCCCTCCATGTCCTGGAGGACGATCAGATCTTGTTTGCACGGCCAACTGCCCTCCTTTTTCTGTGGGCACCTTTAGACTGAAGTTCTTCTCTAAAGCCTTAGGCAGCAATAGGATTTGTAAAATATTAACATATACTGACAATGTTAATTACATTCAGATGACTGTGTTCAAATATAATTGCCTGAAACATGATTCCCATTATCCTTATCTCAAGTTTTGAGTGTTTCTGAGCGTCCCAGATAGTAGCACAACACAAAGTAAATATTTGTAAGCCTTTTACATGCAAATGCTTCATATATGTTAATGTATTTTTTTTTTATCAAACTGTTGAAGTTCAAACGCATACATATTTTTAGATGTCTCACTCTTTCTTGATATTACAATATGTTTCAGCAAGGGACAGTCGCATCTAAAGTTGCCTGTCATTTTGGATATCCTTCCTCTCTGAATAGACGCAGTTTCTTGAGAATTAGAATGCTGGATTCAGTGGTCTGTTTGATTTAATGTGCTTGTTCAGAAGTGAGTATAGAGGTCCAGATTGAAATTCTAAATCAATTGGATGTCACTTGTGAAAAGGTGGACTGTCTGAAGATGGCTCATACAAACATTCCATTTTTTTACAAATCTCCCGAATAACAGAGTTGCCTTGTTAAAGGGGAATTGCAGAAAAGAAATGCAATGAGTATGTAGAGGAAGGCGGGTTTACTTATAGATAAATGCTTGACTCTGTGTCCTGGCAAGGTCACAGCAGCCGTTTTATGATAAGAAGAGTTCCCAAGTGTTCATGATTTAGAAGGGCTGTTCCTCTTTCGGAACTAAATTCCTCTGTTCCTCTTTTCCCATCATTTGTCCCTCTCTTTGGACAGATGTATATAGTACATTGTACTATTTAGCTATGATAAGTGTAGACCTCATGCACACTGGGCATTTTTAATGCTGCTCTTAGGGGCATCTGCTGTTTTTTCTTCTGCCTCTAAATGCCCCTGCATGCTAGCATATGGGATTGATTTACTAAAACAGGAGAATGCTCATGTAAGCTCACTGTTCCATATCATGTGGGACTGCCCGAAACTTGCTCTCTTCTGGAAAGCAGTATCTGCGCTTATCACCCAAGTGTTGAGATTCCCTTTTACACTGTCCCCAGCTATGGCGCTCTGCTCTCTGGATATGGAGAATGTACACCACCGCTTTAGAGTGGTTGTCCTCCACGTTCTTTTGGCAGCGCGTTTAACTATTTTGCGCCACTGGAGAGCCATAGACCCCCCTGAGCTAACTGAAACTATTCAAATTATTCAAACTCACGCTTCTTATGAGCTAATGTTTGCCTCCTCCGCTAATAGACTTTCAGCTTGTGCTAGTCCCTGGGAACCCTGGACATCTAGATTTACCTCTACTTGTTTGTGACTGTATACCCCTATACCCTCTCCCTCCTCCTCCCCTCCTTCTACCACTTCCTTTCCCATTGTTCTGTCCAATAGTTCACAGTCGGAGACCTCATAAGATTTTATACCTGACTAAATTATATGATTGATGTGGGTAGGGGATGGCCCCTTCCGCCTTGGTGGTTCCACCCTACCGGGGCCCATGTCTGCCCGACCACTTTGAAGGATCGGGGGCTGTGGGATCAGGGGTGGGGGGGGGGGGGGTCTGGAGCCCGCCTAATCTCTTTTGCTCTGTTACCGTTTGTATCTAATACTATATTCCGTCACGGAATCTGTTCTGACCTTTATGAGGTGTGTTATGATTGCCGGAGACCTGCGAGTCCCTCTGTTTTTATGCTTGTTGTTCTTTTTATTTGAAAATTAATAAAAACCTATTGAAACTAAAACAGGAGAATGAAAAATCTGGTGCAGCTATGCATAGAAACTAATCAGCCTTCATTTTATTTTTCTCAAAGCTTAACTGGACAAGCTGAAGTGAGAAGCTGATTGGCTACCATGCACAGCTGCACCAGATTTTGCACTCTCCAGCCCCCAGTCCATCATGAATCCTGCTGCCAGAATAATCCACCTTACCAACCAATCAGTGTCTGATACTCCACTCTGCAAATCCCTTCATTGGCTGCCACTCACCCCATGAATCAAATTCAAAATACTAACAGTAACTTACAAAGCTATCCACATCTCTGCCCCCAACTACATCCCTAACCTAGTCTCAAAATACCAACCGACTCATTTTCTTCATTCCTCCCAAGACCTTCTGCTCTCTATATATAAATCCTATATAATCATAATAACATAGTGTCCCTAGACATTGCACTCATGATCGGTCAACGGATTGTCTCCACTTCTGGGTTTTTTCAACAAATACCCAGTGATTTTCTGAAACGTTTTGGAGACTGTGTCTATCTAAAAACTTTCGATTTTCACACTTCGCCAGCGACATGAGTCAGGAAGATAGCAAGAAATTGGCCAGATGAGTGAACTGAAGGTAACAATGATGCAGAATAGGTCTCAAGGGTTCAGGGCTCAGGACACAGCAATCTTTTGGATGAAGATGCAGCATTCAGGCAGAGGAAGGAAGCTTCTCTGATTGGATACATCAATGACAGCGAAGACAAAAAGTGGACATTGTGTCACTCTGATTAGAAATGGTGGTGACAGCTGCATCGCTCTGATTGGAAGTGGCGGTGACAGCTGCATCGCTCTGATTGGATATGGGGGTGACAGCTGCATCGCTCTGATTGGATGTGGCAGTGACATTTGTGTGGCTTTGATTGGATACAGTTAAAGGTTTGGGTAAAACCCTGAAGTATGCACGTGGAGCATCATAGAAGCAGTTGTGGTGCTGGATCTAGGAAGTTAAGTAATGCTGATATAAAAGCACCAAATTGATTTAAAAATATACCACATGAATAACCTTTTACTGGTTCTCTGTTTTACATCATCTGACAAAAAGCCAATAATCCACATCATATTTTGGAATATTATAACAGTAAATGCCTGTCGGCAATATAACATGTTTTTTTTTTTTTTACACCAGGAGCTACAGGTCATTACAGTACAGACTGTATGATCTGTGCCAAAAGTAGACTCAGCCAAATTCAACAGTTTTAATCAGTGTAGCTGCTCCTAGAGTCTTCAGGATAGAGTCTTCAGGATACAACTTCAATGTAAAGACTTTGGAAGCTCTCACTTAAAATACTTGAAGCCCAATTAGAAGTTCGCTCCTGTTTTCTTTTTAACACATGGTTCCACCATATGCTATGGTTTTAACAGTTTTTAACATCATGCTCTTCCAACGCATTTATATATGTTGTCATAGATGAGAAATGGCCACATACCTCTTCACAGACATTATCAGGAAGAGAAGGGTGTGTCTGACCAGGTCTGTTAGATTACTGAGTGCACTGAGCAGTGTGGTCAGACCAGGGCCGGATTAAGAGCATCATGGGCTTGGTGCTGAGGATTTAGAAGGGCCTTAAGGGCCGTGCCTTGGAATGCACCCAGAGGAGGAAGGGTGCAGCCATGCATGCCTAATTCAACATGGGATGCTGTCTCTGAAGCCCATAAACACATCCATGCATCGGCAACCTTGTCCGGCCTTCGTGCTGTGTGGGGAGGTTCTGAGGGTGCTGCCTGGGGAAGCGAGCATAGAAGCCAGACTTCTGTGTTTACAAGTGACAGAAGAGCGGTAACAGTGAATATGGCCAACCCGGAGCCTATATAAAGGTAGGGGCCTGGAGCTGCAGCTCCAATAGCCCCTACGTTAATCTGGCCCTGGGTCAGACTCTGGTGATCATTAGACTTTGCAGTCACAGTAAGGGCTTGCTCACACTGAAGTTCCTGAATTCAGTCTCCATGTATACTAGAATTTTTTTTAAAGCTAAAAAATGCTTGTAATAGCATTTTTTTTAGCAGGGTTTAGGAGTGTTAGTGTTTTATTAGGGTTTTATTAGGGTTTTTTGCAGTTCCTTTAAAAAAATAAATAAATAAATAAAAAAAACACTCAAAAAACGTTATTAGTAGAATATAGTATTTTTTTTCTCTAGGTAAAACGTTCCAAGAAACTCTACAAAAACAATTTTCTTTCTGCTTCTAGATGCTGAAGCTCAAAGAAGGCTAATTGCCTAAAGTAGTTTGCATGGGCACATAGGATAACACTATTTAGCATCTAGGAGCAGAAAAAAAATGCTAATAACAGCTTCTAGGAGCGTAAAAAAAAAAAGGTTGTGTGCATGGAGCCAAAGTGTGCATTTCTACATGCATGTTTACATACATTTGCAGTGCATTTTCTGCATAATTTTTTAACCTTTAGTACAAAAATCTTTATTTAAAGTATTACTTAACCAAGAACCTGAATTCAAGAACCTGAATCGGAAAATGCACTTGTTTTAGTAAATATAAATGCATAAATACCTTTTCTCATCAGCAGTATATAGCAGCCTCATGACTTGTATCAGTTCCTAGTAAAGCTTGTAGGAGGAGTTTTAATTCTCCCCTGATCCTCTTTCTAGACATGTCTGGACAGTACTGATTGGCCAACAAAACTCTCTAGCAATACACACCAAACTGAGCATGTGCAGCCCGTCCCCTGACTCTGTAAATATCAGGTTATTTTTTGGAGACAGTGAAAGAAGAGGAGGATCAGAAAGACAGGATCAAACAGCCTTTATACACAATGCAAATGATTAACCCCTTAGGTTCCACAGTGAGTGTAACAAGCATGTTTTACTGCATATACAGACTGATTTTATTGTTGTGTGTTTAGTAACACTTTAATATACAAAACAATTTTCCCTATTGTTTTTTGCATGTTCCATTGCCTTTACACACATCTATGCTATGCCATGTGTGAATCAGGGTAATTAGAAAACACACCTTTTACTGTGCACACATTTTGGATGCACCTGAAAGCATCTGGTGTGCCGCTGCTGCAACAGAAGTGGTGTAGAGATGAGTCTATCAAGTTGTCTGATTTAATATCTGTTTCTGTGACTTCAATTGTTCTGTTGCTACTATGAAGACAAATCTTAACTAATGCAAGATTAATAAAGTGTTTTGGTTTGACTGAAGCTATCCTTTGAAATTTTACAATGAGTAGCTTCAGAGTCCCAGTATGCAACCCAAAACTTTGAGAACGGCAAATTCCATCTGATGTTTTCCTGCATGATTAATTTCCTTTTTAGTGAAATTTGACCTTTTCACTGCAGGAAAAGTCAAATCAAAAATGCTTCCCATTTGTTCATACTCTTTAGATATACACTATATTTTAAAATTATACTGAGCTTTTATCATTTTATTCTTTAAATGATTCATACATCGATAGCACCTTAGACTTCTCTGCATGCTCTGATTTTCTGTTGAATTTGCGTTGTGTACAACCTGCAGTAAAATATTAGATTAGATTTGATTCGATTAGATTAGAGCAACACTTCTCAACCTTTTTATCCCAATGGAAACCTTTATAAAAAATTTAGATCTCGGAGAATCCCTGCTAAAATAATTTTGTTTGGGGTCAGTGGAAAAATGCCCCTTTTATTGGTGGCCCATATAAAGACTGTCCTCTTTCTAGTGGTGGTCAGAATGCTCTCCTTCTAGTAGTGGTTTGGATGCATCCTTAGAGCTTGTTCGCAAGGGCGCTCAACTCTTAGGAAGGGTGGATCCCTGCTAGTTTGTTTTTTACTATTGCTGAACTGGAGTGCATACAAAGTGAATTGGTACATATCTGCTGCACAGGCTCACCTGCACAGCCGAGTTTGACAGTACACCTGGACAGGTGCATGGATCCGGATACACAGGCTCTGCATCCACTTATCCCTGCATATCAGTCAAACTTGGTTGCGGTGATGAGTCTGTGTACCCATTCACTTTCTATGGCCTGCTTGCATGCAGCTCAACAGCATTAAAAAGTAAACAAATAGCTGTGCACTCTCTATGGGGCTGAGCTACTAGCCTCAGTCCTAGGTGAACGAGCCCTCACACATAGCTAAAAAATATCATTGGTGCCCAGCAGCGGGCTCTAACAAGTGGCCTTGGGCTTGAAAATATGCAGACACCATCAAATGTTTGGTCAATCTGCCACAGCTCAAGGGATCTCTAGCAACCTCTAGAGGATCCCAAGGGCTTAACGAAATTTTGGTTTTGAATGGATGGGTTAGAAATTTTATTTGGTACCCCTTATTACATGCACATGCCCTCTTTTTTCTGCAGATCATTTAATGGCATGAAATAGTATTGAAGGTCTGGACTAAATATGTGTTCATTTGCTGGAAGTGTGCATGCTGACATCACAATTCTGACCAACACCATGTGTGTGACCCCCGTGCCCCCGAGCGGGTCGCTGTCTAATATTGTTCAAAGCACAGTCATTGTGCACTTCGAGGCACAGACAATAAAAATAAAAAGAGAAAACAGGGCACCAGGTCATTACGAATAAAAACAACAACACTTCATTCCAATATCCACTTACATCTGAATAATTTGCAGAATGCATGTAGAGGTGCTGTTGTATCATGTGTGGTAATCCAAGATGGTAGACAGGGTGGGCTGGAGGGCTGCTGAAGTTGTCTGGACCCGCTGATGATAAGTGGGGCTAATCGCATTAGCAAACTCCTAGGCTCCCACCACCAAGTGACCAAAGATAAAACGGCCCTATAGAGAGACCACCACTCACACAAGTCCAGACCCACGGAATAAGAGAGCAGGAGGAGGGCGGCGTCACAGGCTCTCATGCACCACTACTGGCTGCAACAAGACACAGCACACAAGCTGGGGAGGGGGTGGGCCGCAACTAGTTTCTGAGGCCCAGCCTCCTTCTTCAGGCCCTGCCGTTTTTCCCATTGGCTTTTATCCTGTGATTCTCAGCTATTTATGGACTACATTGACGTAAAACACCATAATATTATTTAATTATCATTTTTCTCTGTTCCTATCAGTCTGCATATTTTTATTCGCATTAAACACATATAGATCTCATCTAATGTCAGTAAATGCTGACTCGCTTATTTTCAGTTGGTGAATTGTTTCCCAGCACAGATGTTGATGATGACCAGGGTTCTCCCTCACTAGTAAAGGATCCTCCAGCACATACAGAGCACAGTCCAGGCACAATGACACAAAGAGCAGTCTAGGGTATGTCTTTTTGTGGTTTTATTGTTAAATATTTTGGATGGGGTGTAGGGTAGTATGGGATACTTCAGAACCATTAACAGAAACAAAAGAAAACTCTTCTCTATGTTGCAAACTTCAGGAATAGTTGTTCTGCTCAACCCAAAATGCAATCCTCCCATGGGACACTAGTAGAGGCCAGAGGTATGTACTACTCTAGAGGGGAACTACTTGACCCAGCTTTAAAGGACAGTCCTCCCACGACAAACTACTGGAGACTAATGTATGAACCTCTGACATAAGGAATTACTTAGCTCAAATAACATAGTCTTTCCACTAAACTAAAGGGGTCTGGTCAGTATGTACCTCTCATGAAAGGAACTATGAGGCCCATCACTCTCTAGGATCTTGCAGCAAAGCAGTACTCATGAGCAGCTGTGTCCATTCATCTTTCTTCAGGTGCCTTTCAGTGAAGCTATGTGGACTGGATCCTTAGGTAAAGTCGCAGGGTGTACGATACCCTCTCAGATGTAGGCCCCCAACTCTGCCACAGCCAGGACCTTGATGAATATCAACTTTAAACAGCAGGATGGCTGGAGGAGGGGGGTAGACACCCTCCACCTGAACAGGTGGAATCCTTTGGACAGGAAGACCCTTCTCTTCTACAGTTCAGACTATTTATGTTCTTCACAGACACCTTCTGGGCATGCTGTCCATTTGCCTTTCTCCACTCCTATGTTTCAACACTTTCTTCTAGGAGGGAGCAATCAAACTTGCAGCCTTTGAAATCCAGAACAGCCAAAATAAATCAACAACTGCTCCAATGAATACAAAGGAGTCAAGAAAGTACTAAATGTACCCAACATCCTACCATCCTAACAAAGGAGGGTGCTACAAACAGGAAAGATTAGGGCTGATCAGGAGCCAGCAATTTCCAGTTTAAGTTGAGATTCCAATTGGTCCATCATCCCCTCAGCTCTTGCCGACCTCCCCTGTGTATTACTTTAAAGCAGATCAAAACCCAATCACCAAAATCTAAGTTTTACCATGTAAAACCTAAGTTTTAAAATTGTAAGTTTTACCATGTTAATGCATTCTTCTTATATCTGCAGCATTCATTAGAACATTACCTGGTGATCATTCTATAAAGGTCCTTGTTCATGCACTTCCATTAATGATAACAGTCTCCCAATTGTGCTCTTCCATCATCACCATGCCACAAGCACCCCTGGCTGAGAATACACACAGCAATACTGATACACCCTATATACCGTAGGCATGGTCCACCATTGACACACTCAGTGAGCCATCCCAGAGCAACGAAGTGCAGCTGCTGCTGGAGTAAGTACCTGTAGACAGAAAGCACCTGAAAGAGACTGAAAGAGATCAGCACTGCCAAAAGATAAAAAAAAGTTTTAAACCAATATATTTAATATTATAATTATATAGTATTTATATTAAAAATGGCCATTGCTTATAAATCACAGTTCCTTTGCAAACTAACTATTGTCTAGTTATGTTTTTTTAATTTTAGTGGTCTGATTGAGGGGATGGCTTATGAACTTGCTAGATCTGGAGCTGGTAGATAACCATACTCTTTTAGCTGGAAGAAAGACTAAGCCCAGAAGCTAAGAACACTTCACAGAGATGCCAGAAAGTCATGAAAAATGTGAGCAAATGACAAAAGTTGTGGCCCACAGTCTTGCTTTGAGGGGTTAGAAGATGAAATGTCAGTGAGATAACGTTTTCCATTGGCAGTAAGGGGCAAGCTCCCGCATTTACTACTTATTGGCCTGGAGAAGCTCAGATCAATGCTTTCACTCTTTTTGGGATGATAAAGGAAATGCAAAACGTGAGAAAAAAAAGTGATATTGCATTTCAGGGATGGTAGGTAGAGATGTGCAAATAATTTCTTTATGCCTCAGAGGCCAACTGTTCTTCCAAAACTGTTGGCTTTTGGTGCCGACATGGCCTAAATATAAAACCATAAATCAAACTGGCATGCAGCTGTATCAATCTTGTTAGATCTCATCAGTGAAAGTTATGGACACAAAAGCTTCTATGGTGCAGAGCAGCTATAAAAATAATCATTAACATTGAAGTCACGTGGACCGAGAAGGGGAAAAAATGCCATTCAGTGGAATGAAGATTAAAAGATCAGCACTGCCTTCCTAAAACAGAATAAATATATCCTAAAATACATTCAGCAGCAGTTTTTCTTTTCCAATCAATCACTGACTTTTACAGTCGGCCGTCTGAAAGATTCTTTCTTTTTCTACTGAATGTCATTCTTGACAGCTCGAGGCATTAAAGGGGTATTTAATTTTAGACTTAAAGTACAAAATATTTTGAAGTTGCTATTGAGACCAAACCAGCCTCCTAGGGTTACAAAATTGCTTTGTGGCTGTCTGTGAATGTCAGTGTGTTTCAGAGTTGACATCTATGTCACTCGTGCTACAGTGGATCAATTACAGCTACAAATGTCTCTCTATGGTATTATCACCTTATTCTGTGCACGCCTGAAAAGAAAGTACACTAATATTACCAACAGGATATCACAGGATCGCCAAGCGGAATGTTAAAGGGAAACTTCAGGTTCTGCCAATATACAGCTTTCTACCCTTCTATCATATAATATCATGTGCTATATTTTAAAAAAATAGGGTATATAAAATGTATATATATATATATATATATATATATATATATATATATATATATATATATATATATATATATATATCGATCAGCCATAACTTTATCACCACCCACCTATAAATGTGTGTGTAGGCCCCCCTTTTGCCATCAAAACAGCCCTGAGCCGTCAAGGCATGCACTCCACTAGACCTCTGAAGGTATGCTGTGTTAACTTGCACTAAGTCATCAGCAGCAGATCCTTTATTTCCAGCAATTGGCAAGGTGAGGTCTCACCAGCACATCCCACAGATGCTCAATTGGATTGAGATCTGGGGAATTTTAAGGCCATACCTCATACTCATTGTGTTTCTCAAACCATTCTTGAGCCATTTTTGCAGTGTGACAGGGTGCATTCTTCTGCTGAAAGAGGCCACTGCAATCTGGGAATACTGTTTCCATGAAGGGGTGTACTTGATCACCAACATTGTTTAGGTAGGTGGTACCTGTCAAAGTAGCATCCACATGAATGGCAGGACCAAGGTTTTCCAGCAGAACATTTCTAAAACCATCATACTGCCTTTGCCAGCTTGCCTTCTTTTTCACTGCCTCTTGGTGCCATCTCTTCCCCAGGTAAGCAATGCACATGCACCTGGCAAGCCACATGACGTAAAGAAAAAGTGATTCATCAGACTAGACCACTTTCTCCTGTTGCTCCGTGGTCCTGTTCTTATGCTCACATGCCCATTTTAGGTGCTTTTGGCTGTGAACATGGGTCAAAATGGGCACCATTACCTGTCTACAGCTACGTAGCCCAATTCACAACAAACTGTGATGCCCATTTTTAATTTGTTTTTGCTTTTAACAATTTAACTTTATGGACAGCATGTTTACTTTCTGCCTAACATATCCCTCCGGCTTTCAGATGCCATTGCAATGAGAAAATTCATGTTATTTATGTTGTTCATGTTATGAGCAGTCATAAAGTTATGCCTGATTGGTGTGTGTGTATATATATTGCTACAATGTAAAGTAGTGAGTGTACAGCTTGTATAACAGTGTAAATCTGCTGTCCCCTTAAAATAACTCAACACACAGTCATTAATGTCTAAACTGCTGGCAACAAAAAGTTGAGTACACCCCTAAGTAAAATGTCTAAATTGGGCCCAAAGTGTCAATATTTTGTGTGGCCACCATTATTTTCCAGCACTGCCTTAAACCTCTTGGGCATGGAGTTCACCAGAGCTTCACAGGTTGCCACTGGATTCCTCTTCCACTCCTCCATGACAAAATCATGGAGCTGGTGCATGTTAGAGACCTTGCGCTCCTCCACCTTCCGTTTGAGGATGCCCCACACACAGATGCTCAATAAGGTTTAGGTCAAGAGACATGCTTGGCCAGTCCAACACCTTTACCCTCAGCTTCTTTAGCAAGGCAGTGGTCGTCATAATAAGTGGGACCCAAGATATGCACCCCCTCCCAGGGGAACAATTACATGGGTACATTAGTATCCCCTAGTTCCTATCCCATCAATGTAGATCCATCGTCAATCATACCGTACAGCCATGTGAATCAATTGTCAGTCACAATGACTTAAAAACTGATAATGTTATCCTGCCACTAGAACGACTCACAGCCCGACGATGCACTCTTGTCACAAAATGACAGAATCCAGGTGCTGTGGTAATGTTAAAACAGGGCCAGCAATCATGAGTGGTTTCATTGACCATATTTTATTCAAAGCTTTTACCTGGAATCTCTGCTGCTGTATTTACACTCCCCACATCCACCCCCTCCCAGGGAAATGAGTGCAGGGGTTATTCTGCTTCCACAATCTAAGCATTGAAATTGTGGTCTTTATAACTGATCCAGTTGTAGTGAGATAACTGTGACCTACAGTCTAGTAGTGTGGCAGACAGTGCCTCAATCCAAATAGCATCCTGCAGATCATTGAAAGCTTTATTCAAAAACATGTGCAGATCTTTACAGATGAGCATCTGATAGGTCAAAAAACCTTATGGCTCGTTTCCACTGAGCTTTCTGGTATGGTTCGGTTCGGTTCGGTACTCTATTTATGCCGTTTCCATTGTGAATGGTACCCTAATTCCGAACCCTACCTTACCACTTTTTTGGGACCCTTTAGTTGTGGTACCAAGCACATTAGTACCGTACCAACAGGGTGGAGCTACACTCTGCAGAACTTTGATTGGTTGATAGAGAATCGTCTATCACAGCTTTCCTGCTACACCATGCCTATCATGAAAGGGTACTATTGGCAGTGGAAACGCAAGGTGTACCGTTCCGCACCGTACCGTACTGAACTGAACCGTACCGTACCGTACCACTCAGTGGAAACGAGGCATTAGTGTGTCTAACTCCTGCAGAATACAGCACAAGACTAATGCATGAAGAAGAAGGGTGGGGCTAACTAAATAGAGCATCACCTAGCTAAGGAGTAAGGCAAGGACAAAATTATTCAAAGGCAAAAGGTACACTACTATTCTTTAATACCCATTTCCACAAAGAGTAAAGTGTAAAAATAAAACAATATTATGACAAAGTCCTTTACAGACATTACAGAAAAAATAAATAATATAAAAACAAAATGTCCATATTGCCCACCATTGAAAATATATCAATGTGAATCCATCGTTAATCACATTGTCCAGTCCTTGTCAATCATGATGATTGGCTGCCCCACAATGCTTCCCCACCACACATCCTATCCAGATCCATATGTGGTCAATGTCATTAATTGAGATTTCCACTACGCTTTAGCAGCCAGGGGTTCCAGTCGGTGAACTGGCCAGTTTGGAAATCTCATCACTAGTTCAAAGTAACTTCCATAACCATCACCAGCAATTAGAAGCCAAGTGCACCTCTAAAGCAGAATATCAATAACAGAGGCTCAGCATAACATGTGGGCATAATCACGGTCAGTCTGCGTACAAATGCAGTCTGTCAAGGAACATCCAGTTCTCTAGACTGATACCCATCAATCCAGGCATTTTGATATCTGCATAAATCCAAGGGCTGGCCCACTGCTTGCATCACGGCTTCAGACTCTTGAGACAAGTACTGAGGCAGAGTGCTGTGATGTCTTAAAGTGAAGCTCCAGTCGTTTTCGTGTTTAATAAAATTCAGCAGCTACAAAAATTAACTAATAACTAGTGTTGAGCGAACACGGACTGTATTATTCGTGTTCGTACCGAATAATTGGATTTTTTGTACCCGAACACGGACACGGACACTTTACTGTATGTTCGGGTAAAAATCCGTGTTCGGTCGTTTTATTTCCGGGTTTTGCATGCTTTGGCGCTCTTTTCATGGCGGGCTTTCAACAGCCAATCAACAATCGTTTAACTGGTGTGCCTTAAGCCATCCCAGCCATGCCTGCAAATGTCTCAGTAGCTGTGATTGGCCGTCTGAAGCATGTGACCAAGTCTTTATAAGTTCGAGGCAGCCGCAGCGGCGTCATTATGCTGCTTAGATTCAGGGACAGAGCACACATCAATGTGCTGGCTGCTGATTAGGGAAAGATAGGCAGGAAAAAAACATTTGTGTCCGGATAGAATTGAGGGACAGGTCGGAGTGTTTAGGCAGGGCGAGTTGTAGGCATTTTAGGGATAGAGTCTGCTGAATTATAGGGTCAGTGTCTTCTACAAACTACAATCGATATTGCTGTGTGGGGGGTGGGGTGAATCTGCACTCAATCCTGATCTACGATCTCTTCTCAATCCTGTTAGGGACAGAGTCTGCTGAATTTTAGGGAAACTGTGTTCTACAAACTACAATCGATATTGCTGTGTGGTGTGGGATTGGAGATAGGCAGGTGTCAGTGATCCACATCCATTTTTCTGTGTGTGAGCTGCAGTGAACACAATCTTTTTGGGCTGCAGTGAACACAATCTTTTTGGGCTGCAGTGAACACAATCTTTTTGGGCTGCAGTGAACACAATCTTTTTGGGCTGCAGTGAACACAATCTTTTTGGGCTGCAGTGAACACAATCTTTTTGGGGTGCAGTGAACAAAATCTTTTTGGGGTGCAGTGAACACAATCCTTTTTGGTGTGCAGTGAACACAATCTTTGTGGGGTGCAGTGAACAAAATCCTTTGTGGGGTGCAGTGAACACAATCTTTTTGGGGTGCAGTGAACAAAATCCTTTTTGGGGTGCAGTGAACAACATCCTTTTTGGGGTGCAGTGAACACAATCTTTTTGGGGTGCAGTGAACAAAATCCTTTGTGGGGTGCAGTGAACACAATCTTTTTGGGGTGGAGTGAACAACATCCTTTTTGGGGTGCAGTGAACAAAATCCTTTTTGGGGTGCAGTGAACAAAATCATTTTTGGGGTGCAGTGAACACAATCTTTTTGGGGTGCAGTGAACACAATCTTTGTGGGGTGCAGTGAACACAATCTTTTTGGGGTGGAGTGAACAACATCCTTTTTGTGGTGCAGTGAACAACATCCTTTTTGGGGTGCAGTGAACACAATCTTTTTGGGGTGCAGTGAACACAATCTTTGTGGGGTACAGTGAACAGAATCTTTGTGGGGTGCAGTGAACACAATCTTTGGGGGGTACAGTGAACACAATCTTTGTGAGGTGCAGTGAACACAATCTTTGTGGGGTGCAGTGAACACAATCATTGTGGGGTGCAGTGAACTCAATCTTTGTGGGGTACAGTGAACACAATCTCATACTTCTGAAGGTTTGAGGGT
Organism: Pelophylax lessonae; assembly: GCF_965119305.1. Lineage (NCBI taxonomy): Eukaryota > Metazoa > Chordata > Amphibia > Anura > Ranidae > Pelophylax > Pelophylax lessonae. The sequence continues at coordinate 59,856,763 of NC_138777.1, read as the reverse complement.
GCTGCCTGTTCCATACTCCCCCTACTCCTCATCTAGCCTTTTAGGGGTACAAACAATAGTAATTGGGGCCTAGTGTGGTTGTGTACGTGTGATATACATACACTTTTTTGGGATCATATTTTCTATTCCGCTATTTAATCAAAAACCTTTGGGGATCAGTTAAATTGGGGGATAGTCTGTGTTGGTACGTGTGAGAGAGATCCACCTTTCCAAGTTGTTGGGGTTCATCTCATACTTCTGAAGGTTTGAGGGTGCTGCCTGTTCCATACTCCCCCTACTCCTAGCCTTTTAGGGGTACAAACAATAGTAATTGGGGCCTAGTGTGGTTGTGTACGTGTGATATACATACACTTTTTTGGGATCATATTTTCTATTCCGCTATTTAATCAAAAACCTTTGGGGATCAGTTAAATTGGGGGATAGTCTGTGTTGGTACGTGTGAGAGAGATCCACCTTTCCAAGTTGTTGGGGTTCATCTCATACTTCTGAAGGTTTGAGGGTGCTGCCTGTTCCATACTCCCCCCTACTCCTAGCCTTTTAGGGGTACAAACAATAGTAATTGGGGCCTAGTGTGGTTGTGTACGTGTGATATACATACACTTTTTTGGGATCATATTTTCTATTCCGCTATTTAATCAAAAACCTTTGGGGATCAGTTAAATTGGGGGATAGTCTGTGTTGGTACGTGTGAGAGAGATCCACCTTTCCAAGTTGTTGGGGTTCATCTCATACTTCTGAAGGTTTGAGGGTGCTGCCTGTTCCATACTCCCCCTACTCCTAGCCTTTTAGGGGTACAAACAATAGTAATTGGGGCCTAGTGTGGTTGTGTACGTGTGATATACATACACTTTTTTGGGATCATATTTTCTATTCCGCTATTTAATCAAAAACCTTTGGGGATCAGTTAAATTGGGGGATAGTCTGTGTTGGTACGTGTGAGAGAGATCCACCTTTCCAAGTTGTTGGGGTTCATCTCATACTTCTGAAGGTTTGAGGGTGCTGCCTGTTCCATACTCCCCCTACTCCTAGCCTTTTAGGGGTACAAACAATAGTAATTGGGGCCTAGTGTGGTTGTGTACGTGTGATATACATACACTTTTTTGGGATCATATTTTCTATTCCGCTATTTAATCAAAAACCTTTGGGGATCAGTTAAATTGGGGGATAGTCTGTGTTGGTACGTGTGAGAGAGATCCACCTTTCCAAGTTGTTGGGGTTCATCTCATACTTCTGAAGGTTTGAGGGTGCTGCCTGTTCCATACTCCCCCTACTCCTAGCCTTTTAGGGGTACAAACAATAGTAATTGGGGCCTAGTGTGGTTGTGTACGTGTGATATACATACACTTTTTTGGGATCATATTTTCTATTCCGCTATTTAATCAAAAACCTTTGGGGATCAGTTAAATTGGGGGATAGTCTGTGTTGGTACGTGTGAGAGAGATCCACCTTTCCAAGTTGTTGGGGTTCATCTCATACTTCTGAAGGTTTGAGGGTGCTGCCTGTTCCATACTCCCCCTACTCCTAGCCTTTTAGGGGTACAAACAATAGTAATTGGGGCCTAGTGTGGTTGTGTACGTGTGATATACATACACTTTTTTTGGATCATATTTCCTATTCCGCTATTCAATAAAAACCTTTGAGGATCAATTGAATTGCGGGATAGTCTGTGTCGGTACGTGTGAGAGAGATCCACCTTTCCAAGTTGTTGGGGTTCATCTCATACTTCTGAAGGTTTGAGGGTGCTGCCTGTTCCATACTCCCCCTACTCCTCATCTAGCCTTTTAGGGGTACAAACAATAGTAATTGGGGCCTAGTGTGGTTGTGTACGTGTGATATACATACACTTTTTTTGGATCATATTTTCTATTCCGCTATTTAATCAAAAACCTTTGGGGATCAGTTAAATTGGGGGATAGTCTGTGTTGGTACGTGTGAGAGAGATCCACCTTTCCAAGTTGTTGGGGTTCATCTCATACTTCTGAAGGTTTGAGGGTGCTGCCTGTTCCATACTCCCCCTACTCCTCATCTAGCCTTTTAGGGGTACAAACAATAGTAATTGGGGCCCAGTGTGGTTGTGTACGTGTGATATACATACACTTTTTTTGGATCATATTTTCTATTCCGCTATTTAATTTAACTGGGCCTCCATGCGAGACCTGTGTGCCTTGTTGCGCTGTTTTGAGTACTCCACCAACATGGCCAGTGGCAATGACGCCGTTCTCAGCTTAACTATCCCACTTCTATGCCTCCTTGAAAAAACAATTCGGGCGATGATGGAAGAGGATGTGGCACAGGATGAGGAGGAGGAGGAGGATGAAGAGGTAACATTTCCAAGGCTTTCAGGGCAGTCATTCGCAAGGGGCTCCGAGGGTGGGTTCCTGCACACGCAAACGCCAGGGACGCAATTGTCCAGCAGGGGCACAGTTCTGGAGGATGAGGAGGATGAGGAGGAGGAGGAGCTGGAGGAGGAGATGGAACCATGTTCACAGCAGGGTGGCACCCAGGCCAGCTCATGGCCATCACTGGTGCGTGGCTGGGGGGATACAGAGGACACGGACGATACACCTCCCACAGAGGACAGCCTTTCGTTGCCTCTGGGCAGCCTGGCACACATGAGCGATTACATGCTGCAGTGTCTCCACAACGACCGCCGAGTTGCCCACATTCTAACTTGTGCTGATTACTGGGTGGCCACGCTGCTGGATCCCCGTTACAAGGACAACGTACCGTCCTTAATTCACTCACTGGAGCGCGATCGCAAGATGCGCGAGTACAAGCGCACGCTGGTAGACGCCATGCTGCTGGCATTCCCATCTGACAGCGGGGCCACAGTGGAAGCACAAGGCAGAGGAGGAGGAGGAGGAGGTCGCCAACGCAACCAGGGCACCGCCAGCACCTCAGAAGGCAGGGTTAGCATGGCCGAAATGTGGAAAAGCTTTGTCAGCACGCCACAACAAACAGCAGCACCAGCAGCTCAGATGGAACGTCTTAGCAGGAGGCAGCATTTTACCAACATGGTGGAGCAGTATGTGTGCACACGCCTACATGTAGTGAATGACGGGTCTGCCCCCTTCAACTTCTGGGTCTCCAAATTGGGCACATGGCTTGAGCTTGCCCTTTACGCCTTGGAGGTGCTGGCGTGCCCTGCAGCCAGTGTATTATCTGAACGGGTATTTAGCACGGCTGGGGGCGTTATAACAGACAAGCGCAGCCGCCTGTCCAGAGACAATGTGGACAAGCTCACGTTCATTAAAATGAACCAGGCATGGATCCCACGGGACTTTTCCGTACCTTATGCAGAATAGCAATGGATACCGACCTTACCCACCCATTGTTCCATTTTTGCTCTTTCTCACTCTTTTGGGGTGTACCCTCATTTAAAATTTTTGAAAAGAAGCAGTGTTGGCTACCTCGTCCTCCTCCTCAGGGCCAGATTAATGTAGGGGCTATTGGAGCTGCAGCTCCAGGCCCCTACCTTTTATATAGGCCCCGGGTTGGCCATATTCACTGTTACCGCTCTTCTGTCACTTGTAAACACAGAAGTCTGGCTTCTATGCTCGCTTCCCCAGGCAGCACCCTCAGAACCTCCCCACACAGCGTGAAGGCCGGACAAGGAGGGACAGTTGGCGATGCATGGATGTGTTTATGGGCTTCAGAGACAGCATCCCATGTTGAATTAGGCATGCATGGCTGCACCCTTCCTCCTCTGGGTGCATGGCAAGGCACGGCCCTTAAGGCCCTTCAAAATCCTCAGCACCAAGCCCATGATGCTGTTAATCCGGCCCTGGTCCTCCTCCACCGCCGCTTCCACCTACACCGCCCATAGGTGTGCGCAGCCTATTGCATTAAGGTGTGCACCCCAAAGTTGAAATACACATGCATGTGTTTGCCAGCAGGGAGAGTAATGTATCGGGGCCATGTACCTGTAGGCAAGGAGAAATAGAGCAGAGCAGGTCCCAGGGAGATCTTTCCCATCTCCTCACTGGCAATGCTATGTGCCCTAGGTGATTAGGGTGTGCCCAGGCACACCCAGCACACCCTGTGCGCACGCCTATGTCACCGCCACATCCACCACCACCTCAACCTCCCTCCTACTCCATATGGGCCTCGTCCTTCAGAGATGAAGAAGAACATTGTTTTATTTTTCTGTTTTTTTTTTGTTGTTTTAAGTTATTTCCCTATCCACATTTGTTTGCAGAGCACTTGCCATGCTCTTAATTACGTTTTGCTACCATTTGCAGCACTCTAGCCCTTTCCTTTGGTGTTTTAGAGCCATTTTAGTGCCTTAAAGTTCGGGTCCCCATTGACTTCAATGGGGTTCGGTGTCCGGGAAAAGTTCGGTAAAAGTCCGGGACACGGACCCGGACTTTTTTTTAAAGTTCGGCCGAACCCGTCGAACACGGACATCTAGGTGTTCGCTCAACCCTACTAATAACTAATAACTCTTAATAAACACACACTCACCTGTCCCAGGATCCACCGATGTGGTCATCCAAGCCATCGCTTCTCTCCCTGTCCTCTCCCCAATGCCGGCATTTCAACTGTGGGCACCCTTCACGCTCTTGGCCTGCTGAATGGTCCGGCAGTCTTCTAGGACCTGTGATGTGTCCGAAGACTGCAGGGAGGGAGGGGGAGAGAACTTCCGTTCAGATTGCCTAGGCGATCTGAGCAGAAAATAGTCAAAATTAGGTACCCCCCCCCCCCCCAAAAAAAAAAAAAAATGACATGCCAAATGTGGCAGGGAAGGAGTGCTTCACGCGGAACTTCGCCTTTTTGGGTGAAGCCCCACCTTAAGGAAGCTATGTAGAGCACTCTTCTGGCCCCTCCTACCAGCCATGATCTGTATGCATAGTTTAGAGAAGTAGAATAAAAAATAAAATATTTTTTATTTTAAAATATCATAAGCATGTTGATGGAGGATGGAAGGAAAGGCATAATTATAAGCAGGTTAAACTTCATCTTTATAATTAGTTTAGAGTTGCTGTGACGTTGTGCCGGTCTTTATAAAATGAAGCTCCTACTCAGACGTAAAGTTTCATGCTGGATTATTGCACATATCTAAAAAAAAATACAAAAACAGCAAGATTCAAGTTAGAATATACACACACCTCTTATATAGACAATATTGTAGACAATATCTGCTTATCCTGAATCTGAGCTGTAAAAATATATCTGCCGTTGACTCCATTACATTTACCAAAAATGGCAAAATATTGCTGAAATCTCCAGATTTTCTCCAAAATTTTAGGGAAATGGAAACCTTCTATTTCATAAAATGTTATTGTCCAACTGATTTGAAGTGCAGATATTTTGACATATAGGTTGGGATCAGAATTCCAATTAGCTGATCCTTCCCTTCATCAGTATATATGTGATATATGATCTTTCGTTTACGTACAATAACTGCTACTATACTATTACTATACTATTACTGTTGCTGCTTCTACTTCTAATAATAAGAATAATAATAATATTAATAATAATATCACCTTTTTCTTACAGTGACAATATGCTATTTCCCAGCACTTTACAGTAAGATAAATGTATTATGATGACTCATCATTCTCTGCTGTACAGAATAAGTAATGTAGTAATGTTTTTACCAAAGCTTATGTAACATTATGTTAGGCGATGTGAGTTACGCTAGTGTATCTCTTTGTTATATGCTTCATTTAGCCTACGTCAAACTTTATTAGCATGCTGTAAGTTCTGACCCATAAAATCCAAGATCAATAAGTAACATGTCACTATCTGGATCATTGTGTTAATTACAGAGCTGGAGGAAGGGACAGACTATCTGTATCAGACAGTAAAAGCACAAAGTGGTTTGGATAAAGTAATTGACATGTCAGTTTAGCAGTTATTTTCCAGTTTGATTGGCTATTCCTCTAGACCAGCTCTTTTCAGCTTTTTGTTTAACATAAAGGAACCCTAAAAATAACTTTCTGGTTTCAGGGAACCCCTGCTAATTATTACAATATTTACAGCTCACCATACATGACAAGGGTTGATCAGAGGTCACCAAATCAATAACCTCTAGCCTACCCCTCCTAACTCCACCCCCTCTAACCCCAAAGATAATGTTTTTTTAACCACTTAAGCCCCGGAAGATTTTACCCCCTTCCTGACCAGGCCCTATTTTGCGATTCGGCACTGCGTGATTTTAACGGACAATTGCGTGGTCGTGCGACGCTGTACCTAAACTTTGATGTCCTTTTATTACCCACAAACAGAGCTTTCTTTTGGTGGTATTTGATCACCTCTGCGATTTTTTGATCATGCGCTATAAACAAAAAAAGAGCGACAATTTTGCAAAAATAACAATATTTTTTAAATTTTTTTATATGAAATTCCCCCAAAAAAATGTAAAAATCTAAATTTTTTAACATTTTAGGCCAATTTGTTTTCTGCTACATATGTTTGGTAAAAAAAAAAATCGCAATAAGCGTATTTTGATTGGTTTGCGCAAAAGGGAAAGATTTTTGTAATTTTTGTTGTTTTTTTTTTTTTTAACGAGTAATGGCGGCGATCTGCGATTTTTTTTGCGGGACTGCGACATTGCGGCGGACAGATCGGACCCTTGATTGAAATTTTTGACACTTTTGGGGGTACCAGTGACATTACTACAGTAATCAGTGCTATACATATGCACTGTTACTGTAAAAATGACACTGGCAGGGAAGGGGTTAACTTTATTGGGGAAGGAGGGGTTAAGTGTGTCCCTAGGGGCATGATTCTTACTGTGCAGGGATGTGGCTTTTTATGTAACAGCAGAGATCTACGGTCCTACATAGCAGGACCGTATGATCTCTGCTGTTACACAGGGAAGAATGACAGACGGCTTTGTTTACATTAGCCGCTAGCCTTTCTCCCTCTGTAACTGATGATCGCGAGTGACCGGCGGACATCGGGTCCGCCGGTCACTCGCGCTGAGGTGTCCGTGAATGAGCGGGGGCTAGAGCGCGCCTCCGGCGGCGTGCGCTCGCCCCCTATTGGCTCACAGGCTAGTGACGTACCGGTACGTCACTTTGCCTGCACAGGGCTGTCCGCCGCAGTATATGTACTTGCGGCGGGGTTGGCAAGCGGTTAAGAGTGAAGTTAAATGGCCGTAAGGTCTTTTATTATAAAACAAAGTAAAAAATAAATAACAAAAAACATAACAATACAAATCTAATGACGTTGCAAGACCTTGAAGGTACCGTATAACAAAAATTTTGTGTCTGTAGCACCAATTAGCTAAGCTGCAAAACAGGTCTCGAGGGCTATCCAAGCTGACCATGGACACCCTACTACTTGGTCACTATTAGGCTGGGTTCACACTATTGTGAATTGGATATGGGTTTCTCTGCATCCAATACGCATTTCAGGAGATTGTGAACCGGCTTGTGAACCGACTCTCTATGGAGCCGGTTCACATATCTCCCCTGCGGCTCCTGTGTGAATTGCACTGGAGTCCTGTGTGTCTTCTGGTTAGTTTCAGGTCCAAATTCAGCCAAAAATTCGGACTGAAATGGGATCTGAAACGGTGAACAGGGACGCACCAGACCCCTGCTGTGATCCGCTCCGTGCTGCAATGTGAACCCAGCCTAAATTGACCGGCCAACTAGAGGACACCATACCTAAAATGGGTCTCTACCTTTTTTTTCCAAAACACCAGATTGCAACAACTATCCCAAGAAAGACTAAATCTACCAAAAGTAAGCCAGACAACAACACCAAAACCTTTAGGGAGAGGAAGGGAACGTTCATCCGACAACTTCTTCTCTTTGATTGGATCTGTCACACACCTTCCTGCAATACACCCTTCTCCCCATCACTCCACTTCTTCAGCCAATCCTCGAAGTACAATTATTTTCCACTCTCTGTTAAAACAATAACCCCATGCTACCTGGTTTCCCTTCCACCCTATCATGTCTACCTTGCTCAATTCATTTCATTCATGGCTCTGGGCTTCCCTTTAGTATGTTGGTCAGTGGGAAGAATGTTCCTTAAACTGGATACACACTACACAATTTTCTCTAGATTTTTTCCTTTAGATTTACCAAAACCATATAATATGAGGTCAATCCTAAACGCTTTCAATTTGTATGCATTTAGGCAGGCCCTTGCACTACATAGTTGAAGGTAAATCTAAAGGAAATCAAATAACAAAAGTTGTATAGTGTGTATCCAGCTTTACTTTTGTGAGCTTACAGATAGTTAAAAAGATCATTGGAGTCATTGGTTACTTATCTGGGAGACCAAAACTGCTCACTGCCTAGGGGAACCCCAGGGTTCAGAAAGGCTGTCCTAGGGACTTTAACCACTTGCCTACCGCTGCACGACTATTTACTGCGGCAGTCTGGCTCTCCTGGGCAACCTGACGTAGGGCAACGTCACTTGCCCAGGAGCCTCTAGGGGGCTCCCACTCATTCACCGACATTGCATCGCGAGTGACCGGCGACACCGATGTCCGCCGGTCACTCGCGATCTCCTGCTGGAGAGGGAGAAAGGCAGGGGGCTGATGTAAACAAAGCCGGCTGTCATTCTCCCTGATGTAACTGCAGAGACTGTACGATCCTGCTATGTAGGATCTTATGTCTCTGTAGTTACATGAAAAGCCACACCCCTTTACAGTTAGAAGAACGCCTCTAGGGACACATTTAACACCTGCATCTCTAATAAAGTTAACCCCTTCCCTGCCAGTGTCATTTTTACAGTAACAGTACATATGTAAAGCACTGATTACTGTAGTAATGTCACTGGTACCCCCAAAAGTGTCAAAAATGTCAGTTAAGGGTCCAATCTGTCCGCCGCAATGTCGCAGTCCTGCAAAAAAATTTGCAGATCGCCGCCATTACTCGTTAAAAAAAAAAACCAATAAAAATGACATAAATCTTTCCCTTAGTTAGTAAACGCAATAACTTTTGCGCAAACCAATCAAAATACACTTATTGCGATTTTTTTTTACCAAAAATATGTACTAGAAAACAAATTGGCCTAAAATGTTAAAAAAAAATGATATTTTTCCATTTTTTTGGTGGGGGGGAATTTCATATAAAAAAAATTTGAAAAATATTGTTATTTTTTCAAAATTTTCGCTCTTTTTTTGTTTATAGCGCAAAAAGTAAAAATCACACAGGTAATCAAATAGTACCAAAAGAAAGCTCTGTTTGTGGGAAAAAAAGGGCGTCAATTTCATTTGGGTACAGCGTCGCACGTCCGCGCAATTGTCCGTTAAAATCACGCAGTGCCGAATCACAAAATAGGCTCTGGTCTTTGAGCAGCCAAATCCTCTGGGGCTTAAGTGGTTAATAGCTGTTTAAATGTTTTTCTTTAGCATTGTATTAGATACCTTTATATGCAACACTGTAAACAACTCCACTGCAGATAATTACTACTACTATTATTACAATTATATTCTGATGAATTTAGTCATTTGCTGGACTCCAATATCCATTCCAGCATGATCCCCTTGCCAATTTTAGGCCTACCCACCTTGGAGTCTCCCTTCTTTTGCAGGGATGTTGTGTGTTTCCACTCCTCCTTTGTTGCATTCTCTATATTATAACTTTAAAAAGCCACTTGGGTGCTTTTTTCTTCATTTAATTCTTAAAATAGAAGGCATTCCTACGTTTCATTCCGTCACAAATAAGACTGCTAAAAATAAAAAGATAAAAAAAAATATTTCCCATTTAAGTACAGTGGGGGGGGGGGGATCCATGCAGATAATTGCTTTATGTCCCATTGGCCAAATGCACATCCAGAACTGCTGGTGCATGGTAAAAATATACTGTAGTCTAATATTTTAGAGGCATTTATTCCAGACTGCATACAGCTGTTTCAGGCTGTTCGACCATCATCTGTGCAGTGTATAGAAACAATGGCTCCTATAGCCACTTGACCTCAGGGAGATTCACCCCCCTTCAAGACCAGGCCCTTTTTTGCTATACGGCACTGCGTTACTTTGAGTTGCAACACTGTACGTAAATGAAATGTATATCATTTGTTTCCCACAAATAGAGCTTTCTTTTGGGTTTTTTAAATTTTTGCCTCATAAACAAAAAAAGACTGACAATTAAAAAAAAAAAAAAAAAAAAAAAAAAGAGCAAAGTTTTTATTACTTACTGCTATAAAACATATCCAATAAAAAAAATTGAAAAAAAAAATAGATTTTTTTCATAAATTTAGGTCTTGCTGTAAAACACATTATATATATATATATATATATATATATATATATATATATATATATTTTTTTTTTTTTTTTTTTTTAATCTAATCTCTTAATTTCTACATTTTTGCCAATTTGTATTCTGCTACATTTTTTTGGTAAAGAAAATCCCAATAGGTGTATATTGATTATGCAAAAGTTATTGATTATGCAAACTATGGTATACAGTATTTACTGGAAAGTGACTTATAGCAGGACTGCAATATTTTGGCGGACAATCTGACATCAACTGACACTTTTGACACTTTGTGGGAATCAGTGACATTAATACAGTGATAAGTACTACAAATATACATTTTCACTGTACTAATGACACTGGCTGGGAAGAGGCTAAACATCTAGGGTAATCAAAGGATTAAATGTGTGCCTAACTAGTGGTTTTGTGTTTACTGTGAGGTGCTTTCAATAAGGGATGTGCTGGATTTTAACAAAATCTAGCACATCCCTTCTTACAGGTCAGAGCTCTGCCTTGTTTACATTGGCAGCGCTCTGTTCTATCTTTTTCCTCACCAATCAGCGGGTGACGGCGGACATCCATTGGCTGGCACCCGCTGATCAGCTTGTGCTGTGACTAATCGCAGCACAAGCGGCGTGATCCCTATCCGGAAGAGTATAATCACATATATGTATGTGATTCTGTACAGCAGGCCCATCATAGTAGATGTACAGTGCGTAGTCGGTAAGTGGATAGAGTAGGTCTTGGCTCCACAAAATAACAAACCAGCTTTTGCTGAAATACTCTGCTTAAATCCAGAGATTTCAGTCACAGTACTTTTTCTGCCACTAGACTTCCTTGGTGTGATGGTCAGCATCATGCAATCCACCAGACATGGGAGTAAGTCACACATGTGCAAGTCTCAAGCAAGTCCCAAGTTACTGTGGCGAAAAGCAAGCAAGTCAAGTGGAGTCCCTGCTAGAAGTCAAGCAAGTCAAGTCATTTATTTTGGTCAAGTCACAAATCAAGTCAAAATACTGATCTACCCCAATCTTCACCTTTAAATCAGTTAAAAGTCAGTGGTTAGGAAAGGTTTTGTTTTATTTTCAACATTAACAAAACTGGTAAGTGCTTTTTTCTTGGCATATTAAAGAAACACTTGGAATGCCCAAACAGCTCAAAATCCTTCGTCCGGTCATGTTTCAACACCACAGTCAGTAAAAACATGTTAAGTATTTCCATTGTTAAACAGCCAGTGTCCTAAAAATCAGAACACATTGAGGTGTTTTAAATGACTGTGGTGTAAAAACATAACAGGCACATTCATTTTGCTTTAACACATCTTGAGAAAATGCAAATATTTAATAACGTAAAAAAGTAAAGTCATTTCGAGTCATATGTCTCAAGTCATGAATACCAAGTCAAAGTCAAGTCGAGTCTTTTATTAATTTTAGTCAAGCAAGTCTCAAGTCCTCAAACTGGTGACTTTAGTCTGACTTAAGTCATGTGACTCGAGTCCCCCACCTCTGCAATCCACATCCTCTGAACATAGGTTATCCTGGACCTGCCTCAAGTCTGTGACTGTACAGTGAAAGAAGAAGCTTCACAGAGATGAGCATATCTCACAGTCACACTGTTCTCTCATCGAATCAGCTTGCTTCTTGCCAGCACATGAACTGATTGGCTCCTTGTACTGCTTTTCCCTCTCACACTTGAGCTCTGCTGTACAAGGACTGAAAGAGGCTGAAGCCTTGTCAAATTTAGGTTTATACACTGCTTGCAATTAAATATTTAATTAAATAATGTATTAATGATTGCAGAGCTACCTGTATAGTCATTTGTGTCTTTTATAGAGTTCAGCTTTAACCTCTTGCCTAAACTATATATATATATATATATATATATATATATATATATATACACAGCAGCAAGGCAGCTTACCCGCACAGAATCGACCCTGCACTTTCTGTTTACACTTTCTATGTAAACAAGGGAGACTGTTGTTCTGTCAGTAGGGAAGGTGATGATACTGTGTTTCTGCAAAGCAGGAACATGGATCTCTGCTTTCCCATAGTACAAGCACCTCATCCACAGTAATCAAGCACATTTTAGGCACACATTGAACCCTTTGATCGCCCCTGATGTTAACCCCTTCCCAGCCAGTGTAATTAGTACAGTGACAATGCATATTTTTAGCACTGATCACTGTAAAAATGTCACTGGTCCCCAAAAAAGTGTCACTTAGTGTCCGATTTGCAATATCGCAGTCCTGCTATAAGTTGCTGATCACCGCCATTACTTAAAAAAAAAAAGTTCTTTTAAAATACCATAGTTTGTAGATGCTATAACTTTTACGCAAACCACTCAATATACACTTATTGGGATTTTTTTTTACCAAAAATATGTAGCAGATTACAAATTGGCAAAAATGTAGAAATTAAGAGATTAGATATATAGAGAAAATATATATATATATATATATATATATATATATATATATATATATAATGTGTTTTACAGCAGAAAGTAATATTTTTTTCAAAATTGTCTGTATTTTTTGTTTATGGCATGAAAAATGAAGGCCCGGAGAGGTGATCAAATACCACCATAAGAAAGCTCTATTTGTGGGAAAAAAGGGACATAAATTTTATTTGAGTACAGTTTAACTCACAATTGCCAGTTAAAGTAACGCAGTGCCGTATTGCAAAAAATGGCCTAGTCATGAAAGGCGGTAAATCTTCCAGAGCTGAAATGGGTAAACTTTCTTTACATTATTCTCCATCTTTCCCTTAAAGGAGGCTCTAAGCCCAACAACTCAGGGGTTGCATGATCACTCTCTGATCGGTCAGCTCTAAGCAGAGAGTGGTGACTGTCAGTCACCGCTCTCAAACTTTGTCTTTCAGTGCTCACTGGAGAACCAGCTAGGCTGAAGTGGAGGGGGGGGGGAGGGCACAGTTGGCTTTGGCTCTGAGCCGCACACTGCAGAGCTGGAGCCTGCTGTCAATCAAGCAGCTGGGTGGATCCTGTTAAAATTGTTTGAAACCCTTCCAGAGCCTGGAGTGGTGCTGTTGGTTGATTCTAGGTCACAGGACAGCACAAATAAGGGCACTCTTGCGACCCACAAGAGAAGCATGGCCAAACAAGCTTTCCCTTTATTTTTCATCCTTCATCCTAATAACATAACTTTAGCCATCAAGGCAAATATAGAGCATGAGTTTTAACAGTGGAAAACAGTCAGTAATAAAAATATGAGAGGGGTGCTAAATATTCCCTATCTTTGCTGGAGATCGACTTTAAAGGAGTTGTAAAGATAGAAAGTTTTTTATCTAAATGCATTCTTTGCATTAAGATAAAAAAACCTTCTGGATGTAGTAGCCCCCCCTTCCAGCACCCCCTAATACTTACCCGAGCCCCATCTCTGTCCAGCGATGTCCATGAGTCCCTCGGCCATCCGGGACTCTCCCTCCTGATTTGCCTGGACACCGCAGCAGCGTCATTGGTTTCTGTGGCTGTCAAAGTCAGTTAGCCAATTAGGAGAGAGAGGGGGTGGGGCCCATCAGCAATTAAATGTCTGAATGGACACACGGAGCTGCAGCTCAGCTCGGGTGCCCCATAGCAAGCTGATTGCTTTTCGGGGCACTCAACAGGAGGGAGGGGCCAGGAGCAGCAACAAGGGACCCGAGAAGAGGAAGATCCAAGCTGCCCTGTGCAAAATCAACTGCACAGAGGATGTAAGTATAACGTGTTTTTTTTTTTTTTTTTTGTTTTGTTTTTTCAAACGAGACTTTACAATCACTATGAGACCATCTTTATTACTAAGTATCAGATTCTTCTATAAGAACCATTTATGGAGAAATCCAGAACAATTCTGTTTTTCCCCATAATTCCAAGTCATTAGAAATGTTTCTGGGTGAACACAGGCAGTTGACTGATTGAGTATACTGTTTTCTGGTTATCTTCTTTATAATGTAACATAGTTTCAGACTGTTGGCCAATTAGGAAGCAAAAGCTCTAAGAGCATTCCATTTAACCGGCATTACTAAAGGAGGCAAATAGATGCTGGAAAGAAGCGGGAGCTTTCAGAAGTGTAGAATAAATGAGTCTCAATGGGGTTTGACCTGGTAATCACAGGGTCGCTTCCTCGATGATGGAAACCAGGCGGTGGTATAAACAGAACATTTTGGAATATGATCACTGCCTCTCTGTGCAGCTGAATATCACTCAGAGCTCCTGAACTGTAGATGACAGCAGATTTTTTTGGCCTGCAACATTGCTACGGATGAATGGAAGCCAAAATAAATTAGGCTTATTTTTATGTGGACCAAATAATGTAAGAAAAGAACACAAGAAGAGACTGGCTTCAGAAAACAAATAAAAGATGTTGGCTGAAGAGAAAGTGTTTATCTGAGAATCAGGAATATATTTCTATAATCCTCCTGCCAGATTTTACACAGCATCTCATATGTCTGCTTGGTGGATTTACATTTATATTTACAACTTCCTCTCTCTCTCTGCTTTATGTACCACCAATCAGACTCACACATCCAACACAGGTTTGATTCTGTATGTGAGTGACAAGGTGTTTGTAGCAGGTGTGTTTGGGTGTTGGTGTTTGTTTCCCTGGGCTGCACACACACACACGGACCTGAGATCGTTAAAAGGAGTACCCAAAGGTTCTGGTTTCTTTTCTTGGGACCCCCCTCCTTTTCTGTATTTGGCCCTTTCTAAGCCAAAAAGCAGAATTGTTGTGGGCTTTTAATTGCAAAACATTAAAGGATCTACTTGCTGTCTGTGGCTCAGTACTAAACATCACTCCTTTAGTATCCATCAACATGGCCCTTTCTGGAGGATATACACTGTTGTAGCCCTTGTTGAGTGGGTGACCACTTTGGGTCATATATCTCTCCCCCTGCGGGTGACCCATTGAGGTGGACTTTCCCCACTTGGTGCTTGCCCCGAATGGTTTTCTGAGTTGAATCTGTACCATCTTGTCTGGGCCATGTATTCCGCACTTAGCTACGATTTTTATCTGCTCTTGTTCTGAAGAAGCCGCTTAGGCAAAACCGGTCAATTTAAAGCGTAGTTATAAATATATTGATTTTTATCTTGATGTGGTTTTTAAACATATTTGTAATAAATAGTAATGCATACTGTTCCTTGTTTGTTCATTTTCATGAATAAAAGTTTTATATTGAGAAAAAATAAATAAATAAATAAATAAATACATTTATATAGATTTTTATAAATTATTATACATTTTATAAATGTCTTTTTTTTGGGGGGGTTTCAATATACAGTAACCTAATTGGTTTATCCTATGCACCTACAAAGTCCCTAGTGCCCATACTTTATATTTTTTTATTAGTTTGGGATGTTGCTGCTTCAAGGTTTTACAATTGGTTCCACCCTTCTAATGTAATCTACTTCAGAAAACAAATAAAAGATGTTGGCTGAAGAGAAAGTGTTTATCTGAGAATCAGGAATATATTTCTATAATCCTCCTGCCAGATTTTACACAGCATCTCATATGTCCGTTTGGTAGTCATTTCTTTTGCATGTGTGTGCTATTCTTTTTTAATATACATGTTGCTTGGTCCATAGCTGCATCGGCTTTAGATATACATGTTCAGGGCTTGCTCCCCCAATTTTTTGCTTGTTTATTATGTATTCGGTCTGACCAGACTTCTGAGGTTGAGCACCCCACCCCCCACACACACTTGTACTCTATCAGTGTTCACTATCAAGTAGATATAGGAGGAGTCCCTTGTAGTGCATTGGCACATCTATCCCAGCAAGGAGTGTTGTCTCCAAGGGTTAGAGAGGCTGGATTCACCCCTTTTTTATGGATAGTGTAGAACCCACTGATAATGGGGTACTTTGACGTAGTGGTGGGCTTGAGCACGATATGGCCATATGGTGGGACTAAATCCCCATTTTTATTTATGGATTGTCCCCATATTTGATAGTCATTTCTTTTGCATGTGTGCGCTATTCTTTTTTAATATACATGTGGATTTACTTACTGCATTTACTTTTACATTTACAACTTCCTCTCTCTCTCTCTGCTTCATGTACCACCAATCAGACTCAAACATCCAACGCAGGTTTGATTCTGTATGTGAGTGACAAGGTGTTTGTAGCAGGCGTGTTTGGGAATACCTCTGCTGTACTTAAAAAGGACAAAAGGGGTTTCCTTATTAGTGGATTACCAACAAAAGGAAGTAGGGTGGGTTGGTGTAAGATACATGGGTTAAGGCCATGGGCAGGTGGGTTGTGATATCTACATACTTCCATAAAACATTTACATAAAAATAGGGATTTTTTTTTTTTTAACCTTCAATGATGCATATGAACCCTCCCGTATGTAAAAGTCCTCATATGGAAGCCCAACAAATACACTTATCAACGAGTCTTATAGATCCATCTAATTTATCAATACAGATTCCAAGATCTTGGCAAAATAGCCAACTGTATAAGCAAATGCCTATATTAGGGAGTGACCCAAACTGGTTTTATACTGGAAAGAACAACAAGAATTACTATGGGTTGGCTCTTCACTAAGGCCAGCCATATATATATACAGTTCAAATCTCAGCCGCTTCAGCAGGATAGATCAACTTGGGTACAACCAGTCTGCTGGATTCGATTGCAATAATTGCTAGCGGCTGCTATAGCACCTAGCGATAATCAATGTCTTCTCCCAGCAGGGGGCTGCTTCCACCACCCTCCCCGCTGTCTTCTCCCAGCGGGGGTGGCTACCACCACCCTCCCTCACCCTCCCGCACCCTCCCGCTGGAAGAAGACAATGGCCTGGCAGGAGGAATTCATGCATTAACACTGTCGGTGTTGATGGGAAAATCGAGCAAATTTCTTTCCTGCAACATGTGTTTGCGGGTAAGAAACTTGCTCCGTGTAAGGCCGACCTTACTTACAGTGAGTGCATCAAAACAATGATGGAAAAGTGGTGGTTTTCCTTGACACCCATAAGGCATTTGGTAGTGTAGAGTGTCCTTATCTTCTCAAAGTGCTTCAGATATTTACTTTTCACCTCAATCATTTAAATTGAATCAAAATCCTAAATGCAGATCCAATAGCCAGAATTTGTGTAAATAACCACATCTTGGATTATATCTTGATATCTAGGGGCATTAAGGCAGGGATGCCATATGTCTTCATCTTAGTTCACCCTAAACAAATAAGTCACTGGTCACCCTTCTGTGCACCTTCTCTAAGATCAAAGTTCTTGGAATAAACTCCATTCTCATATTCTGAAGATATATATTAATCTATATTTACCCTTTTACAGCGCTTTCAAGAATTTGGGACTTACTCTGGATTCAAAGTTAAAGTGTAAATGTAAGTTTCACTTATTCTTTTTATTTATTTATTTTTTTAAAGCATTTTATTGAAAATTGTGAACATACACGCGAAAAGGATACAGTCATTAATAACAACGTAACATGGAAGATGCAACAATAGCCAGATGCTCATGAAACATATGAAAAAGACATGTACGCATTACAGATTTACATTCAGACAGAGATAGAAAATCCATGTGAAACAATTAAAGAAGGCAGTCCAATAATGAGACCAAAGTAAGTCCATCCCAGCCCAGACTTCGTTTTAGAAATGTTCCGAGGGGTCAAGGCAAATAACGTAACACAAGGACCACTGAGGAGACCAGACACCCCCAAGGGGATCAAACTGTGTTCAAGTCTCCGGAGAGGCCACAACAGGAGAGTCTCAAGTACCCTCAATAATAGCAGAGGGGCGTGGGAGTGTAGAAGAGACAAGTAATGAGTCTCAGGTGTGTGTAATGCGCTATTCAGGAGGAATGTTAAATCAAAAAGAGAGTAGATAGTTGAAAGACAGAAAAGAGAGAGACGGCAGGGATAGGGAAAGCTGGGGAAAAAACAAAAAGGGGGTGGGGGGAGGGAGGCAGGGAAGGGTGGGTTCATGCAAGCTTACGTATGGAAAGCTGCTAGATTCGTGAGTATAACATCTTACCACTATGTGAAAGTGATCAATCAGAGCCGTCCAGCAATTTGCGATAATCGTCTGAATAGGTAAAGTCTAGCCAAAGGGCCCAAGTGGTGATACATTTATGAGGGGAATCATGCGCCTGATGAGTCAAGTCCTCCATTTCTGCGACTTTGCGAAATCTCCTTAGCCAATCAGCCACAGAAGGGGGGATGTAGACAGCCAGCGGCACGGGATACACATCTTGGCAGCATTAATCAAATGAAGGGTCAGCGATTTCTTATAAGCCTTCTGAGGGATGGAGGAATGGTTGAGGAGGTATTGAACGGGACTGAAATCGGGTGTATAGGTGGTGATGCGTAAGGGCATGAACTTCACGCCAGAAGGGAAGAATGAGGGGACAATCCCACCAAATGTGGAGCAAGGAACCGTTCTGTTTATGGCATCTCCAACACAGCGAGGAGACGTCTGTGTTGTGTAGTTTTTCAGAACCTATCTTGTTCGTAACATGGGGCCTGCCTATAGTTTTTTCATTTTTCGCAGTGTCTAAAAAATACAAAACACCTGGTGACTGCCTGCCAATTTCCTGTCTTCTGTCAATGCTAAAATTGGCAGCAAGTCCCATAGCAATTTACAGACTCAAGCCATTCTTACCAGCCTTTGAAGCAGCAGGACACTGGGCAGATGCACAGCATGCCAGCAGTTCCGTACATGCTTGTTACATCACGTGCTGACCGTTCCCCAAGCATTGTTGACAGCAGTTTCTGTAATGTGTACCACGTGTTATAATATAAATCTAGCTCACAGCCTCCATAAATGTGCGACAAAGTGTGGAACACATCATTATATGGTCAGTCTGGTGGAAAAAAAAGTCCATTTTGTTCAACCAACAGAGAAAAAAATCAAAAAACCAAGACGCACATAAATCGAAAACCTCCATATACATAATCCTATTACCCACATTTGATCTAGAGTAAGGCAAAAATCCAAATCGCTTCAATAGCAGAGAAAATTCCTTCCAGATTCTTCAATAGGCAATCGGATATTCTCTGGATCAACTTTACCAATAAATATTAGTATCCAATTATATTTTGTATAACACAGTAAAGAACAAGATGCTAATTTCTCTCCTCTCTGTCAAGCCCCCCACTGGCTTCCGCTCACCCAACGAATGAAATTCAAAATACTAACAACATCTTACAAAGCCATCCACAGTGTAGCCCCCAGCTACATCAATATCCTAGTCTCAAAATACCAACCTTCGTTCCTCTCAAAACCTCCTGCTCTCTAGCTCCCTAGTCACCTCCTCCCATGCTCACCTCCAGGACTTTTCCAGAGCCTCTCAAATCCTATGGAACTCCTTACCCTTATCTGTCCGATTATCTCCTACTCTACAGTATTAGCTTTTGGACGATCCCTGAAAACCCTCCTCTTCAGAGAAGCCTATCCTACCCACACCTAACAACTATACTTCCATTTTCTCCATCAGCCCATCCCCCCCAGTTATTGGCTTTTGTTTCACTTGACCCTCCCTTCTAGATTGTAAGCTCTAACGAGCAGGGCTCTCAAATTCCTCCTGTATTGAAATGTATTGTAACTGTATTGTAAAGCGCTGCACAAACTGTTGGAGCTATATAAATCCTGTATAATAATAATAATAATAATAATAATAATAATAATTACACAACTATGATTCCCCCACTCTTCTTCAAAGGGAGTGGAACAGATTATTTATGGTCTCATGACCACTAGAAAAAAAACATTTATGCAGTTATGTAGGAGGTATTTTTCATTCACAATGGGGTGTTTACATACAGTATTTATATTTTCATCCTGATTTTGCTAACTAAATTTCACAGATAGTTTAACTGTGATAAATATTCTCTATTACCCTATTGATCCAGACATAACGAATCATATTCATTCATCCTCACAACTACAAATAGTGGAATACTGTAAATACCTAGGAATATCTATCCAATTATAACTCAGAAATACTTTGAAATTGGTCTCACCCCAATTATTCATGCTCTACAAAATAAAACTAGAGAATGCGTAAATTTAGAGGCTTAATGGGCAAAGTCCATTTTCTAAAAATGATTTTCCTGCTGCATTTTTTACACATATTTGCAAAGCCCCAATGCCTAAAAAAAATTAACTAGGCCACATGCCTAATCCCCCTAAAAACTGTAAAAAAAAATTGTTTCTTTCACTGAAGGTTTTAGCACTACCCTCTCTTTATGTGCTCACTTGGAATGGGTTCCAGAAGGCATAACAGTTAAGCAGCATTATTTTAATGACGTTTTGATAAAGCTGAGAGAAAGAGTCAGAAAAAAACGGCCGCAATTGTGTGAAAATGGTTTCATTCTTCACCAGGACAATGCGCCTGTTCACACTGCACTTTCTGTGAAGCAGATTTTGACCGACAAGCACATTACTACACATTAGAGATCGACCGATATTGTTTTTTTATTTCCGATACCGATATTTTGGTCATCGGATACCGGTATCGGCCAATATTTGCCGATATTTTCAAACATTTAAAAAAAACATTTTTTTTTTTTCACAGGTACTCTTGTGGAGGGATCTGGGGGTCTAAAAGACCTTAAACCCCTCCTCTGCACTTAAAAGTATTCAAAACACCAA
Source organism: Pelophylax lessonae (assembly GCF_965119305.1). Classification (NCBI taxonomy): domain Eukaryota; kingdom Metazoa; phylum Chordata; class Amphibia; order Anura; family Ranidae; genus Pelophylax; species Pelophylax lessonae. The sequence continues at coordinate 59,835,989 of NC_138777.1, read as the reverse complement.
GTTTGGCTGTTTTGAATGCTCGCATGTTTTTGAATTTGGCGACGAGTACCCGGAAGTGATGTCATGACATCACTTCCAGATTTTTTACATGGAGCCGAATGCGGCTTTGATTCGGTCTTCTCTTCGGCGGCTATGCAGGTAGGATGCCCGGGTCTCCCGGTGGGATGGGAGACCCGGACGAGCCGCAGAAGGTGGCGGGAGGGGGGAGACCTCCCCTCCCGCTCCTTGTAATGACAGCCGCATCGGTTATCACTACAAGACAGCCGACCGTCGGCTTTTTCCGATTATCTGTGCCCGGTCTCTAGTCTATGCAACATGCCAAATATTGTCTTGCTCATAACATATTTTAAAGGACAAATTGTTCCAATATGGGGTAGATAGACACAGTTTGAAGAGAACTACAGACCAGTAGTATGCAATAGAACTAAAACACTTAAAGTGGTAGTAAACCCACGACCCTGCATTCACTATATCTTGTAGTAGTTTTCATTCTACTCTGACTGTCCAATGAGGCTGCAGGACTCCTGACCCTCTGCCTGGACAGTGCTGATTGGCTCTGTGCTGGTCACTTGCCCCCTCCCAAGAAAAAAAAAACTCTCTACCAATACACACCAAAATGAGCATCTGCAGAGTGACACCAAAGGCACTGTTCTATCAGTAGATGGATAGGGGACAATGGACGAAGGGGAGGGTTAGAGAAGACAGGATCAAACAGCCTTTTTACACAATGTGGAGGATTAACCCCTTAGGCTCCATAGTGAGTATAATAAGCATGCTTTACTGCTTTTACAGACTGATTTTACCTGTTGTGGGTTAAGTAACATGTTAAAGTGTTGTATGTTGGTTCCTATCACTTAGTACCCAGTGCCAGTGGTCTTCATCCCGATATTTGTATACAAAAAGGAAAAAACCCCAATGGTTTGGGACTTTAATATGCCACTGAGACACTGAAAAAATGTACAGATAAGTGTATGTAAAAATACAATTTTATTACATAAAGAAAACAAACAAAAAATTACATATACATAGTTATATATCCAGCAAATACTGGATATGCAAAGGTTAAAACTTGCATGCAAGGACAGACCAGTCTTTCGTACAGAGGACTCCTAGGCACCATTGGTGGAGAGAACCGGACAGGACCCTACGCGTTTCGGGTATAGAAACCCTTCTTCAGGGATCAACCAGAGTTCAATGCACTAACTGTACCAAAGGAAGTTTTCCTATAGGGATAAATGGCCTGTCAATTTAAAACGGTGTTAACCGAAAGAGGGGTGTCAGGTCTCCCTTAAACATAGTTCACTGGCAAGAAAATGATGTGAGGGTTGACTGGCAAATGGCTGGATCGTGGGCGCCACAGGGATCCACCGTTGGTCCCAAGGTCCTTACAAGTATGCGGGCCGGTATGGCATGCCTGTTGTAAACAAGTATTGCTCGTGGCTAGAGGTAGACAAAGTATTAGGAGTATCAGTCCAAGACGTGGAAAATTCCTGCGTCTGGTGCGTTAGAGAGAAGACAGCCTCTGTTAAAGTGTTAGTAAAGGCTAACTACAACTATTTTTTGAAATGTTCCTTTCCCCTCCTCCTACCTATGCTACATACCCTCTATAGAAAAGATTTTTGTACCTACATTTTTTTATTCTGTTCCGGTCCAGTCACAAGATGCAGTAACTTCGGCTCCACTGCGTAAAGGAGGGCTCAACAACAGCTGTGGATTCCGATGTCGATGTCACCCATAGGCTCCTACGGCCCATCCATTGTCGGAACTCCAACTTCTTCACTGACATAAGAGAGCCAAAACTGCTGGATCATGTGACCAGAACGCAGCAAATTAGTATAAATAAAACAAAATCATAAAGGTGCACACTGGTATCTTGCAAAATTAGCTTTCCATAAAACAGAATTGCAAACTTTAATGGGTAATGTGCACAAAGTAATCCTCTCATCAAATAACGTAATTCTCCAAACACTGTTCAATAATATAAAAGAACTTACCATAGAATGCCTGGCTTATCCTTGACCTTTGCTTCTGTCTGCTCCATTGGATTCTACACTACTTGGCTCCTGACCCGGCTTTTATCCAGACCACTCCAGTGCCTGCTCCTCTGTACCTGATCTGTCCTGCCAGTATTTGACCCGGCTTGCCTGACACATCCTGCTATGCCTGCTGTTCTACAGTCTGCTACCAGTGCATGCCTCGTGCCACTCTTCACTCCTCTGCCTTCTGTTCACACTACCAGGGGCCCCGAGTCAGTGGTGTAAGAGAAGCCTTCCTTATCAGTTCAGACTCTGTTATCAGGTACGTGATATTAGGATTTGAAAAACTCACCATGCCTTGGAGTGTCCACTTTCCAAAAAGGGGTTATTTGGGGGGTATTTATACTGTTCTGGCACTTTAGGGCATAAAGAAATAAGATAGTTAGTCAGTACATTAGGATTGTTCAATTTTCAAATATGGTATATATACCATAGATCAGTGGTTCTTAACCTTGTTGGAGGTACTGAACCCCACCAGTTTCATATGCGCATTCACCGAACCCTTCTTAATTGGAAAAATAAAATATGATTTTTTCAAATTCAAAACATAGGTATATATTTAGGTATATATTTATACATAGGTGCACAAAATTAACAAAACCATTAAAGAACAAAACCATTAAGAACAAAAAAACAATTAAAACATGATTTTCACACAAAAACATAATAATGAATATTTACTGCAAATCAGTGTGACGTCTGCTGTTGTCTTTCAGAGACCAGTTCAGAAATGACCTCCACCGAACCCGCGAGACTGACTCACCGAACCCTTGGGGTTCGATCGAACCCAGGTTAAGAACCACTGCCATAGATGGTTGACTCTATAACTTTCACACAGACTAAATAATCAACACTGAGCTGGGTTATTTTTACAAAAGAAACGTAGCAGAAAAGATTTTTAAAAAGAAAGCTCTATCTCTCCCAAAAAATGCTAAAAATGTAATATTGGTACAGTGATGAATGACTGAGTAATTGGCATTCAAAGTGTGACAGTGCTGAAAACTGTAAATTGGCCTGGACAGGAAGGGGGTGGAAGTGTCCTGTATTGAAGTGGATAATGTACACCATAGTCTCCTAATAATTTACACTTAGGGGAACATTCATCAAGGGTAAAATTTATTTTTTTAATGTAAATTCATCTTCCATGGAAACCTTTTCTATTCATTGTATTTATAAATAACTTTACCACCTCGAAATCAATGTTTTGAGGCTATCATTCAAAATATTTCCTCTGTTTTCCATCTGTTTTTCAGCCCTTCCATCATTATGCTGTCAACTGTCTGTACGTTCTCTGCATTTAGAAAAGATGTAAGCTTTAAAACGATGGGGACATATTTTTCCACTAAAAAAGTCCTCAATGTTATGTACGTAGGGGACTTTGAGCACTTTGGGGGGAAAAACTTTACTAAGGATTAAAAACAGACTCCAAAATGATGTCTTCTTAAGGCTCCAAGTCCATATAATGCAGGGAAATTATCTATAATAATAGAAGTAATACTGAAATGAACTTTTAATAGACAGGGTAATTCATTTTTAATATATTAATTATTGGTGTAAGACTTAATGCCCAAATCCATCCATTTGTTCTTGTTTGTCTTATTGTGTTGTGTTTTGGATAGACCAGGGAAACACAAGAACCCTTATCTGGTTTGTATTGTTGTCTGTGTGCCCACTGGGAAACTTTCCCTTCACTTCATGGAATCCCTCCAATAAGGAAACATATAAAAACATATTTTTAGTAGAATGGGGAAGAGTTCTGGTAATCTTTTTACTGCTGCCTAAGACTTTCTGTCTTATTGGATACTACATCCCTTCCAGTGCATGGATGTCTCAGGGACAGGAAGGGAGGGAAATTATTTGCAATGGTGTCACAGATAAATTATGACGTATACATGTAGCTAGGCTATGGACATTCATTTTTGTGTTTACACTAGAAGGCTGCCAAGTCACTGCAGGGAGGGGGAGCTGAGCTGCTGTCAGAAGGGCTTGCATGGCGTCAGTGCTTCTGCAGTAAACTTTGAGGATGAGTTACTGTCTGCAGCAACAAAGGTCAATGGCTACTGACATACTGCTTGTTCATTATAGGTTTTTAAATACAATGTAGCAACCACCTAGTTAGGTTGCTAGGATTTTAGGCAATTTTTGTTTTTTGGCTCCTCTGTAATCAGTGGAGCAGTTGTTCATTGCTTTTGGCTGTTTTGGATCTCACGGGGTTTCTGAAACATAGGAGGTTGGGCAAGACAAGTGGGCAACCTGATTATATGTTGCACTTCAGTCAGTTCCTGGGGAGGTGTGCCCAGTAGGTGGCTGGAGGGGCACATAAATAGTCTGGGCTTTAGAACAGCAAGGTCTTCTTCATGTTGGAGAGATTTCCCCCATTTGGGTGGGGGTGGCTACCCCCCTGTCCTAGTTTCACTGACTCAAGCTGTTGTTCATCAAGGTCCGAGCTGTGGCATAGCTAGGGGGCCTACTTCTAAAAATCCTTATATTTAAGCTGATCAAGGGAACTCTCACCTAAGGACCTGGTCAGGAGAGCTCACTAAAAAGTGCCTGTTGGAAATAGAAAAGGGACTGGCTGTCCTGGGCCATTGTAAGCATTAACCTCTCCCTCATTAATGAATGTCCGGTGGATACTGGAAGGAGGCATCTGGTGATCCTTTGACGTTGTGAGTACTGACCTGAGCTCGAGTTTGAGTGACTGTGTGCTGTTTCTGTTTGGTGGAAGAGTCAATGGTAGTTCTGACTGGGATAGAAAAAAACAGTTCTGCCACTTTTATGGGCTCCTGCATAGAGGCTTTGCAAAGTGGAGTGTTCTTCTGCAAATGTTCAGCAAATCTAGAGTTTTCCAAATCACCCTACACCCATCCAAGTTCTTCAGCAACAAGAAATCCTAAAAAAGACATCTCCTACACAAGTTAATGAACCAGAGCAAATGAACTGTTGCTGTGTGCCTGGCTGCCTCTGCACTAATCTTGGGAAGGAACCAGTTAAATTAAAGCGGCTCCTGAGGGGATAGCGCTACAACTAAAATGTACATAGCCTTCTTCACTCTATCCATAACTAGAATTGGGTTGACTGATATTCATCATTGGGGGCGAAGATGTTTTATTGATCTTGTAGTATAAGCTTTATTTTATTAGGTTGGCACCCCCCCCCCCCCCCCAAATGCACAGCTTTACTTTCTGAAATACAACCTGCAGCATTGAATTTTACACTTTTCTATTATGCTGAAGTTTGATTTCATTTGCTATTGCAGGGCTACTATCAAACTTAGGTGAATTGGAGATGTGTGGGTTTGGCCAGCTTTGATATACGGTATGTGCCCCTTGGATATTAAGGGGATTTTGCCTTTGATAAGGATATTTTGTTAGGTGCACCGGTACTGTAAACTAAAAACTCCAATGTGAATTTTAAGTATTTTGGTTCTATCATTAAAAACTTGCAGACAGCTGCAAAACACAGTCCCCTATGACAGGTGCCTTCTCCTCTAAATCTATAGTTTGTTACCATCTTTTCATGAGGTGAAGGAAGATAAGAGATGATGATGATGATGATGATGATGGCAAAAAAATTCCACAACAGTGGGACCTTGGTTTTTTTAAAACTACAAAGGGCAATCATGTTAGTAATGCTAGCAGCTCATCAGATTTCAGCAACTTACTCTGATCAGTAAAGGAGGAGTTAAAGGGTTCACAGCAAAAAGACAGTGGACTTTTTTGTTCACCTTTTCGGGTATATATCCTATCGTGTTCAAAAAATCTGCTCTTTCAACTGGTGCAAAAAGGGAGAAGCTCTGAGCCTTTGTTCCCATGGGGCTGATTTACTAAAACTGGAGAGTGCAAAATCCATAGCCAATCAGCTTCTAACTTCCGCTTGTTCAATTAAGCTTTGACAAAAAAAATCTGGAAGCTGATTGGTTTCTTTGCAGAGCTGCACCAGACTTTGCACGCTTCAGTTTTAGTAAATCAACACCCATGCCCTTCAACAGATGGAGCTGATTGTCTTCAACATCTCCATTTTGTTCTATAGGGTCTCTGAAAAAAAAAATATATATAATGTTTGGGGGTTCTAAGTAATTTTCTAGCAAAAATACTGATTTTAACTTGTAAACAACAAGTGTCAGAAATAGGCCTGGTCCTTTAAGAGCAACAAAATATACAGACATACATAAAGGGGAGGGAAGAGGTTAACGCGTTTCATACTGGAGATGTGGATATTTGTGTTACTTTTTGGGATATTGTTTATACTTTTCGATATTTTGTCACAAATAGTATGATAATTCATTTATTAATTGAGATAAAAACGGATATGGAAGAACTGGCTAATTCTGCTAACTGAACACACCTGAGGCACCATGTGATCGGATATATAAGTGGGTTTAGCAGTTATGCCATTATGGTTATGAGAAAGCACGTTTGCATTGTGCAACGCGTTAACCTCTACCCCCCGTCTGTATATTGTGTTGCTCTTACGGATTTTGAACAACGGCATTTTTTGGATCTTTTATTGGGAATGCAGCCATCCAAGTTTCTTGTTTTTTTTATGTAGTTGTTGTCCTTATGTGAACCAAAAAACCTGCAATGCATTAAAAATACACATTAATGTACCTCAATGCTTAAAGAAAAAAAAAAATGTCAATGCATGTTAACATATACCAATCCAGAGTGAAAATTTTAACAGATGATGGCCAGCGAAATCTTACTTCCCAAGATCCTTTTAATTTTAAAAAAAAATGTGGTTTTTTTTTATATTATTTATTTTATATTATTTTACTATTTTTTTATTATTATTATTTTATTTTTATTCTTTTATATTGTTTTATATATATTTTTTGTATAGAGTGGACCCCCCTTCTGTCAAGGGGGCCCAGCCAGTGAAGTTGTCCCTTTTGCCCCCTTATAAATCCGGCACTGATGAACTGACATAGGGGAAATCTGAGACAAGAGGTATTTTTGAGTTTAATTTATTTTTGCCTCCTTTCTCACCTAACGTTCTAGGTCATTGCTTTCCTACAGAACCCCCCCCCCCCCCCCAGTTCAAACTGCACTTGATTTTACTGTAATCTAACTTTAGATATGTTGCACGGTTGAAGGTGTTGGTTCGTTTGATGTGTGATTTTACATCTTTTGAACCTGCAAAAAGTTGGGGGAGCAAACCCTGAACATGTATTTCTAAAGCTGGTGCAGCTATGAACCAAGTGACATGTATATTAACCACTTGCCTACTGTGCACTTAAACACCCTTCCCATCCAGGCCAATTTTCAGCTTTCAGTGCTCTCACACTTTGACTGACAATTGCGCGGTCATGCTACACTGTACCCATATGAAATTTTTATCATTTTTTTCACACAAATAGAGCTTTCTTTTGATGGTATTTAATCATCTCTGGGTTTTTTATTTTTTACAAAAAAAAAAAAGAATAAAGACAGAAAATTTTGAAAACAAAAAAAAGTTTTTCTTATTTTCTGCGAGTAAATTTTGAAAATAAAATTTTCTCCTTCACTGATGTGCGCTGATGAGGCGGCACTGATGGGCACTGATAGGCTGCACTGATGGGCACTGATGAGGTGGCACTTATGGGCACTGATGAGGTGGCACTTATGGGCACTGATGAGGAGGTACTAATATGCCGCACTGATGAGCACTGATAGGCAGGACACTGATAGGCGGCATTGATAGGCGGCACTGATAGGCGGCACTGATAGGCGGCACTGATGAGCACTGATAGGCGGCACTGCTGGGCACTGAGAGGTGGCACTGAGAGGTGGCACTGCTGGGCACTGAGAGGCGGCACTGACAGGCGGCACTGATGGGCACTGATAGGCGGCACTGATGGGCACTGGTGGATGGCACTGATGGACACTGACGGGTGGCACTGATGAGCACTGATGGGCGGCACTGATGAGCACTGATGGGCAGCACCATCAGTGCCCACACTCAGTGCCCATAGTGCTGCCAGTCAGTGCTCATTAGTGCCTAGATGAGCAGGCACTGATGGGCACTGACTAGCAGCACTATGGGCACTGATTGTGGGCATTGATGGGGGGCACTGATGGCGGGCACTGTGGGCACTGATGGCGGGCACTGTGTGTTTTTTTACCTTTAGTAATCAGGGCACTGGTGATCAGTGCCCTGATTACATCGCTGTGTGTCCCCGGCGGCTGACGGCTCCCCCTCCTTCCTCACACTGCAGGCTCTGTGTGAGGAAGGAGCGCCGGCGATGAGAGATGATCTCATATGTTTACATATGAGATCATCTCTCATTGGACGGCTTGATCACGTGGTGAATGGCCGCTGTGATTGGCCATTCACCACGATCTGTGATCGGCCGTGTCCAAGGGACACGGCCGACACAGATTCTCCCCGATGCACGCTCGCGGGAGCGCGCGGGGGGCGTGTCACTGGGAGGCCATTTAAAAACGGCCTCCCGAAAATTCAAGTATATAGGCTGTAGCGCGGATGGGAGCAGGTTAAAAAAGAATAGCGCACACATGCAAAAGAAATGACTATCAAATATGAAGACAATCCATAAATAAAAATAAATAAAAATGGGGATTTAGTCCCACCATATGGCCATATCGTGCTCAAGCCCACCACTACGTCAAAGTACCCCATTATCAGTGGGTCCTACACTATCCATAAAAAAAGGATGAATCCAGCCTCTCTAACCCTTGGAGACAACACTCCTTGCTGGGAGAGATGTGCTACTGCACTACAAGAGACTCCTCCTATATCTACTTGACTCTGATAGAGTACAGGTGTGTGTGGGGGGGTGGGGTGGGGTGCTCAACCTCAGAAGTCTGGTCAGACCGAATACATAATAAACAAGCAAAAAGTTGGGGGAGCAAACCCTGAACATGTATTTCTAAAGCTGGTGCAGCTATGAACCAATTGACATGTATATTAAAAAAGAATAGCGTCCACATGCAAAAGAAATGACTATCAAATATGAAGACAATCCATAAATAAAAATGGGGATATGGTCCCACCATATGGCCATATCGTGCTCAAGCCCACCACTACGTCAAAGTACCCCATTATGGATAGTGTAGGACCCACTGATAATGGGGTACTTAGACGTAGTGGTGGGCTTGAGCACGATATGGCCATATGGTGGGACCAAATCCCCATTTTTATTTATGGATTGTCTTCATATTTGATAGTCATTTCTTTTGCATGTGTGCGCTATTCTTTTTTAATAACTTTTGAACCTGTTTTTTTATTTTTGCACTGCATCTCTTATAAAATAATTACATTAATAAAAAAATGTTTTAATTATATGAGCAATATATATCGCCTTGTTCACAGGGTGACAATGCTGCTATGCATTTTAACTACAGAAAGAACAGAGTTGTCATTCTGTTAAAAGAAGTGAAAACATAACAGACCTCCTGCCATGATCCATAAGTAACGAGAACTATAATACAGGGGAACTCGAAAAGCAAAAACTGCAGTTTTATTGCTAGTGGCGCACTACATCATTACAAGTAAAATCTATAAATTATATTAAAGCCCAACTCCAAGGTGAATGGGGGAAATACACACACACAAACTGCCTTATGTTAACTATCTTAAGTAATTCTTCTTAGCCATTTTTGTGATACATGCACATCTATCTACCCAACAGCACAGCCAGGATGGCACAATGAGCAGACCTCACTAATAGATCCTGCTCCCTGGAAGGCGGAGAACAATATAGATTTACCTGCAGCCCCTCTGGAAAGCAGACAGAGCTCAAAACTATACTCTCTCACTAGCACCTACCTAGGAAGGTGCTACATTAAAAAATGTTGGAGACTCCTGGTATAGGGGATGACCTAAGGCCAATACAAAGACAGATCATGAAACCTATGCTACCTATAAGTAAAAACACTATTAATTATTTGCAACTGTATTTTTTTTTTATCTGTCTATATTTCAATTATAAGCCATTCCAGCAATCATTTAAATGATGTGATGGCTGTAAGTACCTCATAGCTCCCTTTACAGACCAGCATATGCATTCCACCACATTAATAGATACTAAATTGTTACCATACAAATGATTACTACATGAATTATTGGCTTCTTTTAAATGGATTATTTTTGATACATTTTAACTACCTTTGAGATAATGGCTTCATATCCATAGAGAATAATCGTGCTTAGTTCAGTATTAAAAAAAGGTGAAAATTAAGGCTGGAGAGAAAGAGCTCACAATAATTGAATTGGTTTTAATTAAACACGGTGCCAATGGGATTGTGGGTAATCATAAGTAGCACGGTACAGCCACAGCGCATAACTGAAATAAACAAAATTACTGGGCTCTAGAAAGTAATTAGAGATGATGCGGGGACTGTGGGCTTCTGAGTGCTGGGCAAAGGTCAAACACTTAGAATGTTATTTTTCAATATGGCCGTTTCCCCATTAGACACAAGCAGAAATCTGAAATAAACATATCTGTACATAAACAAGGTTATAGTCGTTTATAGATTAATAGCAAACAATCAGAATTGCAGTTTGCTTTCAGATGTCTTCAGTTTGCCTTTTTGGATCACTTTGAGAGTCTTTCAGAGGTGCTTTTGATCTCTGGGACTGCTTCATGCTGCTTTTGCATTCCTATTGATTAGTGTCAATATAAAGCAGTTCTGACATAAACAGGTGCCCAGGTGTACAAGACCAGAGATTATCAGATGTCTCCTAGAGCAGTGCTTCTCAACCAATGGGCTGTTGCCCACTGCCAGGCCATGGCCTTTCTTTTTTCTGGCCTCCAGCCAGCTGCACATTCGTTCACCTCCCACAGTGCCTCCCAGCTCCCATAATGTTCCCCAATCTCTAGGCCCCCTAGTTTTCACAGGTTCCCCCAAACTCTCATAGTGCCACCAAGCCTGCCATGGTGAGCCCCTACTTGTTGTGTAGCCTCCAGTGCTCCATAGTGCCCCCCCCCCAACTTCAACATGGTCCCAAAGTGCCCCCCAGGCCCCTCCAAAAACCTAACCTCATCCCCTACAGGGCCACCAAATCTGCTTCAAAATACGCTAACCCACTCTATGACCCCATCGCCCCACAAATACACCCAATGCCATCTAGAGCCCCTAGGCAGGTGCAGTCTACTTTCTACACTGCAGCTGGTTCTCATCCGCAGCAGCCTTGTAACTAGAGAGGAAGTCAAGAGGAACACAGCTCCTGTATGGTTTTCCGTGTCACTGGGGAAGCAATCCGGTGGGATGCTGCCACCCTATGTTTCTCTGGCAGCCATCTTGGGCCAGACAGAGCTTATTTAAGGCCCTGGCACCCAGGCTTGGGGTGCTTTTTGCGAGTTAGTAGAGTAGGGACTGGTACTCTGCTTGTTAGGGACAGCATTAGTGCTAGGGAAAGGTCCCTGATGAGGAGGGAAATCGTAGAGTCGCAACTACTTTGGGCACCATTCTGTTTAAGCATGAGATGGCCAGGCTGCATTCTGCTCTCCTAACAGACACTGTAAGTCCAGCAGAAAAACCTACCCTCTTCACATTACTGGAAAAAGTTATTGTACCTAGCTGGTCAGCCTCCCCACTGGGTTTGTTATGAATTGCTGCTGTACGATATCAATACAAGCTTTCCATGGCACCACGCTGCACTTCACCTTCAAGCCTTCCAGCATGTCAATATTTGCATTCCTATAATTTTATTTTATGTGTATAAACTTTATTTTTCACTGTTGGGGCATGGAAGGTTTTGGAAGAATTTACCAGGACCAGGTCTCAAAAAAGGGAAAACAGGTGTATAGGTGCTGCAACCTCCCCACATAACAGCTCCTTCCGGTGCTCAGACCTCGAGGCTGCTGACAACTCCAACGTACCAGAATAAGGAAAGGGATGGTCGGCACTCAGGATGACATCGAAAAAATAGTATTCCTTTTTTGAAAAGACTTGTACAACGCTGTAAAAACAGAACCACTGCCCTAGAGAAGATCAAATGGAGAAATAGCCAATCGTGACCTGTGGCTTCTTCTTACATGAAAAATGTAGATGGGACGCAATGCATTGGAAACTGGTTTAATTGTCTTATTGTGAATATACTGTAGGTCTATACTGTAGGGTACAATGATTGGGCAGCTTAAACAAGTAATTTAAAATGGAACTTCACTTTATCAATAAACATTGACTATTTTAATCCTTATACTGCTCACATTAGTAAATAGATAGGAAAGTATATCGTATTTTAACTTATTTAAACATAATTTCTACATTTCTTCAGTTATTTCTGGGTTTCTGGCTTAGGCCAAAATAATGTTATGCATCCTATGGGTTTCCGGTGAAGAGGAAGGATTTTCTCAGCTAAGCACACTCTCCTGCCTGCATGCCTGAGCTAAGGGCAGGTGGATTCCAGAAACTAAATGCTACAATAATCTTCTGCCCTTACTCAAGATGGCTGCCACCAGAAATTCTAGGTGTGTTTTTTAAACTGATTTCTCAGCAAAATAAAGAATAGTGACAAAAAAGGATAGGTGAGTGTGTTGTAAAATGTTAAAAATTAATTAAATAGTGTTTTTGGTTTGTGGTGCTCAGATGCAGTGTAGTTCCCTCTTCAAACCCTAACAAAGGGGGAATCCTATAATCTCCAAAATGCGTTGGCTTGTTGTCTTTGGACTTCTATCGTGAAATAAACTTGAATTGACTCCCTAGCCTTTGGTTTGACACTCTTGTGTACCTACAGCTTTCAGTGTGTCTCATATGACTTGCCTGATGGGCACCTAGGGGGCCATTTCTAACAGAGAGCGGATTTTAAGATCTGCAGTACTGTCTGTGATGCTATTTTTAATTTGCGCTAACATCCAAATTTTCAGGACAAGCTTTTGGGGTGTACCCTCTTCTTCAAGGTTCTAGGGCAATGTTTTTTCTGATGCTTTATTTTAGAACTTGGATAGGTAGTAGGAAATGGTAGGATACTCAAATAACGGCTAGCAACAATTTGAGAACACTGAACTTTATTTTGCATAACTATGTGCCAAGCCCTCATAGAAATAAGGCGAGGACTGGCATTTGATGTAGCGATTTGTCTTCCTCTGTGGACAGTCCAAGAAAAGTCCTTTCACTAGGAATTAAACAGACTAAGCTCTTCAGGACACAGGACACAATGTCTCTTTAAACCTGCTGACTCTAGCACACAAGGGATGGCCCCAGCACAAAGTCTCTAGGATCTCTCTCACCAGATTGTACTCACAAATGTCCTTGGAAATATTGGTTGCCTCCTTCCAATATCCTTGTGACACTTTTCACCATGTAGTACCAGACTAGATCCTCAGACAACAGTCCCTCGGTCAGCTTTCAGCAGGCCTCCAGGTCACCCCCCCTGAAACCTCAACACCCCGCAGGCACATGGCAGAAAGGCCTAGGGGGCTAGCTGCCCTCGTTGACTGTGATCTCCTTCTCAAGGAAAAAGACCTGGCTGCTCTCAGTCCCAGAGTTTTAACTGTATACAGACTCCTCGTCACAACCTGGGTATCTACCCCCAGGTATTAGCCAGGGCTGTATGAATTTTTAGCTGCTGATTAGACTCTTCCTGCACACTAATGTCCAGACCAGCTAGGGGGAAGCAATTCATCCTGCAGCCACTGAAACATAGAACAGGCCAGTACAGTCAACACAGCCACACTGATTACAGTGAGCCAACACTAAATTTTGGAGGACCCTGACATTGTTACTGCAATCCATTGATTGCAGGTGCAATGCTTTGCAGGCTCCTGAAAAAAAAAAAAATTGATTGCCCATTTGTTTCCTGCAAAAACGTGCATTTATACTTTTTTCCAAAAGCGATCCAAGCCTTTAACTGGTCTATTGGAAAAAAAAAAAAAAAAAAACTGTTACGTACAGAGCTAGATTATTAAAATTATGCACAGCTGAATGAGTAATTTTAGTTACCTACCTTCTTTGGTCCTCCCCCTGCCTGCTGTGTTCAAGCGGTTCAGAATGTAGGTTCAATTAGATAGAGAAAGTTAAAAGCACAGAGGTTAGTACACTGTTTACTCATTAATAGCCAGCTTTATATTTCTGTAGTGCAACTAAATGCAATGAATTGTTTGTGACGCTTTCTGTAGATTTAGTTTTTTTTTTATACCTTTTGTTTGCACTTTAAAATGTTAGCATCTGGTGTGAACAAAGTCTGATTGACTCCTAACTGTGCATCTTATATTTATAGTTTTTATTTTGTAATAGACTATATTAGGGCTTTACAAATTTGACTTGAATCTATTAGCCAGATAAAAAAGTTAGGAGCCAGTTTTTTAAATCAGCTGCCCAGCGCCCGGAACTGCGCGTCTGGGGCATCGGGCAAAAGGAATTTCTTACGCCTGGTGCCAAGAAAAAAAAAGACAGAAAATTAAAAAAAAAACTTTTTTTTTTTTAATTATAAAATTTTGCAATTAAGTAATTTTTCTGATAAGGTGGCAGTGAGTAGGTGGCACTGATAAGGTGGCACTAATGGGCACTGATCAGCGGCACTGATGGGCACTGACAGGCAGCACTAATGAGTAGAGATGGGCTGAATGAACCCCTGTTCGGTTTGCACCAAAACTTTCGAACATCGCGAAAGTTTGGAACCGAATAACGAACCCCGTTGAAGTCTCTGGGACCCAAACTGGAAAAATCAAAAGTGCCCATTTTGAAGGCTTATATGAAAGTAATTGGGCATATAATGGCTATGGGGGTCTGGGTACTGCCCTGGGGGGGGACATGTATCAATGAAAATAGTTTGTAAAAATTGTCATTTTTAAATGAGCAGTGATTTACTGGTGCTTAAAGTGAAAGCATCAAAATGAGAAATAACAATAAAAATTTAAAAAGTCCTTTCAATATAGTGCCTGGGGGGTCCCCTTAGTCTACATGTAAAGTGATGCATCTGTACTGTGTATAGAAGCTGCTGCAAAAATAATTGCATTTATAAAGCCAAAAAAATTACATTTTCCCTGCAAGCTTTCTTTATTTTGTAAACAACAGCTTGGGAGCCAGTCTGTATGATGAGCAGTGTTAATTCTGGCAGAAAATTTTGATTTAGTTTTAGTCACAGTCTTTTGACTAAAACGCCATTTAGTTTTAGTCGTAGTTTAGTCTTTTGACTAAAATGCTATTTTTAGCTTTAGTTGTATTTTAGTCATCTGAATTGTTTTAGTTTTAGTCATATTTTAGTCGACTAAAATCTCCAGTACATTTTAGTTGACTACAAATCGAATGTGTTCAGGTAAATTTTAATGCATTACTTAAACATTTCTTGGGAATCTCCAAACTAATTATATATTCCAGGAGTAAAAATCTAATAGTATGTTATTATTTCTGGTATTAAGGTTTCAAACATGCACTACAGACACAGATTTAGCCATTGTGATATATAACGTCTTTATAAATAAAACCAAGATTCATAAAACGAAAAAAAAAATATTGATTTTAGACAAACAGAAGTGCAATTTTAAAATACAAAAAACTCAAAAAAACTGTACACTCTATTGGCTGTAATGTCATTGCACATATTACCTGAATATATTACCAACAATTAATATTAAGAAAAAATTTAAGAACATTTTTCTTAATTGTTTCTCTTTCAGCAGCTTAGTAGATGCCTCTTACTTATGCCTCATATGGTGGTGCAATACTTGTTTAAACTTTAATGTGCTATTATTACAGGCTATGGATAGAATTGTATTGCCAATGTTATGTTGTCGATGTTATTGTATTGACGTGTTAGATTTGATGTAAATTTTCAATTTAGTTTTAGTCATAGTCTTTAGACTAAAATGTAATTTTAATTTTAGACGTATTGTAGTCTTATCACTAAAATGTTATTTTAGTTTTAGTCGTATTTTAGTCATTGGGATTGTTTTAGTTTTAGTCGTATTTTAGTAGACTAACATAGTGTTAATTTACAATGTAGTGCACTGGGAACAAGATTAGACATTTTTTGGATAAATTCTGCTGTCTCTTCTGCAGACTTTGAATAGAAGAAACCAAGTAAAAACTAAGTAAAAAATTGAAATTATATGCACCTGTCAAACAGGTGCGGATAAATTGGTCTTTGGGTGTCTGTGGTGCCTTCACGCAGTAACCCTATAGAGGTACTCTTGATGAAAGCAAGAATTGGCCTTTCTGTCAAAAATTGTAATCATATGCACCTGTCAAACAGATGCAGACAAATTGGTCTTTGGGTGCCTGTGGCTCCTTCACACCATAACCCTACTCGTTCATTGCCCTCTGTTGTATGTGCAGCCACTGCAGCGTTGCCAAAGTCCAGTTCCACCTGGTGGGCATGTCACAAATCAGGCGGTTTACGGGCAGGTGCTATTCCCGCTGAATTTCAGCCAACCGAGCACTGGCTGTGTATGACCGCCTGAAATGTCTACAGACTCTTCTGGTCTGTTTTAGCAGCTCTTCCAACCCTGGGTACCTATTCAGTAAACACTTCCCCACCAAATTGAGGACATTTGCCAGGCATGGCACATGTGTCAACTTTCCCTGTCTAAGGGTAGACAGGAGGTTTGTGCCATTATCGTACAACACTTTTCCTGGCTCCAGCTGGCATGGCATGAACCACGTCTGGGCTGGCCCTGCAAAGCTTAAAGAATCTCTGCTCTGTTGTGGTTCCTGTCACCTAGACACACCAACTGAAGCACTGCATGGCACCTTTTAGCCTGACTCATTGAATAGCCCCTTGAATGCTTAAGGGGTACTTATGGTTCGTAGGACAATTTCACATAGGAGGGCATGGAGGTGAAGGAGGATGGGGTAGAGATGACAAATCTCGCATCATCACCACTAGCTGTATGGATATGTGGCAGCACAACAAGCTGCAACACTGAGTCCTGTCTTGCATCCTTCCGAATTGCAAGTGGGATTAAGAGCAATGAGCCATAATTGGATAGAGTCATCATTACTTTCTCCAATCATGGCTCTGACAGTGCTCTGAGCCCTGATTGCGCAGTGCTTTCATTCTTTCAGACAATCAGGGCTTCAAATGCACTGTGCAGCGGCGCAGTGCATTGTGGTCATTCAGTGAGCCGAACAAACGGTCAAATTCTAACTCATGCTCGGGCCGAACCGTTCATTCATCCCAACTGATAAGGTGGCACTGATAGGCTGTACTGATGAGCACAGATGAGGTGGTAATGATACGTGGCACCGATGAGCACTGATGAGGTGGCACTGATAGACAGCACTGATAGGCGGCACTTCCCCTCCACTCACCGGCGGTAAAGAAAGGGTCACAGATCCAGCCCACAACCACAACCCCAGCTGTCACACTGGGAAAGAGATGTCAGAGGTGGGCGGGAAGTGAGAGAAAGCAAGGGAAGCCCTCACCTGCACTCATCACAGCCCCACCCACCCACCACAGGAGGACACTGGTTTGCACAAAGGAGCGTGTATCCAGCTCCAGCAGGCCACAATTACCAGCCAGGCTGACCTTGGTCCACGCACCTGCGGGGGGAGGGGGTGGCATATGGGGGGAATCCAGACTGTGTAGCCCTGGTTTTTGTCAAGACCTGGGCTATATAATGTGATAAGCAGCATGTTATAAACTGCAATTCCTTTGTAACATTTAGGGGTACTTCCATTTTTTTCTTTAGTTCCTGTCTGAGGTCTTAGTGCTTGCTAAGAGTCAGTCTTCAACACTGTCAAAAAACTAAAAACTGACTCTTACAATTATTATTATACAGGGTTTATATGGTGCCAATAGTTTGCGCAGCACATTACAAAATAAAGGTAGATAGTACAGTACAGTTACAATAAAATTGCAAGACAATTCAGAGGGTCCTGTTTGTGAGAGCCTACAATCTAAAAGGGTGTTGCAAAAAGTAATAACTGTGAGAGATAAGCTGATGGAGAAAGTAAAAGTACAGCTTATTAGGTAGAGGTGTGATAGGCTTCCCTGAAGACATAAGTATTCAGGGATCACCTTAAAGTGGAGTTCCACCCATTTTTGGAACTTTAGATCTTTGTAATCCCCTTTAAAATGGCTTTTACCAATGGAAACTTTTTTTTTTTTTGCTAGTAAATACCTTAATTTTGGCTTTATTCCTCCTCTCCTCACTTCCTGGTCCGATCGGCGATGACGTCATTCGGCGATCCGCAGTGTCTGCTGGGATGTATTCTATTTGCAGTAGCTGTATCTGTACTGAGCCGTGCCTGCCCCGCCTCCGCCCCGCCTCCTCTCATTGAATTGCATTGTATGAATGTATTAAGGCTGTTCTCTGCCCAGCCTCCGCCCCGCCTCCTCTCATTGAATTGCATTGTATGAATGTATTAAGGCTGTTCTCTGCCCAGCCTCCGCCCCGCCTCCTCTCATTGAATTGCATTGTATGAATGTATTAAGGCTGTTCTCTGCCCAGCCTCCGCCCCGCCTCCTCTCATTGAGTTGTATTGAGAGGAGGCGGGGCGGAGGCTGGGCAGAGAACAGCCTTAATACATTCATACAATGCAATTCAATGAGAGGAGGCGGAGGCTGGGCAGAGAACGGCCTTAATACATTCATACAATGCAATTCAATGAGAGGAGGCGGGGCGGAGGCGGGGCAGGCACGGCTCAGTACAGATACAGCTACTGCAAGTAGAATACATCCCAGCAGACACTGCGGATCGCCGAATGACGTCATCGCCGATCGGACCAGGAAGTGAGGAGAGGAGGAATAAAGCCAAAATTAAGGTATTTACTAGCAAAAAAAAAAAAAAAAAAGTTTCCATTGGTAAAAGCCATTTTAAAGGGGATTACAAAGATCTATGTATTCGAACCTATTAAAAATGGGTGGAACTCCGCTTTAAAGTGAACAGAGAAGATGACAGCTGGAGAGAATGAGGTAGGAAATTCCAAAGGATGGGAAATGCTCAGAAAATCCTGGAGGCGAGGATAGAAGGTGGTAATGATGGAGCCTGAGAGCAGGAGGTCTGTGAAAGGGGGAAGAGGATTATTTGGGTGTTACTTTGAGATGAGGTTGGTGATGTTGCTTGGGCAGAGTTGTGAATGGCTTGCATCATCTTCTAATAATTACATTTATGCCCACCTGAGACTTATCCTAACCCATAAAATAATACCTTAAGTTCTCTAATGTTAAATCCAGCACTCCCCTATGTTAGAAGACAAAATATACTCATCTCTCTAGCAGCCGGTATTTCCGCTATTCCATTCCAGTCCTGTGGCCTTGTAAAGCCTCTTCAGCATTTGACACTGGTTCCTTCTGCCAACCCCTTTGCCATTGCTAAGTCCTTTAGTGATATAGGGGGTCAGAGAAAAGAACCAGCCTGCGGAAACATTTGACAAGTGTTAAAATGCCAAAGTGGCTTTCCAAGGCTGCAGAGCTGGAATAGAGGAGAGGTAAGAGACCTGCTAGGGTCTTAAAAGTTATTAAACATTCTATAGCTGGGCTATCAACTGCCACCCATGCTCGACTCTAGTTCTGTGACAGCTGTTGAGTCTGACTGATGCAGATACAGCGAATGGGAACCAATCAGGTCTCATCATATCATATCCTGAGCTTTGGGCATAGTTTTGAGGAAACTTTACTATATGGGTTGTGGAAGGGAAGGGGTTAATTGTGCAGGAACAATCCTACTGCTCCGAAAAAGTGTCCTTGAATCACCCAAGTGTACATGTTTATATACTATCTGCATGGAGGTTTCACGTTCTCCCTGTGCTTGCTTGAGTGTCCTCTGGGTACTCCAGTTTTCTTCTACACTGAGGGAAAAAAGTATTTGATCCCCTGCTGATTTTGTATGTTTGCCCACTGACAAAGAAATGATCAGTCTTTAATTTTAATGGGAGGTTTATTTTAACAGTGAGAGATGGAATAACAACAAAAATATCCAGAAAAACGCATTTAAAAAAAAGTAATAAACTGATTTGCATTTTAATGAGTGAAATAAGTATTTGACCCCATAGTTACATAGTTACATAGTTACATAGTAGGTGAGGTTGAATAAAGACAATAGTCCATCCAGTTCAACCTGTGTAGGTGTGTGTGACTGTAATCATCTAACATAGCCCTCAATCTCCTGATCCTTGAGATGTAAGTCTAAGAGTCTTTTGAAAGTCACCATACTACCCGCAGAAACCACCTTTTGTGGTAGACAATTCCACAATCTTGTAGCCCTAACAGTAAAGAACCCCCCACGTTGCCTGAGGTTAAAACGCTTCTCCTCTAATCGCATTGTATGTCCTCGAGTCCTCATGCAATTCCTTCGAATGAACAGCTTTTCTTCTAAGCTGAGATCCCCATTAAGATATTTATAAATTGCTATCATGTCCCCTCTCAGACGTCTTTTCTCCAGGGAAAATAAATCGAGCGATTGCAGCCGCTCTTCATAAGGTAAGGTCCTCCAACCCCCTAATCAGTTTAGTTGCCCTTCTCTGGACTTTCTCCAGCTCCAACACATCCCTCCTGAGGACTGGCGACCAGAACTGGACAGAATACTCCAGATGCGGTCGGACCAGAGTTTTATAAAGTGGAAGGATTATAGTCTTATCTCTGGAATACATCCCTTTCTTTATGCATGCTAATATTCTGTTGGCTTTGGAAGCTGCCGCTTGGCATTGCATGCTGTTGCCTAATCTATCATCAACTAAGACTCCCAGATCCTTCTCCATTTTTGATTCCCCCAAGGGTTCCCCTCCTAACGTGTATTGTGTTTTTATGTTTTTGGTCCCCAAGTGCAAAACCTTACACTTCTCCACATTAAACCTCATTTGCCATGTCGTTGCCCACTCCGTAATTTTGTCCAGGTCATTCTGTAGGATATCTGCTTCATGCTGTGCAGTTATTGCCCTGGCCAATTTTGTGTCATCTGCAAAAACTGATAACGAACTACTGATCCCGTCCT
This sequence comes from Pelophylax lessonae, assembly GCF_965119305.1. Taxonomy (NCBI): domain Eukaryota; kingdom Metazoa; phylum Chordata; class Amphibia; order Anura; family Ranidae; genus Pelophylax; species Pelophylax lessonae. The sequence continues at coordinate 59,815,139 of NC_138777.1, read as the reverse complement.
CAATGCTGTTTATGAATAAATTGAACAAGGTTGGTCCCAGGACTGAGCCCTGGGGCACCCCGCTTACTACCTCAGACCAGTCTGAGTATGCGCTGTTTATTACTACCCTTTGGACACGGCCTTTTAGCCAATTCCTTATCCAAGAGCAAACCCTGCTGTCGATACCTGCAGACCTTATTTTATAAATTAAGCGCTTGTGGGGAACTGTATCAAACGCCTTAGCGAAATCCAAGTACACCACATCCACTGGTCTCCCCCTATCTAGCTCACAGCTCACTTCCTCGTAGAATGCTAAGAGATTGGTTTGACAAGATCGCCCATTTGTAAACCCGTGCTGGTTACTACTGATGATGTTGTTGTCTTTAGCATACTCTACGATATAGTCCCTTATCATCCCCTCCAAAAGTTTACATATTATTGATGTCAGACTGACAGGCCTATAATTTCCCGGGATATGTCTCTGGCCCTTTTTGAATATCGGAATCACGTTAGCCTTCCTCCAATCCCCTGGTACATCTCCTGTCCTAATACTGTCAGCAAAGATCAGGAACAGTGGTCTAGATATAACCATACTGAGTTCCTTGAGCACTCTCGGATGTACGCCATCCGGGCCTGGTGATTTGTTTGTGTTAAGTATATCCAGTCCAGTCCAGTCCAGACCCCTTCGCAAAACATGACTTAGTACTTGGTGGTAAAACCCTTTTTGGCATTCACAGAGCTCGGATGTTTCTTGTAGTTGGCCACTAGGTTTGCACACATCTCAGGAGGGATTTTGTCTCACTCCTCCTTGCAGGTCATTAAGGTTTGAGGCTGATGTTTGGTAACTTGAGCCTTCAACTCCCTCCACATATTTTCTATGGGATTAGGGTCTGGAGACTGGCTAGGCCACTTCAGGCCCTAAATGTGCTTCTTCTTGAGCCACTCCTTTGTTGCTTTGGCTGTGTTTTTTGGATCATTGTTATGCTGGAATACCCATCTATGACTCATTTTCAATGCCCTGGCTTAGGGAAGGAGGTTCTCATCCAAGATTTGACGGTACATGGTGCCTTCCATTGTCCCTTTGATGCGTTGAAGTTGTCCTGTCCCCTTAGCAGAAAAACACCCCCCAAAGCATAATGTTTTCACCTCCATGTTTGACAGTTGGGATGGTGTTCTTGGGGTCATGGGCAGCATTCCTCCTCCTCCAAACACAGCTCAGTTGATGCCAAAGTGCTTGATTTTGGTTTCATCTGCCCACAACACTTAAACCCAGTTCTCCTCTGAATCATTCAGATGTTCAATAGAAAACTTCAGACGGGACTGGACATGTGCTTTCTTGAGCAGGGGGACCTTGTGGGCACTGCAGGATTTCAGTCATTCACGGCATACTGTGTTACCAATGGTTTACTTGGTGACTATGGTCCCAGCAGCCTTGAGATCATTGACAAGATTCTCCCTCATAGTCCTGGGCTGATTCCTCCCCATATCTTGGTCATTGAAACTCCATGAGGTGAGATCTTGCATGGAGCCCCAGACGGAGGGAGATCGACAGTTATTTTGTGTTTCTTCCATTTGCGAATAATTGCACCAACTGTTGTCTCTCTCTCACCATGCTGTTTGGCGATGGTCTTGTAACCCATACCATCCTTGTGTAGGTCTACAATCTTGGCCCTGACATCCTTGGACAGCTCTTTGGTCTTTGCCATGGTGGAGAATTGGAATCTGATTGATTGATTGCTTCAGTGGACAGGTGTCCTTTATACAGGTAACAAGCTTAGATTAGCAGCACTCCCCCCCCCCGGCTTACTCACCCTGCCTGGACATGTGCAGCAGCAAACGGCGGTGGCGGTTTCGGCTTCTTCCCCCTCAGTCTTCTGCGTCTCCTCCCTCCTCCTCCATGCCCAATGGCATGGCTTCTCCTTTCTGCCAATCAGGAAACTAGTCTCAGGACCCGCTTCCTGATTGGCCAGGAGGAGGATCCGTGGCACAATAGTGAATATTCATTCGCTATTGCACACAACTGGGTTGGCTCGGGGGGCAGTGCTCTGCACCCTGAACCCACCCTTTTTTTTAGCCTATTAGAGCCTCTGCCTCTAATCACATGGTTAAAAAAAAAAGCCCCATTGAACTCCATGCATCCGGCGCCCTGCATGTAGATTAGGGGGCCGGACGCATGGATAGGGGGGGGTGGCGCGCCTGCGCCCCCAATGCACCAGCCGCCACTGGCAAGGACTGATGTAAATGTACAAGATGTAAAGTGCCACACAAACTGTAGGTGCTATATGAGTTATACCTGCCTGTAATAAATAAATACATGAAGCAGGATGGGTGGGAACAGAGGATAGATAGCTCTTGGCATCAACTGATCCCTGTTGAAAAAAAAGCAATCAGACGAGGTTTTCAGACCAGTCCCATCCAGCATTCTATGTGAAAACATTTGACTGAAAAGAAGATAGTCATTCCTTTGCCCAACTGAAGATGCTGGCATAAGATTCAACACCCCTCTGCCCACCCAGAACTAAAAAAAAATGGTTTTGGCAGGAGTTGATGTTTAATATACATAGAGGGACGTTCATTCAGGCAACACACAAACCGCCCTCACTATTTCAGTCGAACACTTATTCCTGCCTAATACAACACAGCAATGATTGCACTGACAAGCCAAGTTTCTAGAATTACAACTAATTGCTTCCTTGTTGTTTAATGAGACTGTTCAGTGTACTATTCCGCTTCAGTTTGCAAGGCAGCTTGGCTTGGAGACACATATACCTTATACGCTGCGATTCCTTGTAAAAGAAAAAAAGCTGAAAGCCTTTTTTTTTTCCCTAAGAAAGCACACAGAGGCTAGGTCAACTTTTTAAAATGCCTTTATAATTACCCCAGTAAATCAAAAATGTTAAAAGCAATTAAAAAGAATAGATTGCTTTCACTCCGGTCTCAAAGCTGCTCTTGAAATTTCTGTCCCAATGAAAAATTAATGGTCTTTTCAATGGAGCGCAGTAACGGAGGTAGCCAAATTGTAGAGTGTAGACAGGTTTAAATCTTTTGATTCCCAATACCTTCCAACTTATGCGGTATGGAGAGCAACAGGGAGAAAAAGTCTGAGCAGACTTGAATTTCTGATAATCTTTTTCTTTTTTTAGTGCCTTCTGATCTGGTAGGGAAGCTGTTTTGAAAATGACCTTATACTTATGAAAAATTGATGACTCTGCTGGCTGGTGTTTTATGGCATCGTTTTAAAGAAACATCTTACCTTGAAAGTAAAATTCATTTATTACTTTTTTGACGTGGACTTTGTTTTGTAAAATTGAAATGCTAAATTCCGGACTGATATAAAACACATCATTTAATCCAGTTTTAGATTCATTAAAGGTAATGTATAGTGGTTTTGTACATATTTATTTATTCATTATAGACAGGACCAAATTTTTTTTTTAGTCGGTAAATATAATATACTGTATTACCTATTAATATTTTGCATTTTTGTATACTAGAAAGTATAGACTTCAGTTCCCTTTTACATGTTGAGCTATTTCCTTACAGCTTGTTAAGATGGTATCATCTTACAGCTTTTTAATATGTTATCAGCTTACTTACTGTTTGTTAAGATATTATCTTCTTATCACCTGTTGAAAAATAAAAACTGTTGTTTACAAAGATAAATAGCTCAAGAAGCAATTTACACATAGAACTGAATGTCCTATCATAATGACTTATTTTTTAATATTAATTATAACCATAATCCGTTTAGGATGGCCCAGTCTCAGGTTTTAACTACAGTGGGTACGGAAAGTATTCAGACCCCCTTAAATTTTTCACTCTTTGTTATATTGCAGCCATTTGCTAAAATCATTTAAGTTCATTCTTCTTCCTCATGAATGTACACATAGCACCCCATACTGACAGAAAAACACAGAATTGTTGACATTGTTGCAGATTTATTAAAAAAGAAAAACTGAAATATCACATGGTCCTAAGTATTCAGACCCTTTGCTCAGTATTTAGTAGAAGCCCCCTTTTGATCTAATACAGCCAGGAGTCTTTTTGGGAAAGATGCAACAAGTCTTTCACACCTGGATTTGGGGATCCTCTGCCATTCCTCCTTGCAGATCCTCTCCAGCTCTGTCAGGTTGGATGGTAAACGTTGGTGGACAGCCATTTTTAGGTCTCTCCAGAGATGCTCAATTGGGTTTAAGTCAGGGCTCTGGCTGGGCCATTCAAGAACAGTCACGGAGTTGTTGTGAAGCCACTCCTTCCTTATTTTAGCTGTGTGCTTAGGGTCATTGTCTTGTTGGGAGGTAAACCTTCGGCCCAGTCTGAGGTCCAGAGCACTCTGGAGAAGGTTTTTGTCCAGGATATCCCTGTACTTGGCCGCATTCATCTTTCCCTCGATTGCAACCAGTCGTCCTGTCCCTGCAGCTGAAAAACACCCCCACAGCATGATGCTGCCACCACCATGCTTCACTGTTGGGACTGTATTGGACAGGTGATGAGCAGTGCCTGGTTTTCTCCACACATACCGCTTAGAATTAAGGCCAAAAAGTTCTATTTTGGTCTCATCAGACCAGAGAATCTTATTTCTCACCATCTTGGAGTCCTTCAGGTGTTTTTTTAGCAAACTCCATGCGGGCTTTCATGTGTCTTACAATGAGGAGAGGCTTCCGTCGGGCCACTCTGCCATAAAGCCCCGACTGGTGGAGGGCTGCAGTGATGGTTGACTTTCTACAACTTTCTCCCATCTCCTGACTGCATCTCTGGAGCTCAGCCACAGTGATCTTTGGGTTCTTCTTTACCTCTCTCACCAAGGCTCTTCTCCCCCGATAGCTCAGTTTGGCCAGACGGCCAGCTCTAGGAAGGGTTCTGGTCGTCCCAAACGTCTTCCATTTGAGGATAATGGAGGCCACTGTGCTCTTAGGAACCTTAAGTGCAGCAGAAATCTTTTTGTAACCTTGGCCAGATCTGTGTCTTGCCACAATTCTGTCTCTGAGCTCTTCAGGCAGTTCCTTTGACCTCATGATTCTCATTTGCTCTGACATGCATTGTGATCTACAAGGTCTTATATAGACAGGTGTGTGGCTTTCCTAATCAAGTCCAATCAGTATAATCAAACACAGCTGGACTCAAATGAAGGTGTAGAACCATCTCAAGGATGATCAGAAGAAATGGAAAGCACCCGAGTTAAATATATGAGTGTCACAGCAAAGGGTCTGAATACTTAGGACCATGTGATATTTCAGTTTTTCTTTTTTAATAAATCTGCAACAATGTCAACAATTCTGTGTTTTTCTGTCAGTATGGGGTGCTATGTGTACATTCATGAGGAAGAAGAATGAACTTAAATGATTTTAGCAAATGGCTGCAATATAACAAAGAGTGAAAAATTTAAGGGGGTCTGAATACTTTCCGTACCCACTGTACATGAAATCAACTGTCCCAGATTTTTCAAGACAGCCCCATATCTAGGTGCTCTGTCCTGATAATACTCTGTCCCATGCTGTGTCCTGGAATTACGGCATTGCCCTTATTTGAGTTGCATGCCTGCATAACACTCACTTCCATTCCATAGATGTGACCCTTGGATCCCTTGCTGGCAACTGATATATTCTTCTCTGGCTTCTTCCAAGTGCTGGGCTTGTGGCCTCTTCAGTGATATGCCTTTGGCACATGCGCATGAAAGTTATTCTTCCCATGACACAGTCACTGTGCTGAGATTGTATGTTGAGCTGTGCAATATACACTGCTCAAAAAAAATTAAAGAAACACTTTTTAATCAGAGCATGGCATCAAGCCAATTAAACTTGGATATTAATCTGGTCAGTTAAGTACCATAGGGGGTTGTTAATTAGTTTCAGCTGCTTTGGTGTTAATGAAACGATTAAATGACCTCCAAAACAGGAATGGTTTTACAGGTGGAGGCCACTGACATTTATTTTTCCTACTCATCTCTTCTTTCACTAGTTTTGTATTTGACTAGGGTCAGTGTCACTACTGGTAGCATGGGACGATACCTGGACCCTATAGAGGTTGCACAGGCAATCCAACTCCTCCAGGATGGCACATCAATACATACCATTGTCAGAAGGTTTGCTGTGTCTCCCAGCACAGTCTCAAGAGCATGGAGGAGATTCCAGTAGACAGGCAATTACTCTAGGAAAGCTGGGCAGGGCCATAGAAGGTCCTTAATCCATCAGCAGGCCCAGTATCTGCTACTTTGTGCAAGGAGGAACAGGATGAGCACTGCCAGAGCGCTACAAAATTACCTCCAGCAGGCCACTGGTGTGAGTGTCTGACCAAACAATCAGAACCAGACTACATGAGGTTGGCCTGAGGGCCCAACGTCCTCTATTGGGCCCTGTTCCCACTGCCCGTCACCATGGAGCTGGATTGGCATTTGCCATTGAACATCAGAATTGTCAGGTCCTCCACTGGCACCCTGTGGTTTTCACAGATGAGAACAGGTTCACCCTGAGCACTTGTGACAGATATGACAGGGTCCGGAGAAGCCGGGGAGAATGTTATGCTGCCTCTAACATCGTTGAGCATGACCGGTTTGTGGTGGGTCAGTGATGGTCTGAGGAGGCATATTCATGGAGGGACACACAGACCTCTACAGGCTAGAAAATGGCACCCTGACTGCCATTAGGTATCAGAATGAAATCCATGGACCCATTGTCAGACCCTACGCTGGTGCAGTGGGTCCTGGGTTCCTCCTGGTGCACGACAATTCCGGCCTCAGGTGACAATGCAGCCAGTGCCTGGAGGATTAAGGAATTGATACCATTGAATGGCCCCCAGGCTCGTTTGACCTAAATCCAATAGAACACCCCTGGGACATTGTGTTTCGGTCCATCCTGTTTCAGTCCATCCGACGCTACCAGGTTGCACCTCTGTCTGTTCAGAAGCTCAGTGATGCCCTGGTCCAGATCTGGGAGGAAATACCCCAGGACACCATCTGTCATCTCATTAGGAGCATGCCTCGACGATATGAGGCATGCATACAAGCTTGTGGGGGTCATAGAAACTACTGAGCATCATTTTGAGTTGCTAGCCCATTTCGGCAAAATGGACTAGCCTGCTGCATCATTTTTTCCCATTGATTTTCGCGGTGTCTTTGAGTTCAGCCCTCTGAAAATTTTCATTTCTATCAAACAATGTAGCATCCTTTCATTCCTAACACATTACCCAGTCAATATCTATATAGATATCCTGCATGAGATTTTTCCACATTGAAATCTGATGTATTTTCAAAGGTCAGTGACGGCTGGTGCATGATAATTGGGGGGGGCGCAGCAAATCCACCACGACCACCCCACGGGTCAGCGGGGCCTGCAAGCAGTCAAATTCAACACCCCCCCCCCCCCCCGGGACAGACAGATGGCCAGCTGGCCAGCTGGACAACCAGCATCCTTACCTCCTCCTTCCCCGAGTGGCTGTGAGTCTCCTCTCGCCGTATGTCTCCTTCCTCTTCCTGGCCAATGGTCAGTAAAATCACTTCTCTTTTCAGCCAATCAGGAAAGGGGTCTCACGACCCGCTTCCTGATTGGCTAGGAGGAGAATCAGTGTGATAATAGCGAATATTCATTCACTATTGTCATACAACTGGGTGGGCTCAGGGCGCAGTGCTCTGCTCCCCGAGCCCACCCTTTTTTGAAGCCTATTAGAGCCTCTGGCTATAATCACATGCTTCAAAAAAAAAAAAATACCCTATTGGAATCCATGCATCCAGTGCCCTGCATGTAGATTAGGGGGCAGGACCTGGATGGGGGGGGGGGGCAGCACCTGCCCCCTAATCTACATGCAGGGCACTGGATGCATGGATTCCAATAGGGGATTTGTTTTTTGAAGCATGTGATTAGAGCCAGGGCACCCTGCTCACCCAATGAACGGCCCGCCACTGTTCAAAGTGTTCCTCTGTTCAATAGAAGGTTGCAAACCAAAGTGTTCAATAGAAGGTTGCAAAAACGAAGGTAAGTTTATTTTAATGCAAAAGAGACATCTCATATCACTTCTGCAATAAAAAGCTTTTTTTTTTCTTTTTTACTAAAGCTCTAGTTTCACTTTAACTGAAGGGATTACAGTTATGAGCGGGTGTTTCTCCCATTTTTAGGGATAGCGCCACCAAGAAAGTGGGTGCAATCTGGATGGGCCGACCCAGAAAGTTTAAAGGTTCTGGATGGGATTGCTTAGAAGGTGGACGTGTTAGGTGAGGGCCATGGGGGGGGTGGGGGGGGGGGTATGTATTTGGATAAGGTAAGCCTCAAGGCAAGCAGTTTCTTTTTCCTTTGGTTAACACAGACAGAAATAAAAATATGACATGGGTTATAACCTTCGCTTACCTTACGCTAGGTATTTGTTTTTTTGCCTGCTGGAAATTTTTCCTCAGTTCCTGTCTGCTAAAAATGTTGTCACTGTGACAATAAGTGAATGGGTAATCTCACTAATGGAGACCCACATAGTAGTGACAACCAAACAGATTCTGCACATCCTTTTGCTGTTTTCTGTCTATTAGTGGGTAGTTACTAGATGTCAAGAGGTTAGGTGACAACCTTGTTTCACATTGCCCCTGGAAGCAATTGTAATTGATTTGTATTGAACATAGCCAATTAATTTTCGTTTTCCATTAACCATGTGACCTCCAGAAGATTTACCTCTTCATGGCCAGGACATTTTTTGCTATACGGCACTGCGTTAGTTTAACTGATGATTGCGTGGTAATGCAATGCTATACCTAAACAAAATGTATATCATTTTTTCCCACAAATAGAGATTTCTTTTGGTGGTATTTGATTACCATTGGGTTTTTATTTTTTTGTGCTATAAATAAAAAAATATCAACAACTTAAAAAAAACAATATTTTTTACTTTGTGCTTTAAAACATATCCAATAAAAAAAATGTAAAAAACAAATTTCCCATAAATGTAGGCCAATATGTATTCTGCTACATATTTTTGGTTAAAACTATCACAATAAGCGTATTTTGATTGGTTTGCAGAAAAGTTATAGCGTCTACAAACTATGGTATATTAACTAGAATTTAATTTTTTTTATTTTTTACTAGTAATGGCGGCGATCGGCGACTTATAGAGGGACACCCATAGTATGGCGAGCAATCTGACACCAACTGACACTAATACAGTGACCAATGCTAACAATATGTGCTAATGGCACTGGCTGGGAAGAGGTTAAACATCTAGGGCAAAATGGGTTAAAAGGGATAAATGTGTGCCTAACCAGTGTTTATGTGTTTACTGTAAGGTGCTTTCACTTAGTGATGTGCTGCTTTTTATTCCCTGCTTTGCTGGGAAGCAAAAACCAGCACATCCCCGCTGAAGGGACAGAGCTCTGTATTGTTTACATACACAGAACTCTGTCCTGTCTTCCTCCTTGCCGATCAGCCAGTGCCTACGGTCATCGATTGGCTGCCACCCACTGATTGGCATGTGTTGTGACTAATCACAGCTCAGCTGGGGTGGCAGCGTGTGCCACCTACCCAGGAAAGCAGAATCACGTATATATACAAAATTCTGCACAGCCTGCCTGCACTGTAGCAGTAAAGTGGTTAAAGTTGAACAATATTACAAATTAGATATGTTATCCTCTCTGTACCAGTTTACACATTGATCCTGCCAATAGACCAGTTATTTTTCAGCTTCCTTAAACAGGCCAAGGTGCCCAACAAAAGTTGCAGTTACAAAGGATGGGACAAACTATATTATACTATATTATACTACCAGGGTGCTTAGAATAGTCAGCTTTTATCCAGAGAGAAAAAAAAAACTCTGGCTGTAACTGCTTAAGGGTCCCTGTTGATGGGCTTTGGGTTGGTGTCGATGGCATCATTTTGAGATGCTTTTAAGATCATTAAGAGTTAATGAACAGTTGCATTTGATCTGCAGTTGACCTCCTTCTAACCTGCATTTGACCTGCTTCAAGCAGGTTTTGCATTCCCATAGACTTCTATGGGAATGTAAGACCTGCTCAATGCGAAAGAAAAAAACAAAATAAAACAGCACAGACCCTTAAAGTGTTATCCAAAGTTGGGTTTATATTTGTTTGCTACTTACTTAAAGTCCATTTAAATCTACATGTCTGTAGCACCCTCCTAAGTAGGTGCTAGAGAGAGATTATAGTTTTGGACCTTTTCTGCTTACCAGAGAGATTGCCAGGTAAATCTAATCTTGTTCTTTGCCTACCAGAGAGCAGTATCTGCTAGTGAGGTCTGCTCAGGGTGTTCAGGTTCAGCCTAATTTGTCTGACGTGTTTCACACTGGTCCAATAGGGAGGCATATTGGACAGTGGTAGGAAACCTGACAAATGAGTGCACAGGCATTTAGTACAGCCCTGCTGATTAGCAGAGGAAAGTGCCTCAGTGCATGTTGGAATACTGTTTAAATGCAAAGGGCACATGTGCTTGGGGTCTTTGAGCTGTAGAGCGGGGTCGTAGGGGGAGGTGGGCGGCTGCCCCTCCTCTGTAGAAGTTGCCATGCAGCCTCGGGTGGTCGACCTGAGGGCTTGAGAGTCAGAGAGGAGCTGAACCCAGAGGACCCGCAGAGCTGACTGGAAGGGAGACACTGGAAAGGATCTGATTCTGCATATAGTGAGTACAGATCTGTGTCATGGAGCCTGTCCTGAGCGGACTATCCCTTCCGCTAGAAGAGTCAGTGAATGGGTTCCAGTCAAGAGGATGCTAGAGAGTGTCCTGAAGATAATGTAGTTGCAAGTGGCAGTATGGTTAAAGCAGAGTGTCTGCTTCAACAAATAACCTGGTGAGGCCAAGTGAAAGTTGTCCTTATCAACTGTAAATAGTTCCAGTTGGAGTATAGTTATCTCACTGTACCCTTTTCCCATCCAAGTTCCACAATAAATATTTATTTATTATACAGTAAAACCAAATCCCCTGTACTGTTTATTGAGTAACAATCCATTGAGAATAAGGATGGATGTGTGAACTGTCCCTAAGTGACTGCCTGCATGTAATCAGAGGAGGCCCAAGAAGTCATTAAACAGCAAGCCCTATGGGGACAGTGCTACATGTCCATCTAAGACTTTCCTGTTCATAGGTCAAGAATGCTGCAGCGATTTCACTATAGTCTTGTCACTGTTTTAATGGAAGCAAAGCAATAATGGATCTACTGACAGTAAATATTGTCCATATTGACTATGTAACATGAGTGACTCATAAAAACAAAAATCACTGTGTGAATGCTAGTGGCAGACCACATCATATAAGTATTTTTTATTTGGCCCATATTTCAACTGAAAGAAAATAGGTTCTCACTGTTGCTTCAGTCTTCAGAATTTGTAATTCATCTTTCCTATATCTTTGCATGGGTTGGATTTTGAAGGCCCCTTCTCATACTCCAACAAATAAATGCTGACGGATCAGAAAAATTAGACTGATTTGATTCAATTGATGTGGATAGGTAGGTGAAGAGTATGAATTCTGAAGACCATTGTTATGTTCTAAAGCATTGCATGTGCTTTAACAGCAACATTATATGCAGGCCTCAAGATTAGAGGTTGCTTCTCTGTCCTAATCCAACTTCAGACTTTGAATATTATTGCACCACAAGAACCTATTGTTCTTCCCCAGTGCTTTAAGCCAAAGCAACCAATCAAAATTTAGTTCACTGTAATTAGATCAATAAAACATTATGACTGGGATAGATACCTATAGATAGATAGATAGATAGCAGTGGCGGCTGGAGCTCACAATTTTTGGGGGGGAGCAAAAAGAAAAATTTGCGGCAAAAAACACAATAAAAAATTGCGTGACTTTGAAGGGGCCTTCAGTTATAAATATATAGTGCCAGGCCAGCAGCCTGCTTAGCAGTGTACACAATATAAGACAGTGCAGGCCAGGCCAATCACATTGTACACAGGTAAAGTGCTATGCTAACTTAGCATAGCACTTTACCTGATGTACAATGTAATTGGCCTGGCCTGCACTGTCTTATATTGTGTACACACTGCTAAGCAGGCTTCTGGCCTGGCCGCAATACAGCACAGAAGGAGGAGGGAGGCACTGAGGCAGCGCACTGCAGAATAACTTACCTCCCTGTCCTGCTCTTGGGCTGGCCTGGCTCTTTCTCTCACGAGTCACGGCTCCCGGGCGACCGACTCTGTCACTGCCTGGAGGCTGGCGTGCTGCTGGCTGCTCTGCTCTCTCTACTCCTGTTGATGGCCCGGGACTCGGGAGACTCGGTCGGACTCTGCTCTGGTGACTGTTGGTCTCTGGACGTCTTCTCTTCTTCCTCCTCACGCCGCTGCCCTCCTCAGTCTGACGGCGGACGGGAAGGGGACGTCGGGACGGTGCGTGATTAACGCACGCACCGCTGCCCACGCGACGTCACCCAGGATGTCTTCTATGATTGGTCCAGGCTGGAGTCTGGACCAATCACAGCCAGGACAGCACCACAGTGGGGAGTGTCGGGGCGCATTGCTCTGTGACACGATGACACCCAGAAGGCCGCCAATCGGCGTCTCTGCGTAACGCACGTGGGGTGCAAAACCCCACCCCCCCATAGCACACAGTAGGTCCGGCGCCCCTAGTGGGCTGCAAATGCTAATTTTTTTTCCCCCTTGCACAATTGGGGGGGCGGCGCCACTGCGCCCCCTATAAACCACTGCGATAGATAGATAGATAGATAGATAGATAGATAGATAGATAGATAGATAGATAGATAGATAGATAGATAGATAGATAGATAGATAGATAGATAGATAGATAGATAGATAGATAGATAGATAGATAGATAGATAGATAGATAGATAGATAGATAGATAGATAGATAGATAGATAGATAGATAGATAGATTGATTTATGCATATAACTTTCAAACACCAGTTGTCCATATCCTTAATGCTGTACATGAATGGCAATAATGAACCTAGGCCTCAAGATCACCGGCGATAGACTGCAGCACTGGCTGTATCTGACTTGGAAAGGACCCAGGCTCATTTCCAATCCTCTCTTTATTCTACTGTGCGGTATACAAATGTAATCAATCCATCAATCAGAATTAATCCTACTCATACCAGATCAATAAAACCGATTTTCTCATTGGTAAATCTAATTTCCTAATTTTCTGATTTCTAATTGGTAGGATGGGACCCTTGGCAAGGCAGCAGCTTTGCCCCCACCCCTGCCCCCCCCCCCCCCAATTCCTTTGAATGACTTGAAAAAAAATATGAAGTAGGCAGAAAGAAGCTGCCCCTTTTGCATAGCTTGTACCAGCATAGCTGCATGAAATACCAACTACCTATTGTACAGGGTATCCTCCCTTGTGATATGACAGACAGGAGTTTTGACCATTTGTGCTATTTCCCTGGTCATCCCTGACAAGATCATGAAGATTTGGCTGAACATCATCGATCTGGCCAGTGTTAAAGTCGCATTACTTTTTTCCCGAGGGGATCTAATTCCTGATAGAACTACCAATAACTAAGGGGAAGTGCCATAACACAGATGGGCTTCACAGTTTTGAAACAATTCAAGTATTCAATGACCCCCCCCCCCCCTAAAGATCCCCCGACCCACCAAGATGCTGTGACAATTTTTTTATTTTGATTATTACCACTCTACAGCTCTTAACGTGCAATGAACTGCAAGTCAAGGGCAGGTGTGTGGGGAAACTTCCTCTTCATCTGAACTTTCTGGAATAAATACCCAGAATCTCTTACACAAACAACCCTTGTGTCTCTACCCTGCCCATTTGACCTTCAGCCACTAATCCAGTAAGACCTACACAGGCCCGGTGCTAGACTATTTTACGCCCTAGGCAAGACCAGCTACACGCCCCCCCCCCCCCCCCCAAAAACAATAAAATAAAATAAAAAGGGATGGGTTTAAAAACTCCTCTATGTCATATTCAGTGACCCTAATCTGATGGTTCCTCCATGTAATGCTTTCATACCCAGTGACCCCCATATTCCTCCATGTCACACCTGGGGACTTGTCCCCTATGTCACACCCAGGGACCTTAATGTTTTCCCATGTCACATCCTGAGACCCCAATATTCCTCCACGTCGTGCTGTCATACCCAGTGACCCCAATGTTCCTCTATGTCACACCAGGTGCCCCTGATGCTCCTCCATGTCATACCCGGAGACCCTGATGTTTTTCCATGTCACACCTGAGGACCCTGATGTTGCTCCGTGTCACACCTGGGGACCATGATGTTCCTCCATGTCACACCTGGGGACCTAAATCCCCCATGTCATACCAAGGGGTCACAATTCCTAATTGCACACCTGGTGACCCCAAACTCCTGTTACACTCGTGACCCCTATCCCCCATGTCATACCTTTATGACTTCGATTCCCCATGACACACCTGGTGACCCCAATTCTCTTTCACACCAGGGATGCTCCATGTCACACCCAGGAACCCTGATCCCCTGTTCTGGGCACACTCACTGGGCAGTATGAAGAAAGTGGCCCACACTCTGCCCTCCTACACTGTGATCCTGCTAAATTCCTTCTCCCAGGACGCTCCTCTCCTGGACCACAGTGCTCACCACAGCTCCAACTGGCTCCTGGTGGAGGAAGAAGCAGCAGTCAGAGAGCTCCGCACATCCTTCATCACCAACCTCTTCCGACCATTCCGGTACCTCGTCGCTTCCGCTCCAGTAAAGGTGCCGCCCTCCAGTGCCAAGCTCCGGCTCAGGTTCAGCTCTCCTCCGCACCCTGCTTAACACTGACCCAGGGAAATGAACGGCTGCACACCAGCTCAGTGTAGAGAGTCACGTCCTGCCCAAGGTTTAGGCCGCTCAGCTCCAGATGAAGAGGATCATTATGCAGGCAGCACTCCAGTGGGCTCCTTTCCTGCCTCTTGGGGCCCCCCCAACAATGGTGGAAATCCAGGGCCTGGTAGTTCCGCCATTGCCCCAGACACTTGGCATCTTCCTCTGTCCCTTCTTCCTCCCCCACTGCCGCACCTCCCCTCAGCTCACAAGGATCATTCATGATGGAGAGAGAATGCTGACTCGTGGCTGCGCCCCTAGGTAGCAATGCGCCCTAGGCGGCTGCCTAGTTTGCCTAGTGGAAGCACCGGCCCTGGACCTACACCATATTGAACTCACATGTTTAACCATTTTCTGACTTGTTCTTCCCCTTAGTCATGCAGACCCTCTGTCCATTTGCTCTTCTCTGGGTCTCACCATATACTTTGGTTCTATCTGGATTTGGGCCTGGGTAGTGTTGTGCCCTGAGATGTCCATTATTCTTCCACTATGCATTAAGCAAAACCAACCAATCAAAATTGAGAAAAATTGTACCTCAATAAAACTTGATTACATATTGGTTGTTGTGGTAGATAGGTTATGATTATAAACATATTTCATGCGAAATATATTTTTCTGGTGATTTTATTTTCTTGCTAGATTTACTATCACTCATGGATATTTGCAAATATATTTCACATTACATCTAATTAAACTGGTAAACTGCTGCAGAGAGATTGCTCACCCCAGGCTCTTTCTTTTCCCTAAAGCTTTCATCTCTGCTACAGTAATGAATGATTTTGCTTATACACATATCACTAACGCACAGTAATGCATCAGGTTCTTTATTCTCTTTTATGTACTGAAAGAAAAATAAATTTTACTTTTGCTTTCAGATCAATAGAAAATTCCAAAAGCCCAAAAGTTTGGAGACAAAGCAAATCGAACACTTCACCGCTGTGAAGGGCGCAATACGCTCTCTGCTTTTCATGCTTTGTGAATGATGGTACAAAAAGACAGTTTATTGTAATTTTATGCTAAACAAATGGATATAAAGGAGAACCCTGGATTAAAAAAGAGAATTCAGATATGAATAAATTACGGTAGATCAAACCCAATCACTAAAATGTTATATAAGCTTTAACTTGTTAATGCAATTTCAAAATTTGTTTTTAAATATGCCACTTTCATTAAAAAAAAAAAATACCTGGTGATCTTGCCACGCAGGCCTTTCTTCTGGTACTTCCTTTTATGGGGTGACCACTGCATTCTTATTGTGCTACAGAGTTGTCACCCTGTCACATGCACTCCTGGTTGAAACTGCAGGAAGCCCTTTCAACACACAGGCACAGTCAGTAGGTATGTTGAGGTAACCGATCCAGAGCAACAATAAAACAGTAAAATCAGCGCAGGTACTCTATGATTGGTGAACCATCTAATAAAAGAACAAATCACTTCATATAATAAAAACACTTGATATTGTAGAATAAAATCTATAAAGTCCTGGAAGTGACAAAGGATAATCAATGCTTATAAAGTGCAGAAGTGCATGTGCAATTAAGGGGTTGGTGAACCCAAAATCAAGGGTGGAAAGAAAGTGGTGAAAAATAAGTGACAAAAAAATTTGACAAATTCTTCAAATGATGAAATTGAGTATCCTAGAGAAAGTGACACAAAATGGTGTCTTTCATAGAACAACACAATGAAAAAAATATTAATTCCCAAAAAAATGACAAAAGTGCCCTCTGAAGAGTGAACCGATGTTGCTCTTGCTCTTCGTGATGCAGAAAAAATTCCTAAATAAATTGGCACAAGTGGTAGGATGACCAAAAATTTCAACCCAATCGCAAAAAGCAGAGATAAATAAAGAAAAAAAGTGTAAAAAAAAAAAAAAAAAAAACGTCCTCTGAAGGGCGAACCGCTGCCAACTCTTCTTT
Source organism: Pelophylax lessonae (assembly GCF_965119305.1). NCBI lineage: Eukaryota > Metazoa > Chordata > Amphibia > Anura > Ranidae > Pelophylax > Pelophylax lessonae. The sequence continues at coordinate 59,798,498 of NC_138777.1, read as the reverse complement.
TCTTTTTTTTTTTTGACACTTCTTTTCTTTATTTATTTCTGCTTTTTGCGATTGGGTTTCAATTTTTGTTCATCCTACCACTTGTGCCACTTTATTTAGGAATTTTTTCTGCATCACGAAGAGCGACATCGGTTCACTCTTCAGAGGGCACTTTTGTCATTTTTTTGGGAATTAATATTTTTTTTCATTGTGTTGTTCTATGAAAGACACCGTTTTGTGTACACCCAGTCATTTTTTGGAGTACCCTTTCTCTAGGATACTCAATTTCATCATTTGAAGAATTTGTCAAATTTTTTTTGTCACTTATTTTTCACCACTTTCTTTCCACCCTTGATTTTGGGTTCACCAACCCCTTAATTGCACATGCACTTCTGCACTTTATAAGCATTGATTATCCTTTGTCACTTCCAGGACTTTATAGATTGTATTCTACAATATCAAGTGCTTTTATTATATGAAGTGATTTGTTCTTTTATTAGATGTACCTGCGCTGATTTTACTGTTTTATTATTGCTTTTATTGTATGTGGTGACACTACACTATTGGCTGTAGGTCTCTGGTGCTCCATTCTTTTTCATCTTCTTCCTCCTGGTTGTCGATCCTTCTCTCTTTTGGTAGCGCTCTTACTACACGATCCAGAGCAACGATGTTCAGTCAGTGGGGGAACAAGCAGATGTAGACAAGAAGTGGCTAAAAAAGCAGCACTAAAATGCAAGAAATGATGAAAAAAGATAAAAACAATATTTAATAGGGAAAATGTGTGCTGAATGTTTGATACAAAACAGGGTGGATAAAAATCTATGCCTTTTTTTTTTTTTTAAACACAATTCAAAAAATCAGATTTTTTGTTATTTAAATTGTATTTTTTTTTTTAAATGAAATCAGATTTTTTTTATTTTTATCAATTTTTCTTAAATAAAATGCTTTTGGAGTAAAAAATATATCTAAAGATAGTCTTCTATTTAAGATACATTAATAATTTAGTTTATTCAGCATGAAATGGAGCTTAGTTATGTAGCATGAGGCTGTAAATACTGCAACATTTACATTTTTGGTAAACTCATTTAATGAATCCAAGCTCTGCAAGCTGAGATAACATGCACTGCATTGATGCATTCACACAGTTTCACACTAACCATCGGCAAGAATGAGTCCTTACATTTAACTTCTTTTCAGCCCCCGCCGCAGATATACTGCGGCAGGCTGGCCCTCCTGCGCGAACCGACGTAGCCCTATGTCGGTTCCGCACCTGCTGCTAGGGGGCGAGTGCGCCTCACTGGCGGCGCGCTCCCGCCACTCTCGGCAGCGGGGACTCCGATGCACAGTGCCGGCAGCTCCGATTGCCGCCGGCCACCCGCAATTGCTCCCCGCTGAGAGAAAAGAACGGGCAGCTGTTGTAAACACAGCTAACCGTTCTTCTCCCTGGAATGATCACAGAGCGCCTGTGATCCTTCTATATAGGATCACAGGTCTTTGTTATCTCAAAAGCCCATCCCCATTACAGTTAGAATCACTCCCCTAGGCTTACATTTAACCCCTTGATCACCCACTGTGTTAACCCCTTCCCTGCCAATGTCATTATTGCAGTAACAGTGCATATCTTTAGCACTGATTACTGTAGTAATGTCACAGGTCCTCCCCAAAAGTGTCAAAAATGTCAGTTGGGGGTCCAATCTGTCCGCCGAAATGTCGCACTTCCGCTAAAAATCGCAAATCACAGCCATTACTAGTAAAAAAAAAAAAAAAACAATAAAAATGACATAATTCTTTCCCGTAGTTAGTCAAAATATGCTTATTGCGATTTTTTGTTACCAAAAATATGTAGCAGAAATGAAATTGGCCTAAAATGTTAAAAAAATTTGATTTTAAATTTATTTTTATTTTTTTTTGGGAGTTATATAGCAGAATGTAAAAAATATTGTTCTTTTTTCATCAGAATTGATGCTCTTTTTTTTTTTATAGCGCAAAAAATAAAAGTTGCAGAGGTGATAAAATAACCCCAAAAGAAAGCTCTATTTGTGAGAAAAAACAACATAAATTTTATTAAGGTACAGCGTCGCATGACCGTGCAATTGTCTGTTAAAGTAACGCAGTGCAGAATCACAAAAAATGGTCTGGTCATTAAAGGGGCAAATCCTTCTGGTCCAGAAGTGGTTAAAGCGGAGTTTCGGCCTATTTTGCAACTTTAGTGATTCCTGGAGTGCTCACTATGCTGATCAACAATTGGGAATTTTCAATTTTTTTCGGGGGTCTCTTACCTTATTTTCAGGGCATTTTTGATTGTACTTCCTCCTCCCCCCCCCTCTGTAGCCACAGCCATTGACATCACTTCCGACTTTGCATTGCATCCTGGGAGTTGTTTGTCATCACTCCCAGGAGGCTGGAATTAGGAAGAACTCCCAGAACACTCCCTGGAATCAGGAAGAAGGACACAGCAGATTACACTGCGGCTTCAGATGCCCACGTCTAAGATGGCCGCACCCAGACAGTGTTTTTAAAAGTAAGATTTTGACTAAAATCCAATACTGTACACCTTGTAAGTATGAGAATAGCGGTTCTGTAAAGGGCGATGGATTAGTATTATAGGGGTATTTTTAGTTAAAAAAGGTATTTGAGGCCGGAACTCCGCTTTAAAGAGCACCTGTCACTTCAGATCCATCATGGCAGCGCCTTTTGTATCACTGCCGCATCACCAGCCGTCCCATTAAAGTGAATGTAACTGTCGGGGAGTCAAAAGCGTGTCAGAAGAGGAGCCGCTGCGGGACAGAGACGAGAGTTGCTCTTTAAAAATTATGATTTAAATCAAATTGATTTAAATCAAGCCTTTTTACTAGTGATTTAAATCATTAATTAAATTGAGATTTAAATCGACTTGATTTAAATCAAATCCCCCCTTAATACTAAGTGGTATTGTAAATGACTGTAAATGTTATCCAGTTAGGGTTTAGATCAGGCATGTCCAACCTGCGGCCCGGGGGCCACATGCGGCCCGGAACCACAGGCAATGCGGCCCCCTGCCCCCTGACAATTTATTTTTTATTTTTTGCTGGGGAGGAAGGAAGTCGAGTCAGGGGTTTCCAACTAACTGTAGGCAGAGGCTGCCTTGGAGGGGATCATCCACTAGTTGTGTTAAATTAGTGCTGGGGGGGGGGCGCGGCAGCGCAGGAAGGGCGGAGCAGCATTTTATTACTTATATGCCTTAACTATAATATATATTTTATATGAGGCCCGAGAAAATTTCTCTACACTAAATGTGGCCCAGAGAAGCCAAAAGGTTGGACACCCATGGTTTAGATACTGTATACTTTGTTAAATTAAGCTTGTTTGTGAAAAAAATTGGTCACAATTTCAGCTAACAGCGAAACAATGTCTGTTACTTATTAAAATATAATGAAAGGCAAAACTTTTTTTTTTAATTTTGGATAGTGGAGAGGGATTAGAACACCTGTAGGGTTTTTTTTTTTTTTTTTTTTGCTGTCTGTTCCCCTACTGACGACATTCATCCACTCTATTTGCCGACTGCCACATAGTAGATTTACTGCTTCAGGCCAGCTGTGCTGTGTATAATCACATATATATATATATATATATATATATATATATATATATATATATATATGTGTGATTCTGCATTTCTGGGTTTTGGGCACAAGTGTGCGCCGCCGGCGGCTCGCTACCGCTCTGATCTTACACAACGGGTCCCATGGTCCCGATGTCCGCTGGCACCCACTGATCGTTTGTTACACAGGCAGAATGGTGTCTATGTAAACAAGGCAGATTGTCATTCTGTCAGTACAGAAGGCATGGATCCCTCTGTAAAGCAGGAACATGGATCCATGTCTTCCACTAGTCAAAGCACCTCCACTACACTGAACACTGGCTAGGCACACAGTTATCCTTTCTTCACTCCTGATGTTAACCCTTTCCCTGCCAGTGTCATTAGTACAGTGACAGTACATATATTTAGCACTGATCACTTTAATAATGTCACTGGTCCCCAAAAAAGTGTCAAAAGTGTCAGCTAGGTGTCCGATTTGTCCGCAGCAATATCGTAGTCCCGCTATAAGTTGCGGATCGGTGCCATTACTAGTAAAAACAAAATAAAAAATATAAAATATCCCCTAGTTTGTTGACTTTATAACTTTTGCGCAAACCAATCAATATACGCTTATTTGGATTTTTTTTGCCGAATATATGTAGCAGAATGTGTATTGGCCTAAATTGATGAAGACATTAGATTTTTTTACTCTTTTCTTTTTTTAAATGTTTTTGGAGCAGAATGTAAAAAATATTGTTTTTTCTTTTTTTTTTCAAAATTGTCAGTCATTCTTTGTTTCTAGTGCAAAAAATAAAAACCGCAATGGTGATCAAATACCACCAAAAGAAACCTCTATTTGTCGGGAAAAAAATGTTTTTTTGGGTACAGTGTCGCACTACAGCGCAATTGTCAGTTAAAGTAATGCAGTGCTGCATTGCAAAAATTGACTGGTATGGAAGGGGGATAAACCTTCCAGTGGTTAATGTTTTCACTGAAAGTGAAGCTGAAAAATAATCCCAAATTTTGGGTTGTCACCTTAACAGGAATGGAAGTAAAATTTTCCAGTGTGGAGATTAGTTGTGGTGACAACAAGGAATTCTCTCACTTTGGTTTTCCTCTCACTTCCTGTTTTGGATATGGGACAGAAAGTGAAGGGAAATCTTCCCAATGGGACACAGCTGGCAAAAAACACCAAAATGATAGGGGTAGTAACTAGTGATTGACCAATATCGTTTTTTTTTGTTGCCGATACCGATATTTTGGCCATTGCATATCGGTATCGGCCGATATTGGCCGATATTTTCGTACATTTGATAAACGCTTTATTTTTTATTTTTATCACTTGACAGGTACTGTGGTGGAGGGATCTGGGGGTCTAAAAGACCCCAAACCCCTCCTCTGCACTTAAAAGCATTCAAAACGCCAAGTTTGGCTGTTTAGAATGCTGTCATTTTTTTTAATCGGACGCCTAGTACCTGGAAGTGATGTCATGACATCACTTCCGGGTTTTTACATGGAGACCCAATTAGAGCCGAATGCAGCCTTGATCGGGTCTTCGGTGGTCGTGCAGGCTGATTGAAAGCCTTTTTAGCTAGGCTTTCAAAAAGGCCCAAAAGGCCTACCGATATGACAATAAAACAAATGAACATTTTTTCAAACCTGTACAGTTTTTTTTTAATACCTACTGTGGCCCCTTGATTGCAAAGGTCATTTTAGCCTTTAAAGAACCAGTCACAATTTGGTTTCAAGAAACTGGAATATTACATCTTTAAAATGGTTTTAAAGGCTCGAGATTTTTTATCTTCATGCTTTCTTTGCATGAAGGTAAAAAAAACTTCTTCTGTATGCAGCCCCCCAGCCCCCCTACTACTCACCTGATCTCCCTCTCAATCCAGGGATGTGCACGAGAGCTCAGCTTCTCCTGGGTCTTTCATTCCTCATAGGCAGTGAGCCAATGAGGAGAAAGTGGGGGGGGGGGGGGGTGAGGCAGGGCCACAGCTCTGTGTGTCTTATGCGGCTTGCTATTGGGGGCACTGGCTGAAGAGGAGGAGCCAGGAGTACTGATGGGGGGGCCCAAAAAGAGGAGGAATGAGCTGCCCTGTGCAAAACCACTGCACAGAGCAGGTATATATGACATTTTTATTTTTTTCTGAACTTTTATAACTACATTTATTGTTGTAACTGTTCTTATTTAATTCCAATCGTAGTAACCTAATACATTAGCTGGAGTGTCAGGGTAGCCAGGCAGTTGTCTGTCTTTTCTTAGCAATGACAGTTCCCCTATTTCCATGCTGATAGCTTTCTTTTAAACTGTGCAAGAGTTAAAGCAGTATAACCCCCCCCCCCCCCCCCCAAAAAATAAATAAATAAATAAATGTAATATATTGCAGAAAGAAAACGTGGTACAACAATTAGTTGTCCCAAAGAAAATACAGACTTTAGAGGCACATGATGGACAGGCAAAAAGATTAGATTAAAACATCAACATTTTATTGAAAATATATTATAAAAAAGAAAAAATCATATATATATATAAAACAATACATTAAAACAGAGTCAGTAGTGAAAATAAAGACTCCATATGCTTTATAGTTGGTATACAAACATTGCACATTTGTGGAGATGAGTATATCTAACTGGTCTAGATTGTCGATGCATTTGGCATTACGCTTCTTCGGGACCACAGACGATTAAATATTCTCTCCTATAGCGAAAATAGCTGCATCATCCACATCAATTTAGCAATCGGTGAGGGGCGACCAAGACCCACCAATCACTCTGATTGATCTCAGATGAAAGGAGAAGGAGGGCGGCAGGTACCACACACCACAGAGTTGACACTTGCAGTTACCCTTGTGACTAATAGTGTAGAAGATCACAACCCCAAACATCAAGAAAGGGGGGATTTTTGTTTTTTGGTGCACATAAGAGCAGGGGGTTCTATTTTCCTAGGAGTAAAGATATCCTATTGTTTTCAATAGAAGATATATATATATATATATATATATATATATATATATATATATATATATATATATCCAGTGTCTCCTGATCATAAAAATGCCCAGAGCCAAACTAGAGATATGGTCAAGTCCTGTTGCCCTAGCAACATCGGGGACATGCGCAGAGCTGACCGAGCGGCTCTCGCGTGCGAGCGTGCACCCACCGCGTGCCCGCGCACACCCGCCGCTTCAACATTTTCGCCCGGCCGGCCGAAGTCTCTGCGCTCCAAGTTCCAACGGCTGTCCGTGAGGCACATGCGCAGTAGCACAATCCCACGGACACAGGGACTGGACACAGAGACACTTGTACTTTATATAGTAAGATAGACAATTCAGTATACAGCATCACAAGGGGGTGCACAGGTTTTGGGAGAGATCTTCACTGCGGCACCTTTGGAGCACATTGTCACTTTGTGTGGCTTTATACCTGCATGTTTACAGCACTATTGGCACCTTTGAAGAATTGATTTTTTTCATTTCAATAGTTTTTATTAGAAATTTTCGAACATACAACAAACAAGTTGTCAGAAATACAAAGATCAGAGCATACAAACATAGCAAACAATAGCTTATACTTTAAATTGAGCAAAGTACCTCATATCTGAAGGAAGGAGAGAGATCAAGGAGGAGGACCCAAAATTCATTCCATGATCCTATACCTAGGGCTCCGATCAAGGCCAGAGGAAACGCGCCACGAGGCCCAGCACCCCTCTGGGAACATATTGTGCCCAGGCCCCATGACCTGTCCCCCCCCCAACCAGCCCCCCCCCCCGAAGGCCCCTCGGTCCCCCCCACTAAGTAGGTCCCAAAAAATAGTACACATTCAATCTGTGAAGTTTAAAGTAGGTGGGTGTCTCAGGTATTAGAGGTACATGTTATAAAAACAGGAAAAAGTGATAACAGACAACTTATATAACAGGTAGACTATCAACTGGACAGTCAATACAATGCCTCCGAATATTAGTCATCAATCAGAACATACAAATATAGATATCAGTCAAGAATGTTCGGGTTCAACTAGGATATTGCATCTGCCAGCGGCCCCACTGCTTCTTATATGTAGACAGGCCGTCCCGGGAACTTGCAAAGAATTTTTCATAGGAGTGGATCACCTTCACATGGTTGACCACGTCATAAACGGTAGTCCGTGCAGACCTCCACGCTGCCGCTATGGTCACCCTGGCTGCCATAAATGTATGGGAAACAATGCATCTATGCTCTTTCAGGATTGCACGGATACCCAAATTAAGTAGCGCCATCGCAGATGACATAGTAAGCGGGATGCCCGTTACAGACGCTATCAAGGCGTAGACAGCAACCCAGTAACTTTTCAGTCTTCTACACTCCCAAAATACATGCAAGAGAGTACCTCTAGACCCACACTCCCGCCAACAAAGGTCAGAAGCGTCCTTGAACATTTACACCAAGCGGGACGGGGTGAGGTAGCTCCTGTTTAGAATCTTGAGTGCCCCTTCCCAATGATTGGTGCAATGTGTATATTGATAACTGGATTTAATGGCATCTTGACAATCTTTCAAGGAGTATTCCAAGTTGAGGTCCCTTTCCCACTCCTGCATACACCTTGACTTAGTTTGTCTCCTGGGATTCGTCAGCAGTTTATAGAAAGAATTGATTTTTTTAAGGGGCAACACTTCATACATTGGGACTTATTTGCACAATACAAATTTTTGTACACTATTTATTTATATATTTATGTGACTGTTCACTATTGATTGTTTTAAATTTTTTTGTCACTGTTGTTTCACTTTTATGACATTGAGGCTCGGGTCACACTATTGCGATGCGGGAAGGCTGCGAATTCGCAGCCTGTTCCCGCATCGCACACGCACCCCCGGCAGTTCACACTGCCATATGCGATACGCTGGGGGTGTCAATGTAATCTTAACGACACCCCCAGTTTGATCGCATATCGCAGTGCGATCGTGCAGTTCGCACAGGATGGGATCGCACAAGTGTGAACTGCTGTGCGATCCGATCCTGATGCGGCTGCAAAAATGCCTCCTGTGCGTGTTTGCACCGGGTGCGATGCGAATTTAGCCATACAAACTGTATGGCTAAACTCGCACCGCACAGCTGATCGCATGTAATGTCGGAGCAGTGCGCTCCGACATTACATGCGAACCCGGCACTCGCATCAGTGTGAACCGGGTCTTATTGATTGATTTATTTATTTATATATTTGAATACTGGTTGTGTCACTATTGATTGCACAGCATTTTTAGATATATAGGGATTGGTTAATAACGTCAACAAGGAACAAAGAAAGGAGTGCTAAATGGCAAATTCTCATTATTAGTAGAAATTATTTAAAACTTAACCACTTCAGCCCCGAAAGTTTTTAACGCCTAATGACCAGGCCATTTTTTTGAGATACGGCACTGCGCTATTTTAACTGACAATTGCACGGTCGTGCAACGCTGCATCCAAAAAAAATTGATGTTTCCACAAATAGAGCTTTCTTTTGGTGCTATTTGATTACCTCTGCGTTTTTTATTTTTTGCGCTATAAATAACAAAAGAGTGACAATTTTGAAAAAAAAAAAAAAAAAAAACAGAATTTTTTACTTTCTGCTATAAAACACACACAATAAAAAAAAAATGTAAAAAAATCAAATTTTTTCATCAATTTAGGCTAATATAGGTGTTCTGCAAAATATTTATGTAACAAAATCCCAATAAGTGTACATAGATTGGTTTGCGCAAAAGTTATTGCGTCTACAAACTATGGAATATTTTTGTGGCATTTTTTTTAATTGTTTTTTTTTTTTTTTTACTAGTAATGCAGGCGATCAGCAATTTTTAACGGGACTGCGACATTGCGGTGGACAAATCGGACACCTAACTGACACTTTTGACACTTTTTTTGGGGACCAGTGACTCTATTATAGTGATCAGTGCAAAAAATATACACTGTTACTGTACCACTGACACTGGCAGGGAAGGGGTTAACATCAAGGGTGATCAAAGGGTTAAATGTGTCCCTAGGGGGTGCTTGCTAACTGTGTGGGGGTTGCTCTGACTGGGGAAAGACAGAGACCTGTGTTCCTGCTTACAGTGGTGATCGAAAATTTGGGCACCCCAGGTAAAAATTTGTATTAATGTGCATAAAGAAGCCAAGGAAAGATGGAAAAAATCTCCAAAAGGCATCAAATTACAGATTAGACATTCTTATAATATGTCAACAAAAGTTTGATTTTTTTTCCATCACTGACACTTTCAAAATTACAGAAATTTCAAAATTGCAAAAGTTTGGGCACCCTGCAGAATTTATAGCATGCACTGCCCCCTTTGCAAGGCTGAGACCTGCTAGTGTCATGGATTGTTCTCAATCATCGTCTGGAAAGACCAGGTGATGTCAATCTCAAAGGTTTTAAATGCCCAGACTCATCTGACCTTGCCCCAACAATTAGCACCATGGGATCTTCTAAGCAGTTGTCTAGAAAACTGAAACTGAAAATAGTTGACGCTCGTAAGTTGAGAAGGCTATAAGAAGATAGCAAAGCGTTTTCAGATATCAGTATCCTCTGTTCGGAATGTAATTAAGAAATGGCAGTCATCATTTGACTCCGCTCCGCCCGCTCTCCCCTCTCTCCACTCTCCCCGACCTGGGGTAGTCGTGGGGGGCGGGGTCTGCGGCCGCAGCGCATCGGCGTCACGCACGTCCGTGCGGGTACTGACGTCATGATTGGCGTCGGCACCCTGACACGTGTTGTCCATAGGCGTTCCCACATATGGACTTCCGCTTCCGGCCAATACAGCCGTTTGCTGATTCCTCGTTGTGGTCACAGTAGCGTGACGTTGGGAGCCATTCCTGCTCATGTCTTCACGGAGGTACTTTTTCCTTTCTCTCTTTCACTACCACTGCTCCTTCTATCCAGTCTTAGATGGTCAGATATTCTCACTGCTATGCACACTTCCATCATTCTAATTGGGTTATCCACCCCACACCCCCCCAGGGAGTCACTGGTTTCGTTTACCAGCTATATCTTTTCTAAAGGACACATTTTCACGGGTCTATCACCATCTACTTTGGTTATCTATCTACCCTCGCACTTTTCTTTTCCTTCTTTCTTTCTTGTTTCCTCCACGGCTTACACACTTTCCAACACTTTGATACCTGTATTCACTATGGTAGATTGCTTTGGCGGCTTGGTTCTCGGGTATGGACATTCCACCTCATCTCCTTACTTATATACGAGCTATCAGCTTCAATTAGCTTTCAATACCTTATTATGATATTATTTCCCTAGAAACCCATTGTGGTCAACTGATGGAGTTTTTGGTGGTCCTCACCCGTGGATTCACAGCATCCATAGATCTACCACTACATCCATTCATGTGCGCAGGCTTTGCTCCCTCAGCTCCCGTGTCAGGCACACCCTCCAATGGCGCATTTCCACACATCCTGCAACTCATCCTGGAACATACTTGTGAGTTTCAAGATTACAAGGGCTAGGGATACTAGGCTGCAATACAGCCACATACATGACTATTTTGTTATATATATGTGTTTTATATACATTATTTTTTCTAGATATTTGGATTTTACCCGCTCCTGACGAAACGCGTCGAGCTTTCCGTGAAACAAATCCAATGTACTATTTTTGCATCATTATGTATTTCAATGTATTGGCACACCACCTGTACATATGGGTGACATTCATGTTGCCAGATAACATGCATGTACTCATGGTACTATTTTATTCTTTTGTCATTGTTGTTATTTATACTATCATATTCATGTATGATCCATGCCCTTTTATGTTGTTCTCCATGTACATTGTCATCATCATTTTTTACCTCTTCTATGAGAAGAATAAAACGTGATTCATCATGATCTGTTTTGTTATTATATGATGGTTGCACAATTATTAGCCACATAGGGCCACACATCTCATATAAAGTCCCAAACTATTATTATTATTTTTATCGTGCGATAATAGGGATGGAGGCACATGCCTTTGTGTTGCCTCATATAAAGTCCCAAACCCTCTTTTTTGCTTTGTCATCAGGAACAGTGGAAGTTAAAGCAAGATCTGGAAGACCAAGAAAAATATCAGACAGAACAGCTTGCAGGATTGTGAGAAAAACAATTCAAAACCCACGTTTGACTGCACGATCCCTCCAGAAAGATCTGGCAGACAGTGGAGTTGTGGTACACTATTCCACTATAAAGAGATACTTGTACAAATATGGTCTTCATGGAAGAGTCATCAGAAGAAAACCTCTTCTACGTCCTCACCACAAAAATCAGCGTTTGAAATTTTCAAATGAACATATAGACAAGCCTGATGCATTTTGGAAACAAGTTCTGTGGACCGATGAGGTTAAAATTGAACTTTTTGGCCGGAATGAGCAAAGGTACTTTTGGAGAAGAAGGGGCACAGAATATAATGAAAAGAACCTCTGTCCAACTGTCAAGCATGGGGGTGGATCAATCATGCTTTGGGGTTGTATTGCAGCCAGTGGCACAGAGAACATCTCATCATGAGTAGAAGGATGGATGGATTCAATAAAATTTCAGCAAATTTTGGATGTTAACTTGATGCCATCTGTGAAAAAGCTGAAGTTAAAGAGAGGATGGCTTCTACAAATGGATATGAATCCTAAACACACCTCGAAATCCACGGGGGATTACATCAAGAGGCGTAAACTGAAGGTTTTGCCATGGCCTTCACAATCTCCTGACCTCAACATAATTGAAAATCTATGGATAGACCTTAAAAGAGCAGTGCGTGACAAACAGCCCAGAAATCTCAAAGAACCGGAAGACTTTTGTAAGGAAGAATGGGCAAAGATACCTCAAACAAGAATTGAAAGACTCAAAAAGCATTTACAAGCTGTAATACTTGCCAAAGGGGGCAGTACAAGATATTAACTCTGCAGGGTGCCCAAACTTTTGCAGATGCCCTTTTTTGGTTTTCTGTAATTTTGAGAGTGTAAATGAGGGAAATAAAATCTAACTTTTGTTGACATAAGAATGCCTAATCTGTAATTTGATGCCTTTTGGAGATTTTTCCACCTTTCCTTGGCTTCTTTATGCACATTAATACAAATTTTTACCTGGGGTGCCCAAACTTTCGATCACCACTGTAGCAGGAGTACAAGATCTCTCTCTTCTCCCTTGTCAGAATGATGATCTGCTTTGTTTACATAGACAGATTGCCATTCTGCCTCTCTGGGGTGGTTCCCCCCTGTCCAATCAGTGTGCGATCGAGCATTCTCACACCACGGGGGTGCCTCCTAGTGGCTATTGCACAAAATAATGTACAGGCACGTGATTTCGTGTAATAGAGCAGACCTGCCGCAGTACCTTTATGTTAGGCGGTCGGCAAGTGGTTAAGGAGCAGTGTCAGAGGTTACAATCCTATAAATAGTTAGAAGCTCTAGGGCAGCCTTTTTCAACCAGGGTGCCGTGGCACCCTGGTGTGCCTCCTGGGTTCTTCAGGGGTGCCTTTGCAAAATGGCAACAAATTTCCACAGGTTTTTACCTTGTAGAATTACAACACTGGGCACTGTGCAGGTCAATCCACTGGCACCCTGACAACCAGTGGCTTCACTGGTTGATAAGGAGAATGACGGGTGCTTGCACAGCATTCTTATTTACTCCTCCTCATCCCTTCTCCATTAGCACCGGGGTCACATTAGCAAATAGAAGAAGAGAAACTGAGGGAGAAGGGAAACCCTAGAATACTAGTCCATACCAGTTTGCAATCGTGGAGGAATAAATCACTTCTAATGTTGGAAAGCCCATGTGTTTGGATGGTGCTGTCTTATGTAAAACTATTACCGGTAGTTTAGGGTGTTTTATTACATTTTAGAATAGGGTGCCTTAAGATTGTGCAGAATTGTTAAGGGTGCCACAACTGAAAAAAGGTTAAGAAACACTGCTCTAGGGTGAGATATGCAAGCTTGCCATTTTATTTATTTTTTTAATTAATCGTGAAATAGTTCTTATAGGCTAACATTATTTCGTATTGTGCTTGAGTGTTCAATCTAATGATGACATTCAATAAATGTCATCATTAGATTGAACACTCAAGCACAATACGAAATAATGTTAGCCTATAAGAAATTCAATAAATTAGGTACCAACAGACACTTTTTAAACAGTTATAGCAACAGCTTTTTATGTTATTATTACTAATGTAAGCCCCTCTGTCAGTGTTAAATGATTTGTCTCAACCCTCTAACTGACAATTTGGCTTGTAAAGGAAGTTGAAAATCTTAGACCTACTGGCAGGATCACAAAGTTAAAATAAATGAATAAAGACTAAAAAAAGAAATGAATGCAGCAACCACATCTAAGAAATGGTAAGCCGCAAAATTAAAACCTTTTTATTTTTAGGTTTAATACTACTTTAACAAATATAGAAAATATATATATTTTTTTTTTACAGTAGTAAATTAAAGTCACTATAACACAGTCATTCTGATTGCATTTTGAGCATTGTCTTTAATGTACTATGCTGTGACAAGGAAAATAACATCTATTATCCTAAAGTGTTGATAATGACGCCCCCTCACAGTGAGTAGCACTATTTGCTTCCAGTTTTTTTTTTCTTGTAGCTCTCTATTTTCTTCTTTTAGACCAATGGATATTTTTGCTTCAATTACAGTCTTTTAAGACTAAGAGAAAGAATGACTGTGTACCCCTCATTTTATATATAATACTCTGGAATGAATAATGATAATTTCTTATACTTCTTGACTCCCCTTAGGAGGCAGGCCCATAATGTCATGCACTTATAGTATCTCAAATGTAAAATAAAGTAAATTTGAATAAATACAAATAATGGACAATAATGAAAGGCACCCTGGTCCCCTCCCCCCACACATACATGTAAATGCAAACTCTCCCATAGGTCCAGCATGCGTATATAAAAGGTGATTGTACATGTGGTACACATCCATTAACATGCCATTACCATTGGGCCAAAAGCAAAATTTATAGGCCTCTAATACATGATTAACTCTAAACTGATAACTTGTAAATGCTTTTAAAGCGTCACCTACAGACAATTTTAAGTACCATAATTTATTGCCATTTCACAGATATGCACAATTTTTAAATCTTGTTTGGTATCTATTTACTTGATTCAACATAATCTTTTATCTTTAAAAAAAAAAAAATTGGGTATTTTATTGTGTTTGTGTGCATTAACATTCATTTAGGTGTATTTTTTTTATAAACATTTGTGCTTGATAAATGGCTGTACAAATATTGTGTGAGATAAAAATTGCAACAGCCACATTTTATTCGCCAGGGCCCCTTGTTTCAGAAAATATATAATGTTGAGTTTCTCTGAGGTTTTCTAACAAAATGCTGATTTTAACCACTTGCCGACCGCCGCCCGACTATATACAGCGGCGATCAGCCCCTCCCAGGCAAAGTGACGTACCGGTACGTCACTAGCCTGGGAGCCAATAGGGGGCGAGCGCGTTCAGGCGCGCTCCCGCCCCCGCTCGTTCCCAAAGCAGCCCGCGCGTGTGACCGGCGGACCTGATGTCCGCCGGTCACTCGCGATCGTCGAGTGGAGAGGGAGAAAGGCAGACGGCTAATTTAAACACAGCCGCCTGTTATTCTCCCCTGTGTAAAAGCACAGATCATACGATCCTGCTATGTAGGACCGTTGATCTCTGCTGTTACACACACAGCCACATCCAATCACAGTTAGAAGCATGCCCCTAGGGACACACTTAACCCCTCCCTCTCCAATAAAGTTAACCCCTTCCCTCCCAGTGTCATTTTTACAGTAACAGTGCATATGTATAGCACTGATTACTGTAGTAATGTCACTGGTACCCCCAAAAGTGTCAAAAATGTCAGTCAAGGGTCCGATCTGTCCGCCGCAATGTCGTAATCCCGCAAAAAAAATTGCAGATCGCTGCCATTACTCGTTAAAAAAAAACAATAAAAATGACAAAAATCTTTCCCTTAGATAGTAAACGCAATAACTTTTGCACAAACCAATCAAAATACGCTTTTTGCTATTTTTTTTACCAAACATAGGTAGCAGAAAACAAATTGGCCTAAGATGTTAAAAAATTTGGATTTTTACATTTTTTTGGGGGGGAATTTCATATAAAAAAATGTGAAAAATATTGTTATTTTTGCAAAATTGTCGCTCTTTTTTTGTTTATAGCGCATGATCAAAAAATCGCACAGGTGATCAAATACCACCAAAAGAAAGCTCTATTTGTGGGAAAAAAAGGACGTCAAATTCGTTTGGGTTCAGCGTCGCACGACCGCGCAATTGTCCGTTAAAGTCACGCAGTGCCGAATCGCAAAATAGGCCCTGGTCAGGAAGGGGGTAAAATCTTCCGGGGCTTAAGTGGTTAACATGTATGTAAAAAAATGTAAAAAAAGAACAAGTTGTTAAATTTGGGCTTTAATACGGAAAAAAAAAAGTGCAAATAAAATGGTGGGTTTGCTTAACCCATATATTCATCGCACCCAAACTTTTGATATCCAAGAAATGGAAACAAGCATCACCCCCTGACATTTCAACTACTACTCTCATCCTGAATGAACACGCCTTACTGGAACTTATGTTTGCCAAGGCCCATTTACAAATGGAAAAATTAAAGGCATTGTAGGACCCCTGGCTCGCACACCCTTCCTGCATCATCCCCTTACCATAGTTCTACTGATAATTCCACAATACGATGCCTTCTTCTAGTCCGTGAATCAAACTAACAATGTAATATTCACTGCTAAATCTATGCTTTCTAACGCCTTCATGCATCACAACAGTAAGCAACTTAAAGCATCTACCTACAATAGATTTTCAATCTCTGCTTAGCTAATTATCAATGTCATACCTAGCTCTTTTACCTTTCCTACTTCCCCCTTCATAACAACCCTTCTATGTCCTTCTCCCCCTCCTTATTATTTTATTTTATTTTATATTATTTTTTTTTATTTATTTCTTTTTTTAAAGAGGTAGTTCTCTTGAATATGTGCCATAACCTTAGAGTTAAACCTCTGGCACCTGTTATTCTGATTTAATCCTGTTATACCCGTTATCACT
Organism: Pelophylax lessonae; assembly: GCF_965119305.1. NCBI lineage: Eukaryota > Metazoa > Chordata > Amphibia > Anura > Ranidae > Pelophylax > Pelophylax lessonae. The sequence goes on along the minus strand of NC_138777.1, from coordinate 59,781,904 downwards.
TTACCATGTTTGTGTTGAATAATAAAATTCAATGCAACATAAAACAAATGTAAAAAAATGTTGGTGTTGCCCACACCCTAAGATGTAGTTTGATCCCAGAAGGGGTGTCTGGGGAGGGGAACAACACCCCACCATGTTAAACTATATTAATGAAAACAATAATAACAATTTTAGTGATATACTCACTATTCAAGCGCAACAGGGACTAATTTGGACTTAAGGTACTTCTTTATTTGCCTCATTACTTATAAGACTGATATGTAATGTTATGACAATGTTATTAACATACCCATTTACCTCTTTTCTACGAAAATCCTAATAAAAACTATTGGAAAATAAAATGGTGTGTTTGGTTTAAGAAGGTATGGTGCATAGTGCCTGAGCTTATAAAGCATATGCAAAGGTAAACATAAATCGATTTAATTACTTGCTATTATGTATATGTATTGTGTGCAGTCTCTTTTAGCTTTTTATACCTTCACTTGTTGATTCTCCCAGCACATGTATTTCCTGTCATACATTTGGCAATACCTCTCCGACAGCATCTCTCATTGCAATGTCTCACTGCAGTAACAACTATGTCATCATGTGCTTCACGATCCCAAGGAATGGAGACTGATGTGCCCACATACCATATACTGAAGAGAGAGAACGCTGCTCCAGGTGTGTGGTGATAGCTAGGAGATGGAGTATCCCATAGAGTGCTGGCCCCGGCCCACCTCCGTAGAAAACTTGTAGAAAAAGAAATAGCCGCACATCCAGGAAGTCCAGTTGCCTTTAGAATTCTTTTAATTCCAAAATGTTACAAGTGATGACACCAAAGACACCAACATGAAGTCACGTAGATGTGTTTCACACATACATATTGTGCTTAATCACATGCCCACATACTATGCTCAATTATATTCAGCCTGTAAATGTGCACCACGCTTCAGAAAGGCCCTATGTCTGTCAGCTGCTCTCTGCATGAAAAAGTACTTTTAAAAATATCCCCACAAATAAGCAAGACAGAATATATTTTTTAAAGACAAAATATAGAATACTGTATGTAACTAAAAGCAAAACTATTTTCTCTTTATTTGAATGTTGCGGTGAGGCGGTGGTGTGTTGGGTTTTTATTGCAGTCTCTTTCACCATTGCCCTGTCACCCGCTCTAGTTGTCCTGATCACCAATGTCACCAGGAATGAAAATTAGGGTAAATCCAATAACAAAATATAAAATAGTGTTGCGCAGAATAAAAATCTTCTTGGATAAGAATGTATATATATATATATATATATATATATATATATATATATATATATATATATATATATATATATATATTATGTGCTCCTTCAATAAATAAACAAATATATCTATTTGTTCAAAAAGGTGAATCCCTAATAATTCTCGTCGGTGTTACAACATAATCTATATAAATAATGATCAATATAAAATATATAAAGTGACTGGTGAAAAATTTAGTATAATAAAAACACACTATTTTCTCAATGAAGTTGCATAAGTCCTCATAAAAGTGCGTAGTGCAAAAAAATGTGTAATATAAAACTTATTTCCAATTTGCAAATCACAGTGATAAGGAATCAAAATACAGTCCAGCATAAATTAATTCAAAAATAAAATAAATAAATAAGTGTCAAAAATAGAAAAATCCAAGACAAGAGGGTGGAAAGGTTGTCTGCATTCAAAAAAAAGTTCAACCCTCTACACTCTACAGTTCTAGTGCCCATCCTTTAGCCCTTTGGTGGTTATTGTGTGGCCTTTAGAACCAAGAGGCCTGTCTAGATGCTAACTTAAACCTGACCTAGAGAAGAATGTGCTGTTCAGTCTTTTTCTCTGATTTATTTTATGATGGACCTTGATGTAAGGAAAAATGTGTTGACAGCATTTTTTAGATGGAAGCACAAATGTAGAAGCATGGATCTGGAAGGCAGAATTATGGACAATTGTGTCTAGCAGTCTCATATATCATGTTTCTGGTCTCTTGATTGTTTCTCAAAGTATTTTCCCAGTCTCCCACCACATCTGTATAACGTCCGAAGACTCTGACCAGCCTAATAGTCTTATCTAGCATTACATTTCAGAGGGCAAGCGTGAGGCCCCCTTTATCTAGAACAGCGGTAGCCAACCTTGGTACTCCATCTGTAGTGAAACTACGATAGCACTACCCCCAAAGGGGATGCTCTCTCCTCCTGGCTCTCCTACTCCTGCACAGCCAGGCAACATGCATTCTCTTGCTTGCATCCAAACACAAGAAGTCAGTCCCTTGACTTTGTTTTTATGTTTTATTAGAGGAACCAACTTGGATGGGGTGAAGGGATATATGGGAAGCCCCATTTGAATCAAAGATCAAAAGCCAGGGACAACTTCCTCCCTATGTACAAGGTCTTGATCTGTCCTCCTTTCCAGACACTGATAGTCTCTGAAGAAAAACATACAAAAGCCCCTTAAGGACTAGGAACTCTCAGACTTTAGAAAATAGAACAAAGTGTTGTAGGCTGCATACAGTAGTATCTCCAACTCCACTGTAGACACTGATCCCAGTTCTACTGACTGCAGAAACTACCAGCCCACCTGGCTGCTACTGAAGATTTTTCAGGGCAAGGGTAAGGAAAGATTTAAGCGCAACGCGGTCTTCCAGAAAGGGTTGTAGTGGTCTTTTCCCTTGTAAGTCCCTATCTGTGCTGATGTGCTCACACTGTCCTCCTTGCTCCCGCTGCTTCTTAGGTAACATTCCTGTCAAACTACACTGCTGTCAGGATCCTCCCAAGCCAGCCGAGCTTCAACCTGAGGCAGAGCCCTCAACTGACAGGGGTCCCCTTCTAGGGCCACTGACAGTCTCCCCAGCACTCCATCTTTCACTCAACTACTGCTAACATGACTCATCCATATTTAAGGGCTGGCTCAGCCACCATGCCAGGCTCACTGCCTGGGGATTGGTCAAACCTCCTTAGGTATGCAAACCATCCTGGCCCCTGCCCTCCAGCTTCTAGAAATGTCTCCAAATTTCCAGAACCAGGGGGAGGCACCAGAAACCTGTCTGTATGAGTCATCCAGCCTGACCTGCAATAAACGCTTGACCCAGATTCAAGACTCATTTTACCATGAGCCAATAAATTTGCCTGCACTCTTCTTGGAGCACATTAGAGCGTGCTACACTAAAAATCGCATGAAACATTGCATGACCCTGACAGTCACAGGCATGACTCCCAGAGGCAGAGGCACAATGGGATTTGTAGTTTCATCACAGCTACAGTGCCCAGGTTGCCTACCCTTAATTTAGAAAGTTGTCAACTACTGCTCTAAAGCCACAGCACCCCTTAGTAGAGCCCACTAGCTCATGACATAGTCAAATTACTGAAAGATGAATTTTGATTGGATGCCATATGCTGTAGGCACATCACTTACTCTTCCTTATTGAAAAAGCCTGCTTTTCTAACATGTGCTGTCGTTACCAAGCAACAAATAGAATACAAAAATTGAGCAATCTGTTTGTACGGGCAGCATGCTTCGAGAGCATAATTTCTAGGAGAAATAGGTGAATGTGACTGCAGGCTGATGGAGATTTTCTTCTCCAGAACCCAACAACGACATCTTTATATGATTGAATTTATTTTAGTAGTGCACATCTGTTGAATGGCTTAGCTCTAACTGCTAGGTGGATATTTTGCTTAAATCAACTGTGAATTCTCTAAGCTGAACGGAGGTTTAGAAATGCTATTAGAGTAAACCTAACTTTACTTAAGTAAATGAATTCATCAATCTGTTTTAAAAGTATATAGACATTCAAAATCCATATATGCTTCTGAAGGTTTATGTTCTATACAGAAGCAATACATAAACATATTAAAGAAATCTAAAAAACAGGATGTTTGGACAGATCCTAGAAAGCTCTGCCAGAGAAGATACATTTTGTGCAGAAGATTGCAGGCACTTTGTTTTAGGTTCTGTAACTTAAATAACTATATCTATAGGACACAGCAAATTTCTGATTTAAGGATAAATCTCATTACATCATTGTTAGGCTAACTCAGCCATATCAATTTTGTCTGTTCACGACCCTTTTGTGTGATTTTGCCCCATTTTTATGTAGCTGGGGACAGGTTGTGGTAAAATCCATCTGGTCTGTAGCTTAAGCAAAAAAGTATTTTTATTGTCTATTGTCAGTGGGACAAGAAGTAAGGAAAGATCTACCAAAGAGGGCCACATACAGTAATTAAAAACTTGACAGGGGTTCTAACTTTTTTCCAACTCTTTAAAACCAATAATAAAAGAAAACAGAGGCATGCTTTAAACTGCTTAATAACATTTTAAAATCCTCATAGAATTGGGATTTAGCGACCTGATGCAACTAAATTCAGGTTGTCAAGGGGCTAAAGAGTCATGTATTTTGCTTACTATGAATAAATGCCACAATACCACATAGATTCACATGACTAGGCCACTGCATCTGCAATATGAGTGGGAAAATGTATAAGAAGATATGAAAGGCATCAAGCAAATTTTTTGGGTAAATACGGGCAAATGTTGGCTCTACATGCTGCTAGACAGGAATAGAGAAAATAAGAGTAATCTACTGTCACTGGAAATACCTGACAGAGGGACCACGGAGGAGAAATCAACAAAACGATGTAAGAAAAGCCATTATGCAGTAGCTGAAACCACATTATAATAGTGGAACAATGAAGGTAAGGTGGAAGGGAGTTCATCACGACAGCAAAGGAGGAGAGTTGGCAGGCACCAGGGTGAGAATAGAGGGAACAGCAGAGGAGAAGATTGGGACAATAGGAGTGGTTTTGACAGCAGACCTGCATAGGAAGGGTGAAAGATGGAGGAGTCATGAAGACAAAGCAGCAAAGACACAATGGGGTAGAATTATGTGGGGAAGCACAGGAAGAGAAGTGACAGGCAAATAAGAGGACAGCAGCAAAGACACCAGTGCAGGGGATCAGAGTTAATGAAGAAAAACATCATAAGGTGGTAAGGAAAACAAAAGTGGTGCAGAGTATATTAGGTAGGTCAGGTTAAAATCAAACATGGCAGCATGTAAAGCTGAGCTTGGGAAATTAATCTTGTGGGCGGAGCCCAATCTCATGTGGGCGGGGCCCAATTTTGCCCATGCACGTGGGGTAACATCTTGCTTGAAGACATGCTCGCCAATGCCCTGGACCAGGCAGAGGCTGCGGTCATGTGAGAAATCAAACATTAATGCAGTCCTCGACTTAGAAATGAACTAGTTGTGTGCAGTGAATGTGCAGAGTTCCTCCTAAAAATGTTCTTGTCCATGTCGCTATACACTTGTACCAATGTATGTGTTGCATTCTGGGGGACATGCAGAGCCATTGCTTACTCCATTAGTCCAGCGTACCTCTGTTACTTCACTCCCAGTAACAGAATGGAGTCCCACCGAGCACATAGTGGGCTCCATAGGTGCTTATTAACCCTTTATTTCCCATACTTAGCGATCAGGTCTTGAACTTCTGTAATGTGGGTCTGCTCCCGGTGACTGGAGGAATCTGACAGCAGGGGAGGGAGTGAGGGCACTGACTGACTCGCTACTGGAGGTCCTGTCACCTAACCAGGTACTATGCCAAATGACTGGTTGGTTGCAGTTACCCTTGGCAACTACCTCCTCTTCCTTGCTTTATGAGTTACCCTTTTGTAGTAGTGTTAGACATACCAAAATAGTGTTATTATGAACTCAGGTTCCAGGAATACGGCAAGACCCAACATGCACCCCTTTGAATAACTTCAGACCAGGCTCATGGTAGTTGAAACTTTACTGAACACTCAGTAGAACATGTATGACAGGCAATAATGTCCTCAATCTAACTACACCTAACTGAGGCTGCCTCAGGTTACCTGAACAAGTGAAGTAATATTAAGAATAGTCCATTCTTGGAAAGGTTCATACAGAGGTGTCCATGTGCTTGGGATGTCCCGGTGAGTCGGCATCCAGCTTGGACCACAGGTTCCAGATTACTCGTGCAGATGACCAGACCAGGAACAGACCTGGTCCTGTCTTCTCTACGGCCTGGCTCCCCTTGGATGTGGAGCTCATCCCTTTATATCTCACAGAAGGGAGGCAGGACCCAAGCAACACATCCCCAAACACACACACAGGGAAGGCAGTAAAACATTAACTCCTTCCCCTAGCTGGGCAGCCAAGAAAATTAACTAACAGTAGGCCACCTGCCTACAAACACATATGTGCTACTATTAAAATGGTTGTAAAGATATTCTATGCATTAAGGTAAAAACCTTCTGGGTGCAGCACCCCTCACCCTGCTTATACTTACTTAAGCCCCATCTTGATCCAGCGATGTGCAGGAGAGGAGCAGCTCTCTTGGGTCTCTCTCACCTCATTAGCTCAGCAAAGGCATGCTAATTCATCAAACAGACTGAATATGGAAGAGCATGTCACTGCAGTGGTGACAAGCATAGACGCATTGGTACAGTGGAGTGGAGTGCAGAGGCAGGCGTTGGTGTAGTGCATGCATGGTAGTATCTTTGGCATAACCCAAAATTATGTCAATACATGCCACATGTATGGTAGTGACACAATTTTAGAAAAATTACACTACCCCCATAGTGGATTTATCACTAAGTAACTGTGCTGCTGACCTTCTCTAAAGTACAGCATACTCTGCAGCATTCCCAAGATTAAACTCCTCCAGGAAAAAAAAATATCTACATCCCTAGGTGAGGCTGATCCTAGAGTTTTATGGGATTTCAATGAATGGGCTTAATATGGAAAGACATGTCATTGCAGTGGTGGTAAGCACTGGTAAAAAGGTGGCGAACGCACAGGTGGGCATTGGTGCCCTAAAAGCTCTAAGAAAGATCATAAAGGATCTCCGGGCTCTTCTACACAAAGAGAAAAGACAAACAGAAAAATTCCCAGAGCCCCCAGAGCCCCCTCTACTTTTGTATTCACAAAAACTCAATCTAAGACAGTGAGAAATTCAACCCAGTACTAAATGGAACATCTTCCTGCATGCAGAAGAGATCTGAGAACTGCAAACATATTCACAGCACCAGTTAGAGATAGAGTACCAGTTCTGGGATCACAGCAGGAGAAAAGAGTACAGGGTATGTTTTGCTGTAGATCCTCTAATGTGGTATATCTCATGTTGCATGCAAAATGTCATGCTGGACTCAATGTTCGGGAAATAGTTCTGCCCAGCCATGAATGAATCTTCATAGATATACAATCAGACATTCCAACCTGCAAAAACTCATTTCAGGGAGGTGGCAAAGTCATTTCAGGGAGGTGAGCCCCCCCCCCCCCCCACACACACGCCTGCGCCACCCCCCCCCCCCCTTTCCAATTTAACACTACCAGAGAATAATGAAATGAAATGTAATCAGTATACCTGGTCACTGATGCTGGTACTGGTCACTGGTGCTGGTACTGTACTGGTCTGGTAACTGGTGCGGGTACTGGTCACTGGTGCTGGTACTTGACACTGGTGCTGGACACTGATGCTGGTACTGGACACTGATGCTGGTACTGATCACTGGTGCTGGTACTGGTCACTGGTGCTCGTACTGGCCTGGTCACTGGTGCTGGTACTGGTGCTGGCCTGGTCACTGGTGCTGGTACTGGCCTGGTCACTGGTGCTGGTACTGGCCTGGTCACTGGTGCTGGTACTGGCCTGGTCACTGGTGCTGGTACTGGTGCTGGTACTGGCCTGGTCACTGGTACTGGCCTGGTCACTGGTGCTGGTACTGGCCTGGTCACTGGTGCTGGTACTGGTACTGGCCTGGTCACTGGTGCTGGTACTGGCCTGGTCACTGGTGCTGGTACTGGCCTGGTCACTGGTGCTGGTCACTGGTGCTGGTACTGGCCTGGTCACTGGTACTGGCCTGGCCACTGGTACTGGTACTGGACTGGTCACTGGTGCTGGTACTGGTCTGGTCACTGGTGCTTGTACTGGCCTGGTCACTGGTGCTGGTACTGGTGCTGGTACTGGCCTGGTCACTGGTGTTGGTACTGGTCTGGTCACTGGTGCTGGTCACTGGTGCTGGTACTGGCCTGGTCACTGGTGCTGGTACTGGCCTGGTCACTGGTGCTGGTACTGGCCTGGTCACTGGTGCTGGCCTGGTCACTGGTGCTGGTACTGGTGCTGGTACTGGCCTGGTCACTGGTGCTGGTACTGGCCTGGTCACTGGTGCTGGTGCTGGTACTGGCCTCTTCACTGGTGCTGGTACTGGCCTCTTCACTGGTGCTGGTACTGGCCTGGTCACTGGTGCTGGTACTGGCCTGGTCACTGGTGCTGGTCACTGGTGCTGGTACTGGCCTCTTCACTGGTGCTGGTACTGGCGCTGGTACTGGTCACTGGTGCTGGTACTGGTCACTGGTGCTGGTACTGGTGCTGGTACTGGCCTGGTCACTGGTGCTGGTACTGGCCTGGTCACTGGTGCTGGTACTGGTCACTGGTGCTGGTGCTGGTCACTGGTGCTGGTACTGGCCTCTTCACTGGTGCTGGTACTGGCCTGGTCACTGGTGCTGGTACTGGCCTGGTCACTGGTGCTGGTACTGGTGCTGGTACTGGCCTGGTCACTGGTGCTGGTACTGGTCACTGGTGCTGGTACTGGTGCTGGTCACTGGTGCTGGCCTCTTCACTGGTGCTGGTACTGGCCTGGTCACTGGTGCTGGTACTGGCCTGGTCACTGGTGCTGGTTCTGGTCACTGGTGCTGGTCACTGGTGATGGTACTGGCCTGGTCACTGATGCTGGTCACTGATGCTGGTACTGGCCTGGTCACAGGTGCTGGTACTGGTCTGGTCACTGGTGCTGGTACTGGTGCTGGTACTGGCCTGGTCACTGGTGCTGGTACTGGTCACTGGTGCTGGTACTGGCCTGGTCACTGGTGCTGGTACTGGCCTGGTCACTGGTGCTGGTACTGGCCTGGTCACTGGTGCTGGTACTGGTCACTGGTGCTGGTGCTGGTCACTGGTGCTGGTGCTGGTACTGGCCTCTTCACTGGTGCTGGTACTGGCCTGGTCACTGGTGCTGGTACTGGCCTGGTCACTGGTGCTGGTACTGGTGCTGGTAATGGCCTGGTCACTGGTGCTGGTACTGGTCACTGGTGCTGGTACTGGTGCTGGTCACTGGTGCTGGCCTCTTCACTGGTGCTGGTACTGGCCTGGTCACTGGTGCTGGTACTGGCCTGGTCACTGGTGCTGGTACTGGTCACTGGTGCTGGTCACTGGTGCTGGCTCTCTGGTGCTGCTCTCAGGTTAGGTCACTGTGTCTGTCACAGAGTGGGGTGTCACGATGATTGGACCCGCGCGCCAAAATGCCTCCTGGAGTAGAAGATGTGGCTGTATTAGAGAGCAAAGCAGCTGCTTGCTCTCTGCAGCTCCTCCCCCAGGCGGAGTGCATGACTCATATCACTCCGCCTGTGAGCCGGATCTACTTCAGCTCCGACATGATTTCTCTGTGCAGGCTCAGCTTGCTGACAGCTGACACACTCTTCTGCCTGCATCGATGAGTCATCTCATCTGACTCACTGTGACTGACTCACACAGCCGGGATATTGCCCTAAGCTCGCGGGTGTCCGTGAGCTGAGGGCGGAAAGCGGGAGTCTCCCGCGACTTGCGGGAGACTTGAGATGTCTGTACAATTAACAACAACAAAACTGATCTTCCTGTAACTGCCGGTTTCTGTATTAGAGGCCACCCACAACATAATTGATCAGAGATTGTAGTACTGATGGGGAACTTCAAATCACAGAATGGGAGCCTGGAATGGAAATGTACATTCTACAGGCTGTTGTCTAAACAGGGCCAGAAATGTTATATATTTCTATCATTATATAATTATATAATTTATGATTTTGTGTTTCAAACTTTATCATACCTGAGATGTTATAAAGAAGAACGCACAGTAAAAAAAAAAAAAATCATATGTAAATAGTTGGTTTGGGCTGGTCGTTCTTAAGAATTAGTAGCAAAATAATGGTACCGCTTTCAGCACCTAAAATCGGAAAGAATCATACCGCCAGGAGGTTAAGTTAAGTTCTGCTTTAAAGTGTTACTAAACCCAGGTCCCTGCATTCACTATATCTGGTCTCCCACAGTACACAGGTCATGGAAATGCAATTGTTTTAGTAAATATTAACTGCTAAATACCTTTTCTCATCAGCAGTTGGAGCAGTCTTATGACTTCTATCAGTGTCTGGTTAAAGCTTGTAGGAGGGGTTTTTATTCTCCTCTGATTGTTCTATAAGGCTGCAGGACCCATGACCCTCTGTCTGGACAGTGCTGATTGGCCATGTGCTGATCACATGCACCCTCCCCAAAAACAAAAACCCCCAAAAAAACGTTCTAGCAATACTATCACGTACCTGGCAGCAGAGCCTGAAATGATGAGGAAGGCCTCTCTTACACCTGTGATCAGGGCCCCTGGTAGTGTGAACAGAATTCAGAGTGGCACAAGTGCATGTAGGTCTTGCCAGTAGCAGAGCAGGTATCCATACCAGGCAGGAGAGGTTGTCAGTAGACTTCAGTGAAGCAGACGGCTGATAGACAGTTGGGGGTGGCAGACTGAAGCAGGCTGGTACTAGCGACAGCGGGCAGGTGAGGCAGACATAGGACGATGTGTCAGGCAAGCTGGGTCATATACTGGCAGGACAGATCAGTTACAGAAGAGCAGGCAACAGCGAGGACTGGGTACAAGCCGGGTCACTAGCCAATCAGTGAAATAGAGGCTAATCGAGCAGACAGAAGCGGAGGTCAAGGAAAAGCTTAGGTTGGTGCAGATGGAGTTCAGAGAGTGGTCAGACAAGCCGGGTCAGCAATTGGAATCAGGATAACAGGAACACAGGATGCAGGGAAGGCTGAAAGACAAAGCAGCACTGATCCTGAGCACTGGCTGAGTTTAAATAGCCTGTTCGGTTCCAACATCTGTCACAGATGCATGGCTTGCGTGTGTGCGCAAGTTTGTGGATGCGCATAGTCATTAGCCAGTGCCCAATTCTTGTGAGAATGAAAAGTAACATGTTTTAGACTGTGCACAGAAGGTCTTTCCCTACAAATACACACTAAACTGAGCATGTACAGCCTGCCCTCAAGGCTCTGTTTTATCAGGAGATGGACTGGGGACAGTGAAAGAAGGGGAGGATCAGAGAAGATAGGATCAAACAGCCTTTTTACATAATGCAGAGGATTATGATAAGAGAAGGTAGGGGGTATTCTCTATGGACAAAATAGATATCCAATTCAATCTACGGCACTATCCCCAAATTAAACTAAAGGAGAGGAACCCCCACCTTTTCTCCAATTGGAGAGCAAGGCAGAAAAGAAGAAGGGGGATTCTATGGTGCCTTACTTTAATAATAATTGTATAATCCACAGATATAAAAAACAGAATAATTTATTGGTACATCAGATATTAAAACCATCAGAAAGGTAACAACAACACAATTCTCTATACAAATAATGTATCAGACTCGGCGGGATCCAAATATGAAGAATTAGCAACACTTGTAAGGCACAAGAAGAATGCTAGTAGTCTGAGAGATTAAGACAAAGTCCTCACCACTGACCATGCTTAATGTCAGATTCATCAAAGTTATTAAAAAACCAGGAGAACAAAATCATGATGGGCCAATAGATATTCTTAAAAGAGGAACGGAGATAAAAAGGAAAAAGTACAATATCCAACAAAATAGGCAGTGCCAGATCTCAATTCATATGTGCTAGTGCACACAATCACCTTCTCCCCTGCACGAACCGACAGTCACACACCCCCACAAAGGGAGGCCCAAAGTATCTCCCCTCAAATGTCTGTCAGCGACAGATGCCTTGATGCTGCACACAGCATCCAGATGTGGCTGGTGTGTCTGTGAATGGCTGGCGCTGTGTGCAGGAAGGAGAGGAACCCCCACCTTTTCTCCAATTGGAGAGCAAGGCAGGAGAGAAGGGGGATTTTATGGTGCCTTACATTAATAATAATTGTTGGTAATTCTTCATATTTGGATCCTGAAGAAGCCCCTGAATAGGGCAAAACGCGTTGATCCTGAATTACCCACATTGCATTTATTTGATCCCGCTGAGTCTGATACATTATTTGTATAGAGAATTGTGTTATTGTTACCTTTCTGATGGTTTTAATATCTGATGTACCAATAAATTATTCTGGTTTTTATATCTGTGGATAATACAATTATTAATAATGTAAGGCACCATAAAACCCCCCTTCTTCTCTCCTGTCTTGCTCTCCAATTGGAGAAAAGGTGGGGGTTCCTCTCCTTTAATGGAGAAGATTAACCCCTTAGGTTCTACAGTGAGTATATCAAGCATGCTTTACTGCATATACAGACTGATTTTAACACTTTAAGCACTGATAACCAAAGAAACATCCTAATTATTTATACTTATTGCTATTCAAGTGTGTCAAGAAAGTAGTTTAATTTCTTTAATGGTTATATTTTATTACTTCTGTGATATAAGAACACTTCAAAAAGACTTACTTAAGGTGAGGATTGTACCGGGGCATTTTATTTTGGAGTCAATTACCCCAATAACACTTTTGAGCTCATCGCTACAGCCTAACCCTGTACAACAGCCTCTACCATGCAAGTGTGTAAAAAAAAAAAAAAGGTATTTTATTAAATTTTTATATTGTTGCGCTCCTCCTTGTAACTCTGCTATAAATCTACTGTATAGGTTTCAGAGCCATTTCCAGATACATATAAAGCCTGAAGAAGGGATCTAAGGCATCCTGAAAGCTTGCTTCCTGAATAACTCACTAAAGAATAATACTTAAACTCCAAACTTTCTGCATTAATCAATGGCTAACACGGTACAATACTTTACCACATTTATCTCCCCTGAAATTGTTAGCTATAAAAATACTAAAATTAGAGCTGCATAGACAGGATCCTTTCACTGCTGTGAACCATATGGTGAAAACAATTTAGCTTTATAGAATCTAAAAAACACTGTAAGTACATTTTGAGCAGACTGTAATAGAATGCTGAGCTTCATTTATCACAATGAACTGCGTGCAGTACGCATCTTGTCTTATATTAAATTGTATGATTTATTTTACATTTTCTGTATTAAACTTGACTTAAAGAAATCCTGTAGCAAAGTTGGGGTTTTGTGAAAAATCTTAAGTATGATCAGTAAATTAAAAAATACAGCAGGCAGCTGAATTTGTACGTAAGCTGATTTTCCCACCTTTCTAGTAAAGTAAAAAAAGACTTTGAAAGGATTGTATGGATTTAAAATAAAGGCATTTTGGGGATCCTTCATTGGTAGTGCAGCCATCCAGGTTTCTTGTTTGTTTGGGCTACTATAGCTGCGACTGGGCGTGCACCCAACTCCAGAGATCATACAGACGTGCCAGCTCACCTTTGAGTAGCAGGACTGTCTAATGAGATAAAATACATTATTTTCTTACTTTAATTCATATTTCAATACACTTTAATATATATTGCAGCATGGTATGATGTGTTGTAACACGTTGCGTTGCATTTTTAGCTGCAGCATGTTGCATTTTGACAAAGCACATAGCAACTCAATGCATTAGGCCAGTGTTTCTCAACTCCGGTCCTCAGGGCACACTAACAGGCCAGATTTTAAGTATTACCTTGGGGAGATGCAGACTAGAATACTGCAATCACTGAGCAGCAAATGATATCACCTGTGATGTATTTCAGTTTTTTTGCAAACCTGGCCTGTTAGTGTGCCTTGAGGACCGGAGTTGAGAAACACTGCATTAGGCAGAGGCGTAACTAGAACCTTCAGGGCTTCGGTGCAAGAAACCGTGAAGGGCCCCCCAAACCCCTGGCAGGACCCTTCCCTTCAAGCCTGGGGCTCTTCCCACTGATCCTGGGGCCCTTTACTTTCATTGCAGGGCCCTTTCTTATGGTCCCATAGTGGGACCCTTTCACAAGTTCTGCAGTGGGCCCCCTTCCTGCCATCTTGGGGCCTCCCCACAGTGGTGGAATGCCAGGGCCCGGTCGCAAGTGTGGCCTTTGCAATCCTGGAAGTTCACCCACTGGTGTCGATTTTTTTGGTACTTTAATTGTATTATTTTTTATCATGTTTTTTTTTTTTTTTTTTACAATGTCACTGACTAGGACTCTGTCCATTCAGAAAAGGACAGAGCTGGTAAATTACATATTTACCGACCCCTTCCTGGTTCTCTATTGTGACACATCTCCTGCAGCAGCCGGCAGGAGAGGTAAGGGAGCACAGTGGGGGGAAGAGGGGGAGTAGCATAGTGGGAGGGGGGGACCAGGGGAGCACACAGGGGCCCAGAGACAGCAGAACACAAGTGAACTGGATAGAAGAAGTGGTGGGGGCAGCATACAGAGGAACCAATCTCCTCCATTTTCCTCCTGTGGTTACAAGAGGAAAAAGGAGGACAGTGATTTCTTTACATGCTGCCCCCACTGCCCCTCCTATTCAAGCGTACAGGGGAGCTGCACAGGCCCCCTGGAGCATGGGGCCCGGTTGCAATTTCAACCCCTGTAGTTACGCCTCTGGTATTAGGGTGAACTGGCCTATTGGAAACAATAGATTTCAGCTTGTTATTGCATTTTGCAACAGGGCCCAACAAGTATACATTCAAACAAAAGTAACCATGCTAGTGGAAATTGTCCCCAAAAAAATAGTGAGCTGCTAGCACGCTATGAGATATTTCATATAGCCAAAGAATTTGTCTGACCAATGTCCTGTCCTATGCTTACACTAAACAAATTATACATTTATCATATACAGTCAAATAAATGAATGACTTCACAAATCCATATAAATGTGAATAAATGAATGAAAACATAAACAAAAAAAAAGTCCATGAAGAAATGTGCTCAGTGGATAGAGCCAGTATATTGATGTTATTCTTTGTCATTATTGGGGAGATATACTAAAACTAGAGAGTGCAAAACCTGGTGCAGCTCTGTCTAGAAACCAATCAGCTTCCAGGTTTAATTGTCAAAGCTTAATTGGCTACCATGCACAGCTGCACCAGATTTTGCACTCTCTAATTTTAGTATATCAACCCCAAAGTGTCTGCGCCACCACAAAGACACACCAAGAGGCTTACTAAATGTGTATGACTCTCAAGTTATAAAGAAGTATCTTAAGGTTTGATATACACTATATTGTCAAAAGTATTGGGACGCCTGCCTTTACACGCACGTGAACTTTAATGGCATCCTATGTCTTAGTCTGTAGGGTTCAATATTGAGTTGGCCCACCCTTTGCAGCTATAACAGCTTCAACTCTTCTAGGAAGGCTGCCCACAAGGTTTAGGAGTGTGTGTATGGGAATGTTTGACCATTCTTCCAGAAGCACATTTTGTGAGGTCCGGTACTGATGTTTTGATGATAAGGCCTGATTCGCAGTCTGCGCTCGAATTCATCCCAAACGTGTTCTATCAGGTCGAGGTCAGGACTGTGGGCAGAGCAGTCAAATTCTTCTTCCTAAAACTCGCTCATTCATGTCTTTATGGACCTTGCTTTGTGCACTGGTCCAAATCATTATGGATTATGGTGTGGGGCTGTTTTTCAGGGGTTGGGCTTAGCCCCTTAGTTCCAGTGAAGGGAACTCTTAAGGAATCAGCATACCAAGACATTTTGGATGATTTCATACTCCCAACTTTGTGCGAACAGTTTGGGGATGGCCCCTTCCTGTTTCAACACAAAGCAAGATCCATAAAGACATGGATGAGCGAGTTTGGGATGAAAGAATTTGACTGGCCTGTACAGAGTTCTGACCTCAACTCAATCAAACACCCATGGAATGAATTAGAGCGGAGACTGGGGGCCAGGCCTCCCAGAATAGTTGAAGCTGTTATAGCTGTAAAGGGTGGGCCAACTCAATATTGAACCCTACAGACTAAGACTTGGATGCCATTAAAGTTCATGTGCATGTAAAGGCAGGCGTCCCAACACTTTTGACAATATAGTGTAGCTGTCACTGTTGTCACATCAGGTCGCCAGCATTCCTCAGACACATAGCCATTGCAAAAAAAGTATTGCCTCATATGGTTTTCTCCTATCCCCATTCCATGCATGTTGGGAGAAAAATGAGTCCAAGCACTCTACATAGTGCGAAATCCAACAAATAATTATATTAATATTGCTAAAATGCACAATCAAATCAAAATTGACAGGGCTGTATCACTGGTGATTTAGAAAAACGCACATCCGGGGACACTTCCGGTAAATGGGATGACATTACAACAGGCTCCTTCCAGTGTGTTTCGTCCTCCGGAGCATGATTTAACACACACAGAGTGGGAATTTGCCCTAAGTAGGACTCAGCAATAATAACTCTTTGAGCAAGAGTCGGTGATGAAAACTCACTAAGCAGGAGTTGACAAAGATAGTTCCCACATTTCAGTCCTAAGAGGATCCCTTTAAAGCCAGCTCTAGACAGATATAAAAGGCTTAAATAAGCGCAGCTCTGTAAAGTGAGTACAACAGAGTTCAAAGAGAGGGTGGGAGAAGCAGCACAAAGATCCAATCAGATGTACAAGAAGCATGTTGATAGAAGAAGAGAGCAGAAGGGCAGAGAGATGAGCTCAGCAGTCAGCTGCTTCTCCTTTCACTGTCTAATCACAGGCTGGGGGAGGAGACCTGTGAGTAAAAGTGAAATTGCAGCAGAGAAAAATTCAGGGCCTATTTATACCATATGCCTTTATCAATGTTGCCCAGTGCAGTCCAAATACATAGACAAAGCAATGTGCCTTATGTCCTGTTACTTCAGTTCATAGTGTAAACTTAAAAATAGCTGGACAGAATGCATTTTTATGCAGCGAAGCCTGTTGCAATGCACGACACCGCTGAGAAGCATAAAGTTGAATGGTATGTCATTTTGTGACATTTCAATGAAGCTAAATGAAAAATTGAAAATAAGAGCATAACTCATGCTGTGAATGGGCTTCTTCCCTGCTAAACAGGGTAGTGCTGATAAGCAGAGTTGTGTAAATCTCAGGACTGTATACACCAGGGATCTTCAAACTATGGCCCTCCAGTTGTTCAGGAACTACAATTCCCATCATGTCTAGTCATGTCTGTAATTGTCAGAATTTTACAAGGCCTCATGGGATGTGTACTTCTGCAACAGCTGGAGGGCCATAGTTTGAGGACCCCTGGTATAGACAGAAGTACAAATCCTTTGGCAAGTAAAATAACTCATTTATTTGTATTTCATCTGTTTAGCACCCTTCCAGAGTAGTGTAGGCTGTTAGGTAAATCTAGTTACCTCCTCCGTAATCAGTGGAGCAAGGGATGATTGTTTAGGCCTGCTCAGTGTCTCACAGGCTGCTGCTCTGATGTCTTCCCCCTCTATTATACAGAATTCTAGAATTAAAGTGAGAGGAAGAACAGAGTAAGCATTCTTAATATTTATGGGACTCCAGCCAATGCCTTGGGAGCTGTGCCCAGAAGGTGGGGGGGGGGGGTAGCTCATAAATAGTCTGGGGCCTGATTCCTGGTCCATATCCTGCTGGAAGAGACCCCTCCTTAGGGGTTCTGTCCTTGGTGTAGGATCTCTGAAGACTTTAAGAAGCCAAAGAGGTCCCAGCTGAGGCTTCAGTTGGGGGTAGGAGGGGGGGAGCTAGTCACAAAAGTTTGGTCCTGGAGTTTGTTTGGGTCTAGAGAAGCTCACTGGAGAGTACTAGGAGAAAGTTGGGGAAAGGTATCCAGATATCCTATGGTGGTATGAGTTTGTGTCTCCCTGACTGGAGAGGGCCTGGTGGATATTGGAAGTGATTGCAACTGATGATCCTGTGACGGTGTGAGTAAATTACTCAATGCTAGAAGTTAGTGAGTGTAGTTAGTTGTGTAGTTTTTGGTCGTTTGGGAAAAGTCCTAGTCACCAGTCAGCATTAGAGAATATGTGGGACATTTTTGTGTGACTCAGCAAGCTAGAGAAAAGTCATCAAAGTGTTAAATTCTTGATGTCTGGGGTATCCCATGCTCTCTCATCCCAGCCAAGTTCTATGTTACAATAAAATCCAAAAAAAAGACACCCCTAGACTGTTCTTTTGAGCCAGTGAATGAGTAAAGAAAATACTATGCACCTGGCTGTGTGTACCTTGTGTGAATAAATTCACCAGTAGCTCTTTCGGGGCAAGCTACATCTGTGTATTTAGCGGTTTTCCTGAAGTTCAGCTTTTATTAACTCTCTAACCTTAGCAAGCTGGGCACTGGGGCCCCCTTTCACACTATGATGTGCAAAAGTGGGTGTCGCAAACAGCGCGTTTTGCACATATGCCTGTCATGCTACAAGCATTGGGGCATCCCAATCAATTCAATAGGCGACCCTACATTCAACAAATGTGACAAAGTAGCCTTTTTGGAACTTTGATCATTTTTTTGTCACATTCATTGCATGAGAGAGTTATATACCCCAAAAGGGTGTATATCCTTCGCGCCTATGGTGGTCCTATTGTGAGGGGGTGAAATGAGGTGGGTTTGGGGTGATAGCAGCTGCTATAGAGTGAAAAGTATTGAAAGAAGAAAAACCCCAATAGTGGGATTTATATAGCGCTTACACGCTCTGATGAAACGCGCGACAGGTGGAACGCACACTGCACGCTCTGGGAGCCTGGTGGAACGCAAGCCGGTAGTTACCGCTCTCCACTCATAGGCACCATTCTCAGCAGGCGCAACTTTTAAATTTTACACTTTTTGTACTGTGCGATTAGCTCTATTCAATAAAGGCTACTTTTTAATGGTACTGTACTATCTGGAGCACTTTATTTTTCCCCAAAAAAACTGACCCTGAGGATCGATATCCAGGAGAGGGATTCCAGACCACGGAGGGATTACAAGGCCCAGCAGATACCTCTTTCAGGCCCAGGAGGCCATAAATCCCTGAAGGTCTTTTTGCCATATGGTAGTTAAGACCCACTACATCTGGTGAGTGCACACCCCCTTTAATCCATACCTATCACGCCCAAGTACCAACAGTTGGACTACTGGAGGATTCACACCAAGCACCTGCACTTTATTTATTTGGCACCGATTTTATATAAATTTGCACGAAAGTCACATATGAACTTTGCATTTTGGACATTCCTTGGCACAATTTTTCTTATTTATTTACTGGCACTAATATGTACTTTATAACTAATTAGTATCTACTGTGCACAACATTCATTGCATGTTTTGTCTAGGGAAAAAATGTGCATCTGCTGTTGCTTTTGGGGTGCCATTAGCAATGAATGTCTCTACAAGCACAACATTTGCTTCTACAGAGTAAATGCAACCTGAAGATTGAGGGGAGCATAGGCAAGAATGGCAGCAAGGGAACATAAGCAAACCCAGGGAAGCTATCAGCCAGGGAAGAGATGAAGACATCAGCGTGACCAAGGGGAGACATCAGAAGCGGAGAGGGATATGAGCAGCTGGCGAGGACGGGGATTTGTTTTTCAGGGAGATGTTTGCAGTAGAAGATGGCAAAGAGAGGAGATGAAGGCAAGACATATTAAGCAGATTTCCCGGGAGCACCAAAATCACAGGACACTCCGGCTCATGAATGAAAGAAAAACCTTCATTTTGATGTATGTATATATGAATAGGAATTCTAGAAATGGAATTTACTATTGATGTCTTAGGGCTAGATAGAACATAAAAGGTGTAAGCCTCTGGAAATGTTTTTCTCATCCAGTAGATAACAGCAAGAGGAATATAGTAAATAAAAAGCTATATTTAGAACCGCTGCAATTATGTCACAGTTTCCTTTGGCGATGACAGATGGTGGATCTATTTAAAGAAACAGTCTTTCATAGGCGCAGAGAAAAAAAAAATCACTTACCTCAAATCAACTACAATGCAAATGGTCTTTGCTATTATTTAAAGTGCAGCTAGCTATTAGATAATGTCTACTAACTGAAAACATCAAATTATACTCTATTTCCCAGGCAGGTATAAGCCTGACATTCCTATGCTTCACTGAGAAAAAAAGGTACATTACTAAAATAGTTGCATCACTTATACGGAGAGCCCATATTAGTAGGTACATTTTCTGTATCAAAGACAATGGGGGGGGGGGGGGGGGTCAATTGTAATTCATTTTCTAACAATAAGATTATCAGATGAATGATCGTCATTTTTTTGCATGCTGATCTCGCATCGAAAATGAAGAATTTACTAAAGTTACACAAATTCTTCTACGACAAAATACAAATTCGGAAGTGATGTAATGTGTTGCAGTGTATTTGTATTTTTGAACGACAACTGTACTGATTAAACAAAAATCATACGATCTGGTATTGTACAAGAACAATTTTGGTGCTTGTCCCATCGAATAATATCGGCGGAGCTGTAGTGGTGGGCTCTCAAATGCTGTGTACAGATCAGATCAGATTATCGTACATTCGTTTCAAAAGCGTTATTTTTCATACGATTTTCTGATCGTGTTTAGGGGCCATTAGGGCTTTAAAGCTGAAATTTAAGCTTTTTTTTTTTTTTTTTTTTTTTTTTTTTTACTTTTCTGGTTCTTCCTTTACCATGAATCAAAAAAAAAAAAAAAATATTTTCCATTACATAACTTTTTTAAGTGATGTCGAAACTGGGTTCCTGTGCTGGCAGAGCTTGGCTGATGGGAGGAGACAGCAGAGTGCTGTAACGATCTCTGAAAACATCACCCAACTCTGCCCCAGTATTCCTTCAATGAGCCCTCAGTCCTGGTACAAGTATTGGGATGGCTCCTAGGAAGATATGCAAATATCAAAATGCCTGCATATGGGTGGGTGTTAGTCTGGAGGAAGAGGGGGCGTTCTTGGCCAAACTATATTTGCATGCAGACCTCCCTAGGTAACACCTACATGTGATGACGAGCCTCTATGATTGAAAGAACTGAAATCCAATGAATGAAAGGGGTGTGATATAGTGCAGGTGCATTGCTCACTGCTGTATTATTGTGTTGGTATGTTAGTGTGAATGGCTGGAATTCCACATCAAAGTGACCATGTCATGTTTAAAAAACTGCAACAAAAGCTCTCCTGCATGAAAAGAGGTAGGCCTCTCTGGCGGCCAATGTTTTATACCTCCCTCCCATTCCAGTGCTCCAGCCTCCACCAGTCTCTTGGGCATTTGACACTTCCAGAAGTGTTGGATTCTTGTGACCCCCTTCCCCTGTGTGCTGTGGGTTCTGTCATCGCCCCCTACGTCATTGTTAAGACTGGGTCAGAGGAAAGAGCCATGGCGTGTGGTGGACATGGGGCGGACACAGGCATTTCACACTCCCAGATGTGTTGGATGTCTGTGCTCCCCCACACGTTGTGGTTTCCTCCTCAGTTACCTACATCCACACTAATCCCCATACTGATGTAAAGGTTACAGGAAGGGGTTGTGGCATGCAGTGGGGGGGAACCGGCATTTCACTCCCAAAAGTATTGGATTCCTGTGCTCCTCGCACATGCTTTGGTTTTCACCCCTACATCAATGAGGGGGGACATGATAGCAATTTTTAAATATCTCAATGGGGATCTCAGCTTAGAAAAAAAGCTGTTCAGTCGAAAGGATTGCATGAGGACTCGAGGGCATACAATGCTATTTGAGGAGAAGCGTTTTAACCTCAGGCAATGTGGGGGGTTCTTTACTGTTAGGGCTACAAGATTGTGGAATTTTCTACCACAAGAGGTGGTTTCTGCGGGTAGTATGGTGGCTTTCAAAAGACTCTTAGACGTACATCTCAAGGATCAGAACATTCAGGGCTATGTGAGATGATTACAGCCACACACACCTACACAGGTTGAACTGGATGGACTATTGTCTTTATTCAACCTCACCTACTATGTAACTATGTAACTATGTAACTATGCTAAGCTTTGTACTGATGTAGGGCTCATGGCGTGCAGTGTGGGGACCCAGGCATTTCATACTCCTGGAAGCATTAGATGCCTGAACCACTAGTGTGCTGTGGTTTCATCCTCCACCTCCTAAGTCAATGCTGGTTCCTGTACTGATATAGGGGTCAGAGGAAGGAACCATGGCGTGCAGTGGGGGGATACGGCATTTCACACTACCAGAAGTGTTGGATTCCTGTGCTCCCAGCACATGTTGTGGCTTTACCCTCTACATCAATGCTAAGTCCTGTACTGATGTAAGGGTCAGGGGAAGGAGCCATGGCATGTGGCGGGGACACAGGCATTTCACACTCTTAAAAAGTATTGGATGCTTGAAACCCTTGTGTGCTGTGGTATCATCCTCCACTCCTAAGTCAATGCTGGGTCCTGTACTGATATAGGGGTCAGAGGAAGGAGCCATGGTGTGCAGTAGGGGGATATGGATATTTCACAATACCAGAATTGTTGCATTCCTGTGCTCCCAGCACATGTTGTGGTTTCATCAATGCTAAGCCCTGTACTGATGTAACGGTCAGGGGAAGGAGCCATGGCATATGGTGGAGGGGACACAGGCATTTCACTTTCCTTAAAAGTATTGAACGCTTGAACCTCCTGTGTGCTGTGGTTTTATCCTCCATCTCCTAAGTTAATGCTGGGTCCTGTAGCAATGTAGGAGTCAGAGAAAGGAACCATGCCGTGCATTGGGGAGATATGGCATTCCTGTGCTCCCAACACATGTTTTGGTTTCACCCTGTACATCAATGCTAAGCCCTGTACTGATGCAAGGGTCAGAGGAAGGAGCCATGGCATGCGGTGGAGGGGACAGAGGCATTTCACACTCCTAGAAGGGTTGGATGCCTGAACCCCCTGTGTGCTGTGGTTTCATTCTCCACCCCCTAAGTCAATGCTGGCTCCTATAGTGATGTAGGGGTCAGAGCAAGGAAGCATGGCGTTCCCCGGGGGGGGGATACTGGCATTTTGCACACCAAGAAGTGTTGGATTCCTGTGCTCCCAGCACATGCTGTGGTTTGTCCCTTTACATCAATGCTATGCCCTGTACTGATGTGAGGGTCAGAGGAAGGAGCTATGGTGTGTGATGGAGGGGACACAGGTATTCCACACTCCCAGAGGTGCTGGATTCCTGTGCTACCCACACATGCTGTGAATACACCTTCGCCACCTATGTTAATGCTAAGTCCTGTACTGATGTAGGGGTCAGAGGAAGGAGCCATGGCTTGTGGTTTGGGAATATTTCACACTGCTGGAAGTATTGGATGCCTGAACCCCCTGTGTGTTGTGGTTTCATCCTTTACCTCCTAAGTCAATGCTGGGTCTTGTACTAATGTAGGGGTCAGAGGAAGGAACCATGGTGTGTGGTAGGGGGGACACAGACATTACATATTCCCTGAAGTGTCTCATATATCAGAGAGATGGGTAAAAACAACTTCTCTTACAGGACACTTTTGACTGCATTTTCTTTTTTGAAACAGGGGTGCTTTAAAAGCCATAAAATCAGTGTCCGCAATTAGGATCCATCAGCAAGTTATCGATATTAGATGAAGCATATGATCTCTATAATGTAAAATGTGCTGCTGAGCATACGATGAATGCAGTTACTAGGCAACAAATGCCGCTCTGGAAACTTTAAACTTGGTATCAATGACTGTCAGGACATTTTATTAAAGCAGCTCTGGAAGTGCTCAGAAGCATGTATGATGGCTAGCTTGTTAACCTCTTCACCACCTGATCCTTGGAGACAATGGCAGATTCTGCTGAAGGATCTACATCATCATTCTGTGGACCTCCCTGAGGGTTCAGGGGTTGCGGCATGACCCATTAGAAGCCTTCTGTTTCGGTATAGCTTTAATTTTCACCCCAGCGTCATCCTCAGTGTAATTACACACCGGTATCTGGTGGCATTTTGAATTCAGGCATTAGGTGGAACATAAAAAGATAAGGCAATTTGTTACGGGAATGAAGAGGGTTTTTCACAACGATTTAATCACTGTCAGAAGAACAATTACATTGCAAAGTGTTTACATTTTCCCTGGCTTGTTATGTCAGGCTGACCCTTTAGAGGCGATTAAACAACGTAATGAAATCATTTGGAAAACCGGCAGCCGATGTTCTTTTAGGTACGCAGAGAGAAAGCTGCAATAAAATTGTATTGTACCAATGGATACAGAATTTTAATAAACATTCAGTAAAGCTTCAATAAACCCTAAAATAAAAATGTAATATATTGCAGTTTCATATTCCTCAGATGTGGTGGCTTCATTCGTTTTCTGCTTCCTGCCTTAGGGTCTTTTCGCATGGACGTACAGTCTGGTTTTGTCTGTCAGTTTTTTAGATGGATCCAGACTGAGCCACAATGGGGTTGATGTACTAAAAGTGGAGAATGCAAAATCTGGTGCAACTCTGCATAGAAACCAATCAGCTTCCAGTTTTTTTTTTTTTTTTTTTGTCAAAGCTTAATTGAACAAGCTGAATTTAGAAGCTGATTGGCTACCATGCACAGCTGCATCAGATTTTTCACTCTCCACTTTTAGTAAATCAACCCCAATGCATGTCTATGGGCGGGCGGATGTAAACAGACAATCATCCGTTTACATACGTCCACATCTGTGACAGTTCAAGTTAATTTCTTTAAACTAAACAAGGCTATCTCCTTTTCCATTTAGACCAGTGGCCCGGGGGCCACATGTGGCCCATGGAGCCTTGTGAGGTGGCCTGCGACCTCCTGCTCTGTGATGGTGGGTCAGCAAGCTGGATCGCGGGTTGCCGAACCTCAATTCCAGAGCATCAGTGTTGAGAATGGAACCAGCGGTAGAGGAAAATGAGGCTGCAGTAGGGAGCAGAGCTGATGCTTCCGGTATAGCACCGACTCCTGCCCCAGGCAGAGTGATACACAATGCACTCTGACTGGGGCAGCAACAGCCAGCAATACCTGAATGGAAGACTATTAATTTGTTATTAAAGGTAAGTTTATTACTAAAATCACAGGGTGTATACAGTGGGGAAAATAATTATTTGATCCCTTGCACATTTTGTAGGTTTGCCCACATAAAACAAATGCTATAAATTAAGTTGCATTTCAGTGAATAAAAAATGTATTTGATCCCCAAGCAAAACATGACTTAGTACTTGGTGGAGAAATACTTGTTGGCAAGCACGGAGGTAAGATGTTTCTTGTAGTTAGTGACCAGATTTGCTCACATCTCAGGAGGGGTTTTGGTCCACACTTTCTCAAATATCTTCTCTAAATCCTTAAGGTTTCTTGGCTGTCTCTTGGCAACTTGAAGGTTCAGATCCCTCCATAAATTTTCTATAGGATTAAGGTCTGGAGACTGACTAGGCCACTTCATGACCTTAATGTGCTTCTTCTTGAGCCACTTCTTTGTTGCCTTGATGGTATGTTTTGGGTCATTGTCATGCTGGAAGACCCATTCACGACCCATCTTCAGTGTTCTGGCTGAGGGAAGAAGGTTCTCATCCACAATTTTACAATAAATGGCCCCATCCATTGGCCCCTCAATGTGGCAAAGTCAGCCTGTACCTGTATTGGATCTTAATGTACGATTGATGCGCAAATAACTCAGTTGCGCTAATACGTTTTGGATATTAATATACACCAAGCACAATGAATCCCGTTGTGCTAAAAAGCACAGTTTTCAGCTCTTTTGTATAAAGTAATGGAGCGTGCTCAGCAGTATCCAGTAATACAGACAGACACACAGACTGTTATCACATTGGATGCTCAATAGAATGTCCTGTCTAAAGCATTGAGCTCTGTCTATTTATGGGATAACACAGGAATAACAGCAGGAAGTGATGGCTATACAACATCAGCCAATCAATTCCAAATATACAGTCACATGACACAAGTTACTCACATGGAATCAGCCAATGACACACCTGTATACATTCACATATACAATAGAAAGGGGTAGTACACGATCATGAACGAGCAGAACAGCATGCACGGCTTCCCGCCATTGGTGCATGGAAATCCACGCACCGCAGTTAACAATGAAACCCACATGTAGTGAAATTCATGCCTAACACTACACAATGAAACCAACGTGTAGAATCGTGAACGCTGCTCTGGTCAAACTCGTGCATGCACTCCCACCACTACTACTAGCGTGAATCCCACTCAGCAAGGCTCAGGGAACAAGGCCTAACAGGATTATACTACTGTTCCTATAGACGTGAGGCTATCTGCAGGGAAAGAGCCATGCTGTTTCCACTATGGTGATCAGGCACAGTAGAAAGACATGAGCGTGTATCCCTTCATAAAGGCAGATAGATATCAAAACAATATTGACTTTACGGAGCAAACATATCCCTGCAGAGCGAACAAATCTGCACATTATACAGGGGCCCCCGCTGGTGGTCATATCTTTGCTGCTTGATCCTTGAACTCCGCACCTCAATACATAGCGCATTCAGTGTTTGCCGGCGGAGATGTCTATGTAGAGCGAAAGCGTCTACACATCTAAAAGAAGGTTTTCATTGCCAGTAGTCTTTCCTCAATGCCGGTTTGCCGGTACACGCTCTAATGAGTTTATTGCAAGCAAACCGACAACAGAAGCCATAATGACAAGCTAAAAAAAACTCATTGTGAAAAATGTCCACACTAGTCCTAATACATTTCCACAAAATACCTTTAGCAGAGAAACAGCCCCAAAATGTCATGTTTCCACCTCCGTGCTTGACTGTAGGGATGGTGTTCTTGGGGTAATAGTCAGCAATTTTCTTCCTCCAAACCAGGCGAGTCGAGTTAATGCCAAAGAGCTCAATTTTGGTCTCATCTGACCACAGCACCTTCTCCCAATCCTTCTCTGAATCATTTAGATGTTCATTGGTATGACTGTACATGTGTCTTTTGAAGAGGGGGACTCACCATGTTTGGAGGAAGAAAAATGCTGACTTTTACCCACCTGGCTGCAGCTGCCCCTTTCACTAGGCCTCCTGGCTAAATTCTTCAGCACAGTCCTCCCAGACTGACACTCTTCCCACAGTCCTCCCAGTGTGCTCACTCACCAGCTCACCCGGCTGACTTCTCAGAAAATTTCCTGGATGTGCTGATCTGCTCCTGCTGTCCTCTCACTTGCTCCCATGCCTCCAGGAAGGATTCATCTGTGTGTTGTAGAGGACCCGTGAGTATTTATGATGTGGCCTGCCCCCTATGAGCCCCTTTAGCTGGGGATTGGCTGGGGCCCTCATCAATACTCCAAGCAGACTCCACCCCAATGACTCTGGAAGCTTCTCCAAGGTTCCGGCAAGAAGGGGGTGTAACCTGAGAGGCTGATTTCTGAGTCATCCAGCCTCCTTGAGTCACTCAGCCCTGACCATGATTCAACCCAGGCCTGGCTCTCAGCCAAGCCTAATTTTCCTACAGTAACATTAACTATGTACATATAATCTATCACACTAGAGGGTGCTACACTCTACACTTAAAAAGCACAGTTGTCCTTTAAAGCTCAGGGTACCTTGGGACTGCACTGGGGAACCTTACCAACACAAGACAAGGTAAAAAGCTTTGCTCCCTTTCATGGCAGTTCACACCACACCCCACCACAGTGTGACAGCATTTAAGTGTGACACAATCCACAGAATTGCACCACGCTGCATCAAATAGAACTGAATTCCAAAAAATTCACGCAAAAAAGATAAACAGTGTGATGACTTGAGATCAGGCTTTAGATCAGGCACATTTGTAACCGTTTCCCCGCATCTAATTCCCATGACATGAGATAGTGACTGGCTCCCAATGGAGCCGGTTCACACATCTCTGGGGTGGCTGTGGAGCAGATTGCACAAGAGTCTTGTGCATCTTTGGCTCCTATCAGGTCCAATTTAGCCAAAAATTAGGGCCGATTCGTCCTTGAAATGGACAGCCGCACCGGTTTCAAGTGTGAACCGAGCCTCAAACTTTAAAAAACAGTTTTTAACACCAAAAGTTCCAGTCTTATTTGCAGTATAGGTCGATTTTAGGAATTCTCAGGACTCTACAGACCAGCTATTCTCAATCAGGGTTCCAAAAACCCTAGAGTTCCCCCAAAGGCTGCTAAAGGTTCCTTAAGCTGTGGCTGATTGACCTCTCATCTGATGATGCCTTCATAGATCCAAGGCTAATGCTAATTGACAAAATCAGCAGTATGACCCAATTGTTTTTTTTTAGCTGTCTGAAAGGGTGGCATTCTGATTACCACCAAATGTAAGGGGCTTTTTTAGGGATTCCTGTGGAGTAAAAAGGTTGAGAAAGGCTGCTAAGACCATTGTCTTTACACTTGACTATGTGATTTTTCATTGAAACATTTCTATTTTTCTCTTTCTAGAAGTGTATTTTTATACAAGTACAATAAATGTTTGATGCCTAATATCTTTGGTTCTTTAAAGGTCATGCCCTAAAAAATGTTAGAAGAGGTCAGATAATGTTTTACCATGAAGAAGAGGTGTGGTTTACACTCCGTGAATAAGCTTATTCAGGAAGGCTATTCAGTAGCGCTTGGGCTTATGAATTTTCCATGAGAACAAGGATGTTTGGTCTTATCACTACTGCTAGAGCTAATTGAAAAAAAGAGGCAGCACTAAGACGTGTCGATAAACTACACATGGAACGGTTACCAACTTACCTAGCATGGATTTTCTTCCTAAACCTTCAGCAACAATTTTTAGCATTTTTGTAAAACATGAAATATTTAATATGGCAATGGTGAAATAAAAAGCATATGATTCCAGGCAGATGTAACTTTACTGGGTTTTTCTTTATTCTTAGATGTTGGCAAGTTAAAGTGTATTTCCAATTTTGCAGCCAAAACGATATAACACCTACTTTATATTTGTTACATGTTACCATTAACATAGCATAACAAAAATATGCTGATTACTATTTTAAGTGCCTTTTACTTGCTTAAAAAGCCTTCCACACTTCCCGTGCTTTGTAATGTTTAGGAGGGGGCTATGGAGTATTGTTTAGCATAATACTCTGTATGTACTGGGTTCACAGTTCTTCATTATCAGCTGTAAACTAGATGTGAACACTGTCTGTCCTAAGAAAAGATTAATAATTTAGAAACAACCCTCCTGCATTTTATGTTAAAAGATTTTAGCTCATTCTGTGTGGGGATAAAGCCCCTGTGAGACTGTCCAGGAATTCTTATAATCAGCTACGACACCTTCTCCTTGGAAACATATAAAAGGTAAGAGATATTTTATAAAACACAAACAAACAAATAGAGGGGTTTTCTCAAATTTGACTGCAAAAGTGGAAACACCCTTTAATCACTTCCCACCCATGTCGTCATTTGACAATGGGACCTTTGTCACTCTACAGGCCTCGCTACAACATGATCTGTCGCCGGTGGACACAGCCCATTACTTATTTGTGGGAAAAAAAGGACATCAATTTTATTTGGGTACAGAGTCGCACAACCGCGCAATTGTCAGATAAAGTAACGCAGTGCCGTATCGCAAAAAATGTCCTGGTCATTAAGGGGGAAAGCCTTCTGGTCCAGAAGTGGTTAAATGAAAGCTTTTTTTTTTTGTTTTTCTTTTATTGAAAGTAAAAGAAAGTAACAGTACAATATAAAACACTTATAAGGTACCTCAATACAAAATAAGTAACACATGGTATGAAAAGAGAGATATTAACCAGTCATGTTTAATACCACATTGTAAATGACCAATAACCTTTGTGTTTAAAGTGAACCTCGTCCTGACTTCTGATATAGGAGCCCGGTTGTCCCGGTATGTCAGGGTGTATAGGAAGGTGGTGCATCTTACTGGAGCTGCAATGATTTATGCTAGGGTAATGGGTTTATTTTAATATTGGGTTGTTAGGTCTAGACTGGATCCCATGTTGTAAATCTGACCATATTACGAGTGGCTCGTTAGGGGCTTCTTAATGGTAATAAATGTTGAAAGTCAAAGAAATACAAAGAAAGAAGAAAAAAAAAGAAGGGTATTGTAGGGTAGGTCAGGGGGATTACAGAGGGAAGGAGGTACTAAAGAAGAAATTAAGGAGAGAAGGGTAAGGTTAGAGGGTGAAAATGTGGGGCCGGAAAGTCAATACTGCCTCTGTCTCCGTCAAAGACAGTCGTCAAGTTTTCAGATCTGCAACACAAACGTATGTTCAATCATTAGTGGTCTAAAGTCACATCTTTTATCCATGAGTGGTAGTTTCCTTGGATGAAAGTTTTTGTTCCTGTAGTTCAGCTTTAAAGCTTCTTTAAAAACTTCGCAAAAAAAAAAAACAACAAAAAAAGTAGCATCCACTTGAAATTTAAGGATTAAATGCAGGGGTAGAGAAATGACCTGTAATACCTCTCTGGCAGACTTCCACCACTTAAACTACCACTATCTGCCTAATGATTGGCAGGTGGCAGCAGACATCGTGTCTGTGGTACCCGCAGATCAGCTCCCACTGTGTCTAATCCCAGCATGAGCAGGTCGCCGGCGGCGCGCATGCGCGCCCAGACTTTGGAGTTGCAGGATCACCTATTATGTATGTGATGCTGCGCAGGAGAGCCACCTTCCCACCGTATATCTATGGTATACAGTCGGCATGAGGGTAAAATTGTGTCTGCATATTTTTGCTTCACTCTGTATTGTTTTTTATGTCCCGTGCAATGCAGGGCAGATGTTGACAACTTTGAAAGCTTGCCAGGTGCCTTAGTTTGAGTAATTGACATTATGTCCCAATCATGTCATAGATGCTGATATGGTGTGTGGAAAGCTTTTCCCTGCACTTAACCCAGCCAGTAAACCTCTCTGTAGAGACAGGGCAGCGGCCAGTGGTCAGTTGATTGTGGCCTACATCCCAGAGTAGTAAGGTAGCTGTATGGCGTGGCATGCCATACAAGTGAGGGGGATGCGGCTTAGTAAAAACAGCGTTCTTATACAAACATGGTTTTACATATATACATACCCACACACACTTGCCTTAAGACTCCTGATTCTCAGAAGGACTTGTCAGGGTATCAAGGAGGAGAATAAAAATCTTATCCACCCCCTCTCCTAAACTATATACATCTTCCCAAAATGCACGAAAATATAGCAGAATAGTCGGAGGAAAGAACCCAACCCAACTACTCCTCATCTTTCTCCTTCTCCATTATTGGTTTAAATCTTTCCTGGCCGGTGGTAATCTTTACAGAGCTGACCATGCTTGCACATTATGGCTTGAATGATCTTCTTTTCTTTAAAGGCTTAACTTTTTGTCTGTGAACATGGAGCCGATGTCACTTTCCAAAAAGCTCTATCTTTGTCTCATCTGTCCAAAGGACATTCTCCCAGAGGGTTAGTGGCTTGTCAATATGCATTTTGTCAATTTCCAGTCTAGCTTTCTATTTTTTGCTTTCAACAGTGGCATCCTCTTGGGTTTTCTTCCATTGAGGCCACTATCTCTTAAAAAAAAAAAATAAATAATACTGATGTACCTTGACCTTGGAATTCAGATTCTATCTATTTGGAAGTTTTCCTTGGCTTTGTAAACCATTCCAACTATCCTTCTCTTTAATCAGGGGTTGATTCTTGTGGCAAAGTCCAGAGAGGTTGGCTATACTCCCATGGAGATTACATTTTATAATATTTGCAACTGTAATCACAAGAATATGAAGCCACTTGGAAACAGTCATTTTGCATGTTTGTATATCATTTTCTGGTTAATTTTACAACTCTCATCTTTGCTTTTTTGGTTCCTGTTCAGTGTTGTGCACACAATGATACCAGACAGTAGGGTGGCTACTTTTCTCCATTAGGACAGACTGACTTACTGATTACAAAGTCGAAGATGTGCGATAGTAATTACACAAAGCAGTTAGTTTGAAACATCACTGTGATCCAAGTATTTATAATCTTTTTTATAGGTACTAACAACATTGTCTAGGTCAGGGGTGTCCAATCTTTTGACCTTCCTGGGCCACATTGGAAGAAAAGGAAATGCTTTGGGCCACACGTAAAATGCACTAAAAGTAAGGTCAGCTGATGAGCAGAAAACATCAGGCAGATAACAAGTTAACGACCACTGATATGATGTACCTATCTGAGTAATAAAACTTCATTTTTTTGTAATATTTTTTATAATAAAAAGTAAAAGAGGGCAACATAAAACAAGTGCGATATTTGACACTGTGATAAACTAACACATCAATATCTGGTTGGAAGAATGGAGTAGCAATTCACAATGAATTCTCAAGGTGCTCATTAGATATTTTGGTTCTAATTTTTCCCTTCCTGTGCTTCATCCTTAACCACTTCTGGACCGGAAGATTTTCCCCCTTAAAGCGGAGTTCCAGCCTCACACACTCACCTGTCCAACGGTCCAGCGATGCGGCCGCCCGAAGCCTCGCTCTTCTCCCTCTCTGCTCTGCGGCGCCGGCATCACTGGTGTGGGCACCCGGCTGTGACAGTTTGCGGCTTCACAGCCGGGTAGGCACTGCGCATGCGCGAGTTGCGCTACGCGTCGTGATTGGCCGGCAATCTTCTGGGACCTCTGACATGTCCCAGAAGATTGCAGGGAGGGAGGGGGAGAGGAGAACTTCCGCTCAGGGTGCCGCAGCGCTCCGAGCGGAAGTTGGAGCGGGTACCTGTCAAAACAAGGTACCCGCCCCCCCCCCCCCCCCCAAAAAAAATTACATGCCAAATGTGGCATGTCAGGGGGTTAGAACTACCTAAAGCGGAAGTTCCACTTTTGGGTGGAACTCCGCTTTAATGACAAGGCCATTTTTTGTGATTTGGCACTGCGTTACTTCAATGGGCAATTGGGTGGTCGAGCGACGCTGTACCCAAATAAAATTGATGTCCTTCTTTTCCCCACAAATAGAGCTTTCTTTTGGTAGTATTTGATCACCTGTGCGATTTTTTTTTTTTTTTGCACTATAAACAAAAAGCGACAATTCTGAAAAAAAAACAATATTTTTCACATTCTGCTATATAACATGCCCCCCAAAAAAATTTAAAAATCAAATTTTTCTTATTAATTTTAGGCCAATTTGTATTCTGCTACATATTTTGGTAAAAAAAAATCTCATAAAGCGTATTTTGATTGCTTTGCACAAAAGTGTCTATAAACTAAGGGAAAGAATTATGTAATTTT
The DNA here is from genome assembly GCF_965119305.1 of Pelophylax lessonae. NCBI lineage: Eukaryota > Metazoa > Chordata > Amphibia > Anura > Ranidae > Pelophylax > Pelophylax lessonae. The sequence goes on along the minus strand of NC_138777.1, from coordinate 59,748,971 downwards.
TATCTACAGTATTTATTTAATTATTTTTTAACTAGTAATAGCGGTGATCCGTGGTTTTTAGCGGGACTGCGACATTGCCGCATCAAGATCGGACATCTAACTGACATTTTTGACACTTTTTGGGGACCAGTGACATTAATTGATTGATATTGACATATATTGATTGGTTTGCGCAAATGTTATAGGGTCTACACACTATGGGATATATTTATGGAATTTTTATTTATTTTTTATTTGTAATGACAGCAATCAGCGACTTATAGCGGGACTGTGATAATGCGGCAGACAAATCGAACACTACCTGACATTTTTGACACTTTTGAGGGGACCAGTGACATTACTATAGTAATTTGTGCTAAAAGTATGCACTGTTACTGTAATAATGACACTGGCAGGGATGGGGTTAACCCAGGGGCGATCAAAGGGTTAAATGTGAGCCTAGGGGGTGTTTTCTAACTGTGAGGGGGGTGGACTTGTTAAATCAACACAGAGACCTGTGATCCTAAATAGGAGGATCACAGGAGCTCTGTGCTGATTCCTGAGAGAACAATGGTCTGCTGTGTTTACAACAGCAGACTGCCGTTCTCTCTTCGGGGGAGCGATTGCCGGTGCAGCAATCCCGGCACGGCGGCCCCGTGGATTGGCTACCCTGCTGGCAAGTGGGCCGTATATAGACAGCGGCAGGTTGGCAAGTGGTAAAAATAGTTTCTCACAAATACAGGGGCTGCATGTAAAACTGATGACATGAATACGGTGTGATTGTCAAGAGTGGGATATTTTTCTTTGGGAAGATAAAACTTATAAAAGTCCTGTAAAGAGATGCTGTCACATTTTCTTCAGCTGCATGTGTTCGCTAAGTGTAAGTGCATTTTTACAAAAATAATCCCCCAAAAAATCTGCATTTTTAAGGAAATGTATTATTTTGTTTTGGGCTGCATTCATAGCCTTGGACTGCATGCAGGTTTGACACCCCTGTTCTATGCTTTTCTTCATGACATACCAAAGCCATGCAGATATATTTGGGACAATTGCTCTTCATTTCAGAAGGAATTAGGCAATGTTTCAATGAGCTGCAAGGGTACCAACACATTTGTTCACAGTTGTATTCTGAGTCTCATTATATGGCTCTGTTTAAGTCTATAGGAACACAGGCCAGCACTGAACAAAGTTTCGCCAGGCGTGTTATAAAAATACCAAAGACTGTAGTGTTAGATTGTAGTTTAACTTGGGGTAGTATGGGACAGGGGCGTAACTACAGGGGTTGCAGGGGTTGCAATCGCTACCGGGCCCCATGCTCCAGGGGGCCCGGTAGCAAACCAGTGGGTGAACTTCCAGGATTGCAAAGGTCACACTTGCGACCGGACCCTGGCATTGCACCACTGTGGGGAGGCCCCAAGATTGCAGAAAGGGGGCCCGCTGCAGAACTTGTGAAAGAATCCTGCTGCGGGACCGTAATAAAAGGCCATGTAACGAGTGTAAAGAGCCCCAGGATTAGTGGGAAGAGCCCTGGGCTTGAAGGTAAGGGCCCCGGCCAGGGGTCTGGGGGGCCCTTCATGGTTTCTTGCATCAGGGCCCTGAAGGTTCTAGTTACGCCTCTGGTATGGGACTTAAGCCTAGTACACGTAATCAGAAAATAGTTAAAAAAATATCAATTTCAAAGTGATCGAACTATAATCTGATCATTAGTATACAGCTTTGGAAACCGATCACGACAGGTTATCCGAAGGGACAAACTCAAAAATATTCCCCGTATGATACCAGATCATATGATTTTCATTTAATCAGTACAGTTTTCATCAGAAAATACAATAAAAATACATTACATCGCATTACTTCCGAAGTTGGATTCTGTCACACAAAAATTTTTGTAAATTAAGTAATCTCTTCATTTTTAATACAGAAAATAGCATGCAAAAAAAAAATGGGCGATGATTCTTGCGATATTCTTATTGTGTGTACAAGGCTTTAGGAAAGTTAGTGTAAAGATACAATTGTCCTTAACCACTTGCTGACCAGTTGCTGTGTATATACTGCGGAAAGTGGCACTATTGCACATAATTGACGAGGACTGATTACACCGTGATTGGCTAGCAGGGATGTCAATCAATGGGTCTTCAGACCCGATGTCCACCGGCGACCTGCGATCATCCCTGGGAGAGGCAGATCACTGTTCTGCAAGGGGACGAGATGGAGATCCAGGAACCAGGATCTCTGTCTTTCCCCAATCAGTGCCACCCCACAGTTAGTAAGCATCCCCTAGGCCCACACATAATCATTTGTTCTCTCCTGATGTTAATCTCTTCCCTGCCAGTGTCATTAGTACAGTAACAGTGCATTTTTTATTTAGCAATGATCACTGTATTAGTGTCCCGAAAAAGTGTCAAAAGTGTTAGTTAGGGGTCCGATTTGTCCGCCGCAATATCACTGTCCCACTAAAAATCGCTGATCACCGCCAATACTAGTAAAAAAAAAAAAAAAAATACATAAAAATATCTCATAGTTTGTAGACCCTATAACTTTTGCGCAAACCAATCAATATACATTTATTGTGATTTTTAACCAAAATTTGTAGCAGAATACATATTGGCCTAAACTGATGATTTTTACATTTTTTTTATTGGCTGTGTTTTAAAACAGAAAGTAAAAAATAAAGGACATACATTTTATTTTTGTACAGTGTCGCACGACCACGCAATTTTCAATTAAAGTAAAGCAGTGCCGTATTGCAAAAAATGGCCTGGTCATTAAGGGGGTAAAACCCTTCTGATCCAGAAGTGGTTAAACAACCGCTGAGATAAGTTAATAGGCACATTATAATGTACAGACATTGTTTTCAGTGAGTCAGCTTATCATAGATTATCCTTATGAGGTTTAGTAAAGTGCAGTGATTGTGTAGCATTGTAAAGCATTGTCTGCATGTGGCTTTCCCTTGTACATATATCATTACAAATTATACTTAATGTATAAACAAGATTTAAAAAATGTTAACACATAAAATTTATTTTACATTTATATAGAAATATACACTAAATTGTCAAAAGTATTTGGACACCTCCCTTTACATGCACTTGAACTTTAATGGCATCCCAGTCTTAGTCGTAGGTTTAATATTGAGTTGGCCCATCCTTTGCAGCTAACAGCTTCAACTCTTCTGGGAAGGCTGTCCACAAGGTTTAGGAGTGTCCATAGGTGTGCACCCCAAAACTCAAACATATTTGTCTGTGTGCATGTGTCTAAACTGACAGTGTCAGCAGAGCAATGGACAGTGTCAGAAGGGCAGAGATTGGTGTCAGTAGTTTTTATTTATTTTTTTTTGATATTTTTTAAAAATGTTTGTAATGTTTTTAGGAACCTCACTAGGGGTCTTTGGTGATATATTAGGGGTCTAAAGAGAGGGAATCTGCACCACATAGCGTGATTAGGGTGTGCCATGTGCACACACCTATGAGTGTGTTTATGGGAATGTTTGACCATTCTTCCAGAAGCGCATTTGTGAGGTCAGGCACTGATGTGGATGAGAAGGCCTAGCTCACAGTCTCCCCTCTAACTCATCCCAAAGGTGTTCTATCGGGTTGAGGTCAGGACTTTGTGCAGGCTAGTCAAGTTCCTCCACCCCAAACTCTCTCATCCATGTCTTTATGGACCTTGCTTTGTGCACTGGTGGGCAGTCATGTTGGAACAGGAAGGGGCCATCCCCAAACATTTCAGCACATGGGCATGCCCCCTACCCTATAAATAGACCTGAGCTGTCGGCCATTTCACATTCTGCTTTTTGCCAGCGTAGGGAGAGGTCTGCTGTGCTCATGAGGGAGAGTTTGCCAGACACAAATAGCTCTGTGAAGATCCACAAAAGTCCTTTTCAGGGCTGGTATTTCTGTATAGGTCTACTATTATCTATTCAGGTTAGGGGCAGGTATCCAGTCAGTGCTTTAGTGGCAGTTAGAGATCGGCAGCAGTCACACAAATCGCTCTGTTAATGTCCACAAAAGTCCTTTTCAGGGCTGGTATTTCGGTATAGGTCCAGTCTCTTTTCAGGTTAGGGGCAAGTATCCAGTCTGTGCTTTAGGGGTAGTTAGAGATTGCAGCAGTCACACAAATCGCTCAGTTAATGTCCACAACAGTCATTTAAAGGGCTTCACATTTTTTGGTATTGCTGTGCAGTGCACTAAAAAGGGGGGGGGGAGAGGGGGGTAATCCACAGTATAATATACTTTGTAGAAAGCATATTATAGTGGATTAGTAGTAATATTGTGCACTGTGCAGCATTGTGACAGGTGTGGTGACTGAGCGTTGCTGCAGCAATACTACATGCAGTGACAAAAGCACGTATAATGTATTATAACTGGTGTGATAGACCATTGGCCCCCCCAATACCAGATATTGAAGTGGGGTATTATCTGAGTATACTTCCTGCAACAATATTGCCTCTTTTGCTGAGTTAAGTCTGGTACACACAGTGCCAAACTCACTGGCCAATTTTTTTGAACTGCTGTGATAGACCAGTGGCCCCCCAATACCACATATTGAAGTGGGGTGTTATTTAACAGTATAATTTTCTAAGAGTGTATTTTAGTCCTGCGAAAATTTGGCCTCTTGCTGTGTAAACTGTGCTACACACAATGACAACAGTTACTGGCCAATTATTTGTAGAACTGGTGTAATAAACCTGTGGCCCCCCCAATACCACATATTGAAGTGGGGTGTTATTTAACAGTATAATTTTCTAAGAGTGTATTTTAGTCCTGGAAAATTTGGCCTCTCTTGCTGTGTTAACTGTGCTACACAAAGTGACAGCAGTTACTGGCCAATTATTTGTAGAACTGTTGTAATAAACCTGTGGCCCCCCAATACCACAGATTGAAGTGGGGTGTTATCGGAGTATACTTTTACAAGTGTATTTGTGTCCTGCAACAATATTGCCTCTTTTGCTGAGTGAAGTCTGGTACACACAGTGCCAAACTCACTGGCCAATTATTTGAACTGGTGTGATAGACCAATGGCCCCCCAATACCTCATATTGAAGTGGGGTGTTATCTGAGTAAACGTTTACAAGTGTATTTGTGTCCTGCAACAATATTGCCTCTTTTGCTGTGTTAAGTCTGGTACACACAGTGCCAAACTCACTGGCCAATTATTTGAACCGGTGTGATAGACCAATGGCCCCCCAATACCACATATTGAAGTGGGGTGTTATCTGAGTAAACTTTTACAAGTGTATTTGTGTCCTGCAACAATATTGCCTCTTTTGCTGTGTTAAGTCTGGTACACACAGTGCCAAACTCACTGGCCAATTATTTGAACCGGTGTGCTAGACCAATGGCCCCCTTATACCACATGTTGAAGTGGGGTGTTATCTGAGAAAACTTTTACAAGTGCATTTGTGTCCTGCAACAATATTGCCTCTTTTGCTGTGTTAAGTCTGGTACACACAGTGCCAAACTCACTGGCCAATTTTTTGAACTGGTGTGATAGACAAGTGCCCCCCCCCAATACCACATATTGAAGTTGGGTGTTGTTTAACAGTATAATTTTCTAAGATTGTATTTTAGTCCTGCAAAAATGTGGCCTCTTTTACTGTGTTAACTGTCCTACACACAGTGATAACAGTTACTGGCCAATTATTTGTAGAACTGGCGGACTGATGGACCGGCAGATAGGGAGGAGAGGCAGGCAGAACTTGCATTGCACAAGAGGTACAAAGCAGACTGCAAATGTATCAGGAGCGAGCCATCAACCTTGTACAGTAACATCTGGCGCTCCCAGGACGCCGTCACATTGCTCCACAGTGTGGGCTTTTTTTAATGTGTCCGTTGCTGACAAAAGTGTTGCCATCTGCAGCCTTTGCAGTCAACGCATAAGTCGCAGTAAGCCCAACATTTATCTAGGGACAACCGCCTTAAGAAGGCACCTGAAATCCCATCACCGAGCCCAGTGGGAGCTACACCATCAGAACCCACAAAGCCACACTCCAGGCTCTCAGCGTCCAGCCTCTTCTCCTTCTCCTTCTCCTGTTTCCTCACAGTTGTCCTCCACTCCACCTTCCATGATGCCATCGTCACGTTGTTCTGGAAAAAGGCAGGCTTCTGTGGCTCAAATGTTGGAGCGTAGTGGTGTCCGACTACATCGGGTTAACGGCCGATGTGGACGCTCTGAGGAGTGATGAACCCCTGTACTACTGGGTGGGAAGGCTTGACCTCTGGCCAGAGCTTGCACAATTTGCAATGGAACTGTTGGCTTGCCCCCCATCCAGTGTCCTATCCGAAAGGACGTTCAGTTCAGCAGGGGGGATTGTGACCGATAAGCGCACTCGCCTAGCTCATGACAGTGTAGACTACCTCACATTTATAAAAATGAATGAGGCATGGATCTCTGAGGAATTCAACACATGTGACCAGTAGACCATGTTTCATTGAAATTCCTCATAACAGGCCACAAATATCTGCCAGACAGCCATCCACCCTCAACAATTCCTGGTCCCTGTCTTCGCTAAATACATAAACGGCATTTCACGTCCAATGAATGGCTAATTTTTGGGGCCTATACAGGCCGACACTTACTTCTGTATACTGTGAATGCCTAATGTACCTCTAGCCATCAAATACACTACGTTCTTTGCTGTCAGTTAAACCCATGTGAGCTAATTTTTGGGGCCTATACAGGCCGACACTTCTGTATACTGTGTGAATGCCTAATGTACTTCCAGCCACAGAATACAATGTTCTTTGCTGTCAGGTAAACCCATGCGCGCTAATATTTGGGGCCTATACTGGCTGACACTTCTTTATCCTGTGAATGCCTAATGTACCTCCAACCAGCAAATACCATGTTCTTAGCTGTCAGGTAAACCCAAGTGGGCTAATTTTTGGGGCCTATACTGGCCGACACTTACTTCTGTATCCTGTGAATGCCTAATGTACCTTCAGCCACAGAATACTACATTCTTAGCTGTCAGGTAAATGCATGTGGGCTAATTTTTGGGGCCTGGAATGGCCGACACTTACTTCTTTATCCTTTGAATGCCTAATTTTTCAGACTGGATTTGAAAAACAATGGGTCTGTAAAGGTTTCGCCAAATTGTGGAATGGATGCAGACCCATTTTACAGATGTGTGAATGGACCCTATATGTTTTAGACATGTATTTACCGGCATACCGGTATTTACTGTCAGTTCTGGCTGATTTATGAAAAAAAAATATATATATTTTTTGCTGTAAAAAAAAAAAAATTAAGGGCAACTTTTTCAATTGCAATACTTCTGTTATGACATTGTCCATGTGCTTGGACTATTTGTGCACAGCTAGTACGTCTTTTGTGGCTGCAAATATGACCTAAAAGTTCGCCTCCCATTAAAGTCAATGGGGCCCGCCGCGAACTTGCGGTTCACGGACTTTTGAGAAAGTTAGCGGCTGACGTTCGCGAACCGCCCCGGCCGATGTTCGTCCATCTCTTATAGACAGACCGGTTATTGGAAGCAAGATATTACATAAGAAAGGTTGTTTAAAATCTAATTGTACTAGTTTGCACGGTTGGAATTGTATAACTTTAAAGCGTAACTCCACTTTTGTTGAGAAGAAAACATTCCCTTCTGGGTGATCTCTGTACATTGCAAGGATTATAACAAACTTTGTTGCAGATTCCTATCTTTTGTTATTCTGAAGAAATCCCAGTTTGTTCCCCTGTGCCTCTGTGCTGAGGGGTCTAATGGGAGTGGTTTCATAATTATCAATCAGCTGTCCAGCTGCAGAGCACAAATGATGAAATCTGCTGGACCTGCATCCCTTTAGACGTGTTCCTATTGGGAGTATCTCACCAAAAATGACATTTTTGTTGCAGGGGAAGCCAGAAATCTGACTTGTATCTTAGTGCAGACTTCTGGGAAAATTGGTGAGCCAATCACACAAGCAGGAAATTATGTTTCTGGGGTGTGGTCAGTATACATTCTGTGTACAGAACAGCTCCAGGTAGCCATATTGCATTGCATTTTCAGAAAATTACAACAGCTGCAGATTGAAAATGAAAGGTAATTTTTAATAACATTCAATTACAATATGATTTGTGTCACAATTTATATACGCTATATTATTTTTTCTTTAATTGCTTTTTTTTTCCCCACGAAAGTGGAGTTACCCTTTAAAGCCTAGTTGAACCCTATTCATTTATCACTGTACTATATTAACCGGTTAAGGACTGCCCGCCGCAGTTATACTGCAGCATGCAGCCGCTCCTGCGCGAACCGACGTAGGTATATGCCGGCCGTGCGTCTGCAGCTAGGGAGGCGAGCGCGTGCTGCCAGCGGCGCGCTCCTGCCCCCACTCGGCAGCGGGGACTCTGATGCACGGGGCAGGCGGCTCCGATTGCCACCTGGCACCCACGATCGTTCCCCGCTGTGAGAGAAGAACGGTCAGCTGTTGTAAACACAGCCGATCGTTCTTCTCCCTGGAATGATCACAGAGCGTCTGTGATCCTTCTATGTAGGATCACAGGTCTCTGTGATCATTTCACAAGCCCCATCCCCCCACAGTTAGAATCACTCCCCTAGGCTCACATTTAACCCCTTGATCACCCACAGGGTTAACCCCTTCCCTGCCAGTGTCATTATTACAGTAACAGTGCATATTTTTAGCACTGATTACTGTAGTAATGTCACTGGTCCCCCCAAAAGTGTCAAAGGTGTCAGTTAGGGGTCCGATCTGTCCACCGCAATCTTGCAGTCCTGCTAAAAATCGCAGATCGACGCCATTACTAGTTAAAAAAAATAAATAAAATGACATAATTTGCTGTAGTTAGCAGATGCGATAACCTTTGCGCAAATCAATGAATTCCTGGTGAAGAGAAGTAAAAAGTCACCGCTGCTGACCTACTGAGTGCAGGATGAAAACAGGGAGAGAGTGCAACACCCCCCCCCCACCCCCAGCATGGATGGTGTAAACTGTGTCTGATCAGAAGCCAGTTCCATGCCCCACTGGAGACTCTCTCCTGGCCAGCCCCAACCGAGCTGTCCCAACTGCCCCCTGCTTGCCAGGTTGGGAACCTGGATTGGGACAATGGGTAGAGAGTACCTGGAGTGGAGCTTCAGCCTGGAATGGGGGTCAGAAGGAGGCCGGGAAGAAAAAGAGAGGAAGGGGGGCTGAGTCACTGCACCATGGGCCTCTGGGTTTTACTTGCCCCCTGGATCTGAAAGTTGGCAGTCAGCCCCTGGCAACATGGAACGTGCAAGGGAGTTTCATGCAGCCAAAAAAAAAACACCAGCTGGATCTGCCTGATATAGTGTTCCCATTCTCCTTTAGACTTCCAAATGAGTATTGAACAAGTTCAGCTGTGGTTGGTGGGTTACACGGATCTATTTTCAGACCAAAATGTAGCCAAGGCTTAGTCTACCTGTAATTATTCCAGAATTCTCTACAAACCAGGTGAGACTTACGCCTGGTACAGAGTGCTTTGTGAGAACATCATTAAAATGGCTGAGGGATCTTGATGCAGGAAGATTTTACAGCAGTGCGAAGGAGGAGAACTGAAGACTGGAATGAAATGAGAGTTGAGCTTTTGTTTACTGTTCTTAGTCTTGGGTTACAATAATGAATAATGATACCTATTCATCCAGACAAAAGTCCCAAATAAGCCATCCCGCTAATTCAGTGTGCCACACGCTACTGTTACACAAGTGATAAAAGACAGACTTTGTGGATACATCTATGATTTACCCACATTACAACACTATTTACCTAATTGATATTCGGCCCAAGTTTTAATGTCCTTTGATAATAGTATCAAGCTTATTTAAAGGTATGCTTCAGTCCAACAATCCAACATAAAAAAATACCTTTTAAATACACACAGGGTCACCAACTACTAGGTAGGCCCTGAGAAAGCACCACATGAGTAGGGTATAGAATTTAGGACCTTAGAAAGGTTTGGAGGAACTGCAGCAGTTAGTTTCAGGAAGTTGACATTTTTACAGCCCAGATTGACCCAGGAGGTCCTTCTATGGCATAGGTTATTTTGCATGTTTGCTATCATGTTACAAAAACAACAAGGGGTTTCTTGGTAAAGAGGGCACAGCTAATGGGGTGAAGTCTTCTTGGGTTAGTGCTCATGAAAACTTTGGACCTTGGTTCTTAGTTAAAGTGACACTAAAGTCTTGTTTTTTTTTGTAAAAATAACAAACATTTTACACTTAGACCCCGTCACACTGGGGCGACCTGTCTGGTGACCTGGTCGCCTGACAGGTCGCCGTAGGTCGCCTGCCATAGAGAACTCGTGGACCCATTCTAATAGGAGCGACACAAGTCGCTCCGACTTAGAAAAAGGGTCCGGAGCTTCTTTGGGGCGACCCGGAGCGACCTGCATAGACTTCAATGTTATGAAATCCATGCCAGCCGCTCCGAGGTCGCGGTGTGAGCAGCGCGCCGTGACCTATGAGGTCGCCCCGGCAAGTCGGATCGCCCCAGTGTGAATGGGGCCTTACCTGCTCTGTGCAATAGTTTTGAACAAAGCAGCTCAGATCCTTCTCTTCTCAGGTCCCACTTTGCTGCTCCTGGCCCCTCCCTCCTGTTGAGTGCCCCCACAACAAGCAGCTTGCTATGGGGGCACCCGAGCTGAGCCACTGCTCTATGTGTCTATTCAGACACAGAGCGGCGGCACGGCCCGGCCCAGCCAAGCCCTGTCCCTTCTCTCTTTTCATTGGCTTGCTGACTTTAATTGACAGCAGCGGGAGCCAATGGCGCTTCGCTGCTGTCTCAGCCAATGGCGCTTTGCCGCTGTCTCAGCCAATGAGAAGGGGAGTCCCAGACAGCCGAGTCTCTCGTGCAACACAGCTGGATCGAGATGAGCTCAGGTAGATACTATGGGGGCTGAGGGGGACTTCTGCACACAAGGTTTTTTATTGTAATGCATAGAATGCATTAAGATACAAAAACCTTTTGCCTTTACAACCACTTTAACTTTAAGGGGTTGATTTACTAAAACTGGAGAATGTAAACTCTAGTGCAGCTGTGCACAAAAACCATACAGGTTCCAGTTTTTCTTTTTTGCCAAAGCTTATAGCCTGGCACACAGGATGAGATTATTGGGCGAACGATCGTCTGTTTTTTTTTTTTTTTTTGCATATTTGCCTCAAATTTTTCATCCTTTTAGGTCAATTTGTATTCTGCTACATGTTTTTGTTAAAAAAAACCCCGCAATAAGCGTATTTTGATTGGTTTGCGCAAAAGTTATCGCATCTACAAACTATCAAACTGTCATTTTTATTTATTTATTTATTTTTACTAGTAATGCGGCGATCTATGATTTTTAGCGGGAGTGTGACATTGCAGCGGACAGATCGGACCCCTAACTGACATTTTTTACACTTTTGGGGGTACCAATGACATTACTACAGTATTCAGTGCTAAAAATATGCACTGTTACTGTACTAATGACACTGGCTGGGAAGGGGTTAACACAGTTGTGATCAAAGGGTTAAGTTTGAGCCTAAGGGAGTGTTTTCTAACTGTATGGGGGAGGGGCTTGTGAAATGACCACAGAGACCTGTGATCCTATATAGAAGGATCACAGGCACTCTGTGATCATTTCAGGGAGAAGAACGGTCAGCCTGACGGCAATTGCAGCCGCCGGTTCCATGGATCAGCATCCCCGCTGCCTAGTGAGGGTGGGAGCGTGCCGCAAGCATGGGTTTTACACCTATGCGATCCGATTTCTGGACCATTTGACGGTTAGCACTGCGATCTGCAAACCAATCTGGGGGTGTCATTAACTTTGCATGCACACCCGCAGCGGTTTGTAGATGTCAGTGTGAACCGCCGGAAGGTGACAAGCGATGCGGGAACCCGCATTGGAATTGCGCTGGTTCCCGCATCACATAAATGTGAACCAGGACTCAGACATGTGCAATTCTTTCCTTACAAATTAAAATTCTGAGGCAATTTGCATGGTTTAGATGTATCCAAATCTCCAAATCACAATAGCAACAAATTCCAAATAATCCAAAATAAATTACAGTAATACCTTGGTTTGTGAGTATAATTAATTCCAGCAGCGTGCTTGTAATCCAAAGCACTCGTATATCAAAGCAAGTTTTCCCATATGAAATAATGGAAACTCAGATGATTCATTCCACAACCATTTATTGGTATAAATAAAGATATGCTGCTATCATATCTAAAGTACAGTACTGTACAGTATAAGCTTGCCATCTCCTCTGTTAAATAACATTGTGTCCCTTTGTCTGTACTGTATATAACATAAACTGATTTCTACTGTATCAGAGCGTCTCCCTGCGCTCACGTGACTCCTCAGCTCTCTGCTTCTCTCCTCCCTGTATAACGTCAGAGGGAGTGCTCGGCCCCGCCCACCGAGGAGAGCAGAGAGAGGAGTCAGATTAGCGCCGGGAGACACTCTGATATAGTATAAATCAGTATCTTTTATAAACAGTACAGGCACAGGGACACATAATGTTATGTAAAAGAGGGGATGGCATGCCTATACTGTACTAAACCACTTTAACATTGTGAATCTAATACTGCTCGTATATCAAGACAGCGTTCACATATCAAGGAGAGTTTTTAAAAAAAATGTTGCTTGTCTTTCAAAGCTCATAAACCAGGTTAGTTGCAAACCAAGGTATTACTGAATAAGAAAAAAAATTAATTTGTATTCATTTGTTTCATTCAGATGACATGATGCAATAGTTTGGGCCTTTGTTAACATTTGAAGCATCCGAAATAAAGTAAAAACATAACATATGATCTAAATCGATTCAGATCCATTCATTTTTATTCTAGTGAGCATAGTGTGAATTTTCTAATAAGATTAATTTTGGATTGAGGTTGAGAGACCATTTATTTAATTTGCCTGTGTATGGCCCAACAAACAAAGTCAGTTGGGAATGCAGAAATGAATTCAAATTAATAACATAACCAATGATCACATATTCATTTGGATTAATTTGTTTTATTCTGATGAGAGCGTCGCAGTAGTCTTAAATAAAGTAAATTTGTAATTTAAGGTAAATATGTAATTGTCAGTCTATTCCACAGTCTAATGCAATTCTTTGGTTTGAAAAATTTGGGGCCTAATTGCATTGATTTTGTTACCTCTGAAATTAATTAATGACTAATCTTCCAAAATAATGAATTAACACATTAAAACGAATATAGCCAATCTTCCAAAATAACAAAAGAATCACAGGGAGGGAGGCAGAGCAGACACCCTTGGTTCCTTATTAGTGTTCTGTCAGCTGTCAGCCTTTTTATCCAGCAGCAGGCTCCCACCACAGAGCGTAAAAGAGAGAGAGCCCTGAGCATCTGTTCAGCTCACTTATATGAAGACCTATGGACAGCTGAGACCAGGTCCGGACTGAGACAAAAAATAGGCCCGGGCATTTTAGACTGAGCAGCCCATGACATGTTAACCAGCCCTTCCTCACTCTCCATCCGAGAGAGGGGAGGGGGTAATACGACAGAGCTGCGGGTGGTGAGGGGGGCCGGAAAAGAGCATGGGGGCCAGAGAGCACAGAGAGGAAGTCAGAGAACACGGGGTGGAGTGGAGAGCACAAGGGGGCCGGGGAGCACTGGGGGAGGTGAAGAGCATGGAGGGGGTGCAAAGAACACAGGGGGGTAGAGAACACAGGGGGAAGCGGAGAACATAGGGGGGAAGCAGAGAACGCGTGGGGGGCCAAAAGCAGAGAGGGGAGGCGGAGAGCACAGGGGGGAGGTGGAGACTTCTATGTTTATGCATTTATGTATTTATTATTATTTTTATGGTAATGTTTAGTGTTCTTACATATCTCATTGGTTATTTTTATATTCTTTCGATTGGGTGGATTGCCCTATGTATGTGAACACAGTTGCAGATATACCACTCAATGGATGGGGTTATACGTTTTTGGGGGTTGTGCTCATACCTATTACATATGTGTACAATTCCCCCCCCCATTTATCTATTTGTTTCATATGCTATATGGACGTGATGTATGTGTTTGTGGTTACACATTTATTATTTTTATGTGTACCACTTATATATTTACACATATATGCTCTTCATGACTATATTATACACCATTTCTTTTTATACCATAGTTCCATCTGGGTATGAACACATCTATATGCTTCCGTTTTACTGTTTACTTTTTCTTTGTCTTTTTTCTTTTTCTTGTTTTTTTTTTTTTTCCCCCTTTTTTTTTTTTTTCCCTTCGTTTTTTTCTCTTCGTTTTTCTTTTTTCTTTTCTCCCTTTACTTTGTTTTTGTTAGTTTTTTGGCTTCTACCAGCTGTCTTTTTATATTATCACTACTGTTTTTTCCTTATTTTTATTGAAAGCTTTTTCGCATATGCATTTATAGAACTTTTTTGCTATGCGTTTTTGGACAAAAGGTGAAGCAAAAGCAAACATACAATTCCTGCTGGGCTGTTTGTGTGCCCTTAATTGGGATTTAGTATCTGCAGCTGTGTGGGCTCAATCAAGCACATTCTGGGAGGTACATGTTATTTGAAATGCCTTTTCCTCTATATATAGCAGTGTCTTGTATTGTACAGCATGGTTACGACTAAGCGGAAGACTCCGTGAAACGCGTCAACCGCCGTGCTCCCCTTTTCCCCCCCATGTCTCCGACTGTTTTGGTTTCATCTTGGATGATTTTATCTTTTTGCCTGCAAAATAAATTTGGATTTTAACTTTTTGCATCTTCAACCAGTTGTGCGGCTTTTTGTGCTCTTCCATTTGCTGCTATCAGGACTGCGGATCCGTGCCTGCACCTGGGTTGGATGTGTTTGGAACTATCCCCTCACTTGAGCGGTTCTTTTCCCTCTTGACCGTTTGTTGCTGTTTCCGCTTTTGGATACCGGCTCGGTGAGTTCCCTTTTACATATGTGAGCTACTATAGACTTGACATTTTTGTATCATTATACCACTCAGCCGGAGACATGGATGAGACTGTGAATGGCCGATCACTTAGGAAACATGACGCTAACCCCCTCAGAACAGGAGCAACATCTCTCTTGAGAGAAGACTCAGATAATTCCTCGGCCCCTATGGACGCTTCTTTCAGAAAACTGGAAAAACTAATAATTAAAGAGATTAAAGCCTATTGGGAGAAAACTACGCTTGCGGAGTATGTAGAGGTTCAGCGTATCCCTCGTGGCTTGAGAATTAAGAAATTTCCAACGTTTGATCTTTTCAACCAGGATCTTAAAAAATTGTGGACAGATACTCTTTCTACTTGTTCTATTGAACTAATGAAAATAATCATAACATCTAGAACCCTGGAATTAAAAAAGCTACAAGAGGATATAACAATGTTACAACAGGAGCTATCCACTTTTAAAGATTTGCCTTCATTTTCGGAGTTTGATCAGAATCTCAGTGCTAGAACTGACAAATTTGAAAAGGAGATCATGAATGGCAAAAAAGAAAAGTTTCAGCGTGATAAAGTGGATTATGAAATGGACAATGTATATGTGTGGAAAAAATCGCAGCGATGGAATCGCCACCAGTTTAAGAAAAGAGTGAGCTTTTCCGATCCAGAAACAAGCGTCATAGAGAGTCCCTATGGTACACCTGGCTCGGATAGCTCTCCTGATCATGCTCAACTCCCTAGATCAGGAGGTACACCGTACAATACCCCTTTTTCAAAAAACGGTCAGAGAAGGGAGAAAAAGCCCCAGAAAAAGGAAAAAAACGCAAAGAAAACAAGGAGGGGAGGAAAGAAGCACCGGAGGCCAACGGGATCACCACTATTCATTGCGAGCTCAGAGGAAATAAAACATGAGGATGAGACAAGCAACAATGTGATTAATCTATCACAAAAGATCCTAACCGTGGGGGAATTGAGCCTTTTATCGAAAGGATTGAACTTTTGCCCTCATACACATTTCGATCCGTTTTCCACGATCTTGGATATTAATAAATTTGTCCGGAACTTGACCTTACGCAAGCATTTTCTGAAGGATGATACAGCTTTACAGGTTTCTCAGGATGTGGACAATGGTTTGGGTGTGGATCAACCTGTGACAATATTGGGGGATAATGGCCCAGAATCACCGAGATCTTTTAGAGAACATTGTGCGACCATCGATCTGGAGGACTTAATGATGGAAAATCGAGATGCTGTACAGGAGAAAGAGGATAATGTCAACAAAGTTTCATTCAAAGTACCCTCATATTTTTATCCTGTTCAGTCACGGGTACCCCAGATGGACACCTTTCAAAAACGAATCGAAGAGGACATTTTTGAACTGAAACAAACGGTTCCCAATAAGGTACAGGTGAGAAATGACAATCTGAATGTACAGGAAAGGAATGCTTTAATATCTTTGATGGAGGATGACTCTATTGTTATTAGGAATGCGGATAAAGGGGGATCGGTAGTCATATTAGACAAAGGTGAATACAAAATGGAAGCTCTCAGGCAATTGTCTGATACGGATACATATATAAGACTAAGTGGTGACCCCTTGAATAGGTTCAGAGCCATTTTGCGAGAGCTTACTGATAGAGGTGCCTCTATGGGTATCCTTACCCCTAAGGAGTCTGATAAACTGATACCGGAATATCCCATCACCCCAATTTTTCATCACCTCCCTAAGGTGCACAAGGGGGCACGCCCGGTTCGGGGGAGGCCCATTGTCGCTGGCATCGGGTCTCTCAATGAACGACTGGGAGAGTGGCTTGATGGCCAGCTTCAACCCATTGTGCACACTCTACCCAGTTACCTAAGAGATACTATGCACCTCTTAAATATCACCAGTGAGATTTGTTGGCAGCCAGATTACCAGTGGATGACTTGTGATGTAGTGAGTCTCTACTCTTCAATTCCCCACAATCTAGCTCTAGTAGCTGTACGTTTTTCACTTACCCACTATACTGATCTGGCTGAGGTGGCCAAGACATACATTTTGGAGGTCTTGGAATACCTCCTTGGGCACAATTATTTCATGTTTGATGGGGTTTACTATCTCCAGAAGTGTGGGGCAGCCATGGGGGCTATTTTTTCACCCTCCCTGGCCAACCTTTACATGGGGTGGTGGGAGAGGGTCCACATTTTTGGAGATAGTAACCCCTTCAGGAATCAAATTGTCATATTCTTTCGTTATATAGATGATTTGATCTTTATCACTAGACAAGGCCTTCCTTTTGACCTATTTTTGGAATATCTTAATCGCAATGATTACAATCTGGCATTTACTGGCCAATTCAATGTTGATAGGATTGATTTCCTAGATGTTACCCTTGAGCATCGACAAAATCAGGTGGTCACTAGCCTATATAGGAAACCCTCAGCTGGTAACAATTTGTTACATGCTGACTCCAGTCACCCATTTCATACTCGAAAGGGTATACCGGTAGGTCAATTCCTTCGTATCAGAAGGATATGCAGTGACTTGGACGTTTTCAATAAAGAGTCAGCACTTTTGTATAGACGCTTTTTGGCTAGGGGTTATCCAAAATGGACCCTTGACAGGGCATACTCTATTGCCCTTAATAGGGACAGGAAAAGCCTCCTTACACCAAAGAGACATTTCAATGAATCTAAGACTTCTGGCAATAATGGCTCCATTAATCTCACCATCCCATACAGTTTGGAATTTAACAGGATCAAACAAATTATCAATAAACATATTCCCATTCTGTATGGTGATAAGGACTGTGCCAGGATCTTAGAGGGAGGAGTGAATATTGTCGCCAAGAGGGCCAAAACACTGGGAAACCAGTTATCCCCAAGTCTGTTTAGCACTACAATTAAAAATACATCAGAAACATGGTTGCATCTGAAAGGTAATTTCCGATGTGGGGCTAAGGACTGCATTACATGTCCCCATATTCTAGGGGGTGTTAACTTTCAATCCTCTATTGAGAACAAAACATACAAAATCAACAGGTTTTTTAATTGTAACACTACATACCTTATTTATCTCATTACTTGCAGAGAATGTTTTGTACAATATGTGGGTCGCACCACACGAAAACTTAAAGACAGATTTAGGGAACACCTTAGTGATGTCAGATTGAGGAAATCCACTAATGTGGCCCGACATTTTAATTCAGAACATGACGGTGATCTGTCTTTGATATCGGTCCAAGTGATCGAACGTGTGGTTGCTCCTGTAAGAGGGGGCGATGTGTTCCGCCTTCTATGTAAGCGGGAGGTTTTCTGGATTCATAAACTCCAGACCCGCTTACCTGGCGGTTTAAACTTTGAATGGGATGTTACTCACTTTTATTCCCAGTAATGATTCATGTATCTATTCGTGGGTACATACATTTAACTATACATACAGAGAGGGCTACCTGTATCCCATACGCATACATGGTACATGTTTCTTTGATTGGCCATTCTATGTCTTAGTGTTTCTTTGTTTCTTCTTTTCTCTTTTTTTTTTTTTTTTTCTCATTTCTCCTTCCCTTTTGTCCCATTTCGGTCTCTGCGTCTTTTTTTTTTTTTGGAATGCATGTGTTCATCGATATATATGCATGTTGTTCCGTTCGGCTTGCCTCCATGGCTATATATTTATGCAATGTGTGGCTGATTCCTTTATGGATATTGATTGTGCTATATGCACGGTGGTTCACACATGTGCATGCTATACTCTGTGTTCAGTATGATCTAAGTCGACATGTACACGTAAGCATATATATATATATATATATATTTTTTTTTTTTTGTTAGATCGATGTGGGATATGCCTGAGATGTTACCAATGTCTTGGGTATATATCCATTTAAATGTCCCTATTTTTATATCTTTATAGGGGATAATAATACCATTATGCTGATAAAGACACACAGGACTTCTATGTTTATGCATTTATGTATTTATTATTATTTTTATGGTAATGTTTAGTGTTCTTACATATCTCATTGGTTATTTTTATATTCTTTCGATTGGGTGGATTGCCCTATGTATGTGAACACAGTTGCAGATATACCACTCAATGGATGGGGTTATACGTTTTTGGGGGTTGTGCTCATACCTATTACATATGTGTACAATTCCCCCCCCCCCCATTTATCTATTTGTTTCATATGCTATATGGACGTGATGTATGTGTTTGTGGTTACACATTTATTATTTTTATGTGTACCACTTATATATTTACACATATATGCTCTTCATGACTATATTATACACCATTTCTTTTTATACCATAGTTCCATCTGGGTATGAACACATCTATATGCTTCCGTTTTACTGTTTACTTTTTCTTTGTCTTTTTTCTTTTTCTTGTTTTTTTTTTTTTCCCCCTTTTTTTTTTTTCCCTTCGTTTTTTTCTCTTCGTTTTTCTTTTTTCTTTTCTCCCTTTACTTTGTTTTTGTTAGTTTTTTGGCTTCTACCAGCTGTCTTTTTATATTATCACTACTGTTTTTTCCTTATTTTTATTGAAAGCTTTTTCGCATATGCATTTATAGAACTTTTTTGCTATGCGTTTTTGGACAAAAGGTGAAGCAAAAGCAAACATACAATTCCTGCTGGGCTGTTTGTGTGCCCTTAATTGGGATTTAGTATCTGCAGCTGTGTGGGCTCAATCAAGCACATTCTGGGAGGTACATGTTATTTGAAATGCCTTTTCCTCTATATATAGCAGTGTCTTGTATTGTACAGCATGGTTACGACTAAGCGGAAGACTCCGTGAAACGCGTCAACCGCCGTGCTCCCCTTTTCCCCCCCATGTCTCCGACTGTTTTGGTTTCATCTTGGATGATTTTATCTTTTTGCCTGCAAAATAAATTTGGATTTTAACTTTTTGCATCTTCAACCAGTTGTGCGGCTTTTTGTGCTCTTCCATTTGCTGCTATCAGGACTGCGGATCCGTGCCTGCACCTGGGTTGGATGTGTTTGGAACTATCCCCTCACTTGAGCGGTTCTTTTCCCTCTTGACCGTTTGGGGAGGTGGAGAGCACTGCGGGAGGCGGAGAGCACTAACACGGAGGGGGTGGCTGGAGATCACAGGAAAATGTCAGAGAGCACTGGAAGATGTCAGAGAATACAAAGGAATGTCAGAGAATACTGGGGGATGTCAGAGAACCCTGGGGGATGTTGGAGAACACTGGGGGATGTCAAGGAGCACTGAGGAATGTCAAGGAGCACAGGGGATGTCAGAGAGCATGGGGGGATGTCAGATAGCATGGGGGGATGGCAGAGAGCACTGGGGGGATGGTGGAGAGCACTGGGGGGATGGTGGAGAGCAGTGGGGTTGTAGGAGAGCACTGGGGGGCTGGAGAGCACTGGGGGATGTTATAGAGCACTGGGGGGGGGGCTGAGAGCACTGGGGGATGTTGGAGAGCACTGGGGTTGGATGAAGAGTACTGTGGGAGACATAGAGCACTGTTGGATGTCTGAGAGCACTGGGGAAAGTCTGAGAGCACTGGGGGATGTCAGAGAGCACTGGGGGGGGCAGAGAGCACTGGGGGGCAGAGAGCGCTGGGGGATGTTGGAGAGCACTGGGGTTGGATGAAGAGTACTGTGGGAGACATAGAGCACTGTTGGATGTCTGAGAGCACTGGGGAAAGTCTGAGAACACTGGGGGATGTCGGAAAGCACTGGGGGGGCCAGAGAGCACTGGGGGCAGAGAGCGCTGGGGGGGCTGGAGAGCAGTGGAGGATATTGGAGAGCACTGGGGGGGCCGGAGAGCAATGGCGGGGCTGGAGAGCACTGGGGGATGTCGGAGAGCATTGGGGTGGCCAGAGAGCATTGGGGGGTATCAGAAGGCACTGGGGAGGGTAGAAAGCACGGGGGGGCTGGAGAACACTGTGGGATGTTGAAGAGCACTGGGGGGGGGGGTTGGAGAGAATTGGGGGATATCGGGAAAGTCTGAGAGCACTGGGGGATGTCGGAGAGCACTGGGGTGGCCGGAGAGCACTGGGGGGCAGAGAGCGCTGGGGGGGCTGGAGAGCAGTGGAGGATATTGGAGAGCACTGGGGGGGCCGGAGAGCACTGGGGGGGGGGGGCTGGAGAGCACTGGGGGATGTCGGAGAGCATTGGGGTGGCCAGAGAGCATTGGGGGGTATCAGAAGGCACTGGGGAGGGTAGAAAGCACTGGGGGGGGCTGGAGAACACTGTGGGATGTTGAAGAGCACTGGGGGGGGGGGGGTTGGAGAGAATTGGGGGATATCGTAGAGCACAGGGGGGAGATAGCACTGGAGGGGGCAGGGAGAGCACTGGGGGGCCAGAGAGCACAGGGGGGTGGGGAGAGCACTGGGGGAGCCAGAAAGCACTGGGGGGAGGTCCACACACCCAGCTCAGGGAATCCTCCAGCACCTCTGCTCGCAATATCCAACAAGAAGCAGACAACAATAACAAGACCTACAACAAGAATTTCTGCTTCTTGTTGGATATTGCGGGTGGCGATGCTGGAGGATTCCCTGAACTTGGTGAGTGGATAGGGACAGACTTAAGGAGTACTGTGTATGGTTTTACAAAATGTGCAATTGCTTGGTGTGTTTTCACATATGTGCATGATTTGAGAGAGAGAACTAGTCTAAGTGGAGTCATCCAGCCTTACCAGAATCAAGGCGTTATGTTATGAGAGATCAATCCATAGAAAATGCATGAAAGACCTGGTTTCCCTATGTGATGTTTACTTATCCCTGCTCTTGTGACTTATTACAAGAAGGTATTTAGGTCCACATTCTCTGGTAAGCGTGCCCACGCTATCTATGGTGGTGGATAGTTTCACGCTGGTGGATGTAACTATTTATGGATCATCATTTTAATCACTTTTGTGAACTTTAATTTTGGATGGGCACACTGTTGAAGGCCCTCTGTAGACACTATTTTTTTTTTTATCTTTGAACACCAAGTCTTTGGGACTTTAAAAAATGTTTTTACTATGTTTTATGTATGCATTTATGAAATCAATACTTATGGATTATTTAGCACAGCTCATTTATGTTTGATTTTATCGGGTGAAGATGCTGATCTAAGAATGGAGGCTTTATCCCACAAAAGTCTACAAAGCCTCTGGGCTCCAGGACCCAAAACAGAAATTAATAGAGGTTTGTTTTCTCCACATCAGTCATAGACCTTGGAGACCCTCACCACGTGAGGCTGATTTTTTGACGTTGAAAATCTTCAAAAAGTGTAAAGCATTTTGTTTACTCAATGTTTTCTTTCTTCATCTGCACATAACTGGGTATTCAAAGCGAACAGGAATTTGCTTATCATGTGATTGAATAATTTAGTAAACCAAGTATGTATGTTACAAGTGACCTCAAGGGATAGTCACGAAGTTTGCTCAAGTGTATAAATATAGTGAATTGCTTGTGTCATGCGGATATTTGACACTTTGACGTGGTGATTTTAAGAAGTCAATTGGACTTTTCTTCATATAAATTCTTCTATTAATTTCCAAACAAATGGGAAATAGGAGAGCATTTGTTTATGTAGCAAGACATAGCACAGATGGCTAACCTTTTACCATAAGTAAAATATACCTACGTTTGATGCGGACATATGCTGAGCTGAGAAATCTAATGTTTTTATTTCAACACCACCACTACACAGAGTAGTGGTCCATTTCCTTTTGCTGGGACCAGAGGAAGTTATTTATTCCTGGCCGAAAGGCCAGCCATGGTTTTTCACTATGGTACTAAGCACTTTCCCCACTTCCCTTTCCCTACCTTTTTGTTTGTGTGTTGTTTTTTTCTTTGTTGTGTGTCACTTCACTATCACCTTTTTCTTCACATGATTAGTAGGGTGTGGGTCCTCAGGCCTACCTTGAAAGTCTTGGGAGGAGGTGGATATGGCGTTCTGGCTTAGTTCGCCCTCTCTCATGGGGTCTCCCTTCGGGGGAGTACTTGGGGTGGGCTGTTTCAGCAGTCCTCCCAGAAAACGGGGTTTGCCTGGTTTCGGCTGGGCAGACTATAGTAAGTACCTTAGTCCCTGTCAGGAGTCTTGCGGCCCGGAGGATCAAGGTCAGGGTCCGTCCTCTTCGGAGGTGGACCATTTCGCACACCCTGTGCACTTTTTGTGTCTCCCAGGTTTGCGTGTTTGCACTTTTTTATGCACCGGGTGCTAGTCTGAATTAGTTCACACACCACGGGCTTTAAAAAAAAACTGGTCCATTTCCATACAAACTGGGCAGTTCTGAAGATACCAGAGCCAAGTATGGGAAGTGCAAAGTAGTTTGAAAGCAATAGGAAAAGCTATAGAAATAGTAGCTACTGTATGTATGAAAATGGTCAAAGTAGAAGCAACTAAATGACATTTAATTTGCTAAAGTACTTTGTATATCTCCCAACTGACTAAGGCCTCATGTACATTGCAAATGATAATCGGATGTTTAGGAGCAGTTGGGAGTTTTTTTCACCAGCCCCTGAAGTCTCCTCTATGTTATCTTATCTGTGCATGTACACTGAGTCATTTATAGTCTTTTAGAGCCAGTTGAGTTTAGTGGCATTTTTTTTTTTTTAAAGCAGATTTTTGCGTTGAGGACGTGAGTTTACCAGCATTTCAAATGCCAAACGTGTGTAAACGCGTGTAAACATGTGTGAACGCGGCAACCCGGCATTTTAGTTTATAAGGGTTTTTAAAGGGAAAAAAATTTCTGATCATTTTTGAACATGGAAAATTATGAAAAAACACCAAAAACACACTTTTTTACCACATGTTGTTGCCTGAAAGCTTGACCCACCCTGTGATATTCCCCTCATCAGCCAATTATGCTATACAATACCTGACTAGAAGTTTAGTTGTAGATTGACCCTGAAGTTGATGGAGAGAGATGAAGAGAGAGAGATGGAGAGAGAGAGAGAAGTACTGCGATTCGCAGGAATCTGCCGACCTGTATATCGACGGCGGCTGGTCGGCAAGTGGTTAAAGTAAATTGTAAATGATGGCCCTAAAATTATTGCTGTTAATGCAGATGGTCTCAGCAATACCTAATATGTATTGCGCAATTGCTGTTTACATACCCATGTGCACCCTTCATGTAAGCAGGGTTACGGGGTTGCTTTTAACTTTTTTTTTGCCATTCTTAATTTTTTAATAATTTATATTTTTTGACACTTTTTTTTTCCATTAACTTTTATTGCTATGTGACAGCATTGGCAGCTAAAAGATTTTGCTTATGGAGACATCAAGGGTCTATTAGACCCCTGATGTCTCCGCTGCACTCTTCTCCTGTCTATAAAGCACAGGATTTTATTTGATTGGCTCTTTACATGGCAGCTCTGAACACAGAAATGCTTGCAGAGATGTTTGAAAAATGTTGCAAAATAACATTTATACCCACATAGGTGGATGCAGCATTGCTCTGATGCTGCATCTATCCCCCACTGCCTCTAAGACTGAAAAACAAGCAATCAAAGACCGCTAAGTGCTTGATTCTCTGTGTTCAGTGAGCAGAGAGCCAGCGACTGTCAGTCACCGGCTCTCTGGTTTGCCCCTCCAGCGATTACTGGAGTGCTGGGCTGTGGAGGCGTGGAAGTGGTTGGCTCAGGCTCTCAGAGCGCTGCAGAGAGGCTGAGCCAGCCTGCCAGTCCAGGCATCTGAGTGGATCCCGACATTAAAGTCTGGATCTGCTCCAGAGCCCTGACCAGCTGAGTGACGTTAGCAGAAAGTAGACTTTAGCCCATTGCTCACAGAACCAAGTGCACTCCTGAGACCTTTGGCTCTACTTTTCCTTTAGAGCTGAGCTTTTCTTTGTTCTGTAATAACAGAGGAAATCAGGTCTGCTCCTGCTAACCATCCTGACACCTTTTCCAATTGTCCTATGCTCCCTGGAGTACTGAGAGAGCCCGAGAACCACAGCAGGGTTATGTGCCGGGTGACATCTTCACAACACTGTAAAAGGGATCTGGCAGCTCTACAACTGCCCAGATCAATTTTCCTGGATAGCCAGGAGCCAGTTGAACAAGACGGTTCCAAGATCATAGCTGCAGCCTGTTTAACCACTTGAGTTCCAGAACATTTATAAATGGCCTGTGGACGGAAAGTCGTTAAACAAGGAAATGGCAGATCTGAACATAAAGGGCAATGTCCAAACCTCGCGAAGCAGATTGCATAAGCAGATCGAGCCAACTGCCAATAGGATTTTATAAAGAATTGCTCATTGCTGCTCACAACTCTACAGCATTAATAATATTGGCATCAATGTTTCCCAGGAATAAACTGTAAATATTACAAGACACACATTATAAATTTACACCACAAAAGTCAAAGAGCAGAATTTACTGTACGTGTATGAAATGCGAGGCCAAGTCCAATAACCTCAATCGCTAACAAATCCTCTGGCAGAAACCGCTATTACTGGCAGAAGATCACCATGCAGGAACAAGCCTGCCAGAGTAAACATACCAGAGACACAGGAGGATGGCTCAGTGTGTGTTCCTTGGCTTCCTACCTGTACACCCACCTAATCTTCTGAATTACAGACAAAAAAAATTAAAAGCAAGCAGGCTGTGAAGTTGTAATACAAACCCATCAGCCATTCAAATCCATAATGCTGCACAAAGACTAATATTGTGCAAATTGCAGTTACATCCAGGTACTGATGAGAGCCTAAAATACTAATGAGAGATCAGTAAAGGACAATTAGTCTAATTAGCCCTCCTAGTTCTTATACTGGACTACAGAATAACTAGTGGACTACACCACTCTGTCCACAAAAATCTTCTGTGTTTCCAGCTGACAACAAAGCTTAGCACTTGTTTACACCTGTTTCGGTCCCTGAAGAGCTATTCATGGAGGTGATACTGCCTCCTAAATGCCTGCTTTTTTGTTTGAATGCCAAATGGGGCTTTTCAGCGGGAATCTTTGCCCCTTTATTTGAATGGCTGATCGGGAAAAAAGGGCATTTATGGCCAGATTTAGTGCTACCTGAACAATAAAGTAACAGTACAATATAGTGTATTGTAGGACAAGGATTTGTTGACCCGATGATGACTAAATCTAAGTTTTAAAAGGAAGGAGAGGGGTGGGACTTTAAATGAGATTACAAGAAGTATTGTATCTCCATCCCTATATTCGGACGACAAAGAGGAAGGTTTGGGACTTTGAGTGAGGCATATGACCAAGCATGACCATAAAACAAAAAAATGGGACATGTGCGTGCATAATTAAACAATACACACGAGATGAAATCAAAATGTAGATTGATTTAATTATATGCAAGAGATGGTAAAATAATATAGCATAATAAAAACAGTGAATTGCATAGATGTGGTCCAAAATGACCAGAGCATGTTGAGAGATATACAATAATGAATACCAAAAAAAAGTAATGAAATGGTTGTGAAGACAAAAATATTGTAAATCATGATAAAAATACATAATTCATAGAGATTGCATCCATATGTGCTCTACGCGTTTTGTGTTTCTTCTGGAGCTGGTAAAATTGATTATCTACAAAAAGGATATGTATAAAAGTAACAATTCATATACAAGTATAAACGCCCATTGTAAGCAATGTCTACCACAATTCATTAATTGCTTACAAATCAGTCCAACCTGACTTCCCTCATGGGACTTAATGATGGAAGGTCCTCTGGAACCGTCTAACCCGGGAGCTGAGGAAGCCTCAGTTTTAAAGTTCTACTTCAGAATATATTCAGCAGGGTCATCACAGGAGAAAAATAGGGGATCGGCGAACTCCGGCTTAAAGCGGAGTTCCACCCTGGAATTTTCTTTTTTTTTTAAAAAATACCCCCGGGACAGTCAGGGCTAGTGCATTCCACAATGGCTAGCCTCTGATCTGTCCCGGGTTGCACTTACCTGTTAGGACAAATACTTACCTTGAAAACGTCTTGAAGCCAGCGAGATCCTCTTCAGCGTCCTCTTCCGCCTTCTTCGGTCCCACGATGCCCTGCGCCGGCACGCCCCGGAACTGACGTCGGGGCCAGTGCAGGCGCAATGATTCCTGGGAGCGATGACGTTCAGCTCCCAGGAATCATTGCAGAGCCAGGAAGTGACGACGGGCCGCGGCCGAGGAAGGAGGAAGAAGGAAGTAAGGTAAGTATATTTTCTTCGCTACGAGGTAAGTAAAAAAAAAAAAAAAAAATGCGATTATCCATTTCTTTTTCAGGTGACCCGGAGTGAGAAGATGGAGGTAAGTATAAAATTAGGGTGGAACTCCACTTTAATTTGCACCATAGGATTTGCAGTCCTCAACCCCCAGAACCAGTGGCAGCGTGGTACCTGGAGGGAGGAATTTGATGAGTATATATGGCCTCATAAGGTAAGATTAAAAATGTGTCTAATTGGAAGGGGTGGGGGGCTTTGGTTGAAGAATATGGGCAAAAAAAATAGTTTTAACCCAGAATGGGACTTTGAAACAATGACAAAAGCTGCACAGCATGTCCCAAAACGGCAAACAGGTGTCCCTTCCCAACAAGAGATTATATTGGGGTGGTTATTAGGCTGTATCTGGGAATACATTGGTGGTTAATTGCCCACGAGGCAGTGTAGTGGTGGCTGGGGGCCTTTCACTGGATGGCAGATACAGTCAGGTTGTTGTGGTCATATGTATGCCTTCAATTACATTAGACCTGGTAGGATCAATTATACAGATGATTTGTTGTTCTGTAATATTTTTAATTATTTTATTTATTTTGTATTTAATGCCGTTTCCTGTGCTAAAATAAAGAGCTGCTATGGCCATTCAACTTCAAAATGGCTAGTGGTCATCTGGTCATTTGAGATGGGGAGACAGGGGAATAGTTTTTGTGCTGTGGGTTGGAGGTAATTGTAAGCCCCAGTATTCCGAAGTCCCGCAGTCATGACCAGAATGGAGAGGGTCTATCTCTAGATTAGAGTTTGTCCGTAGCCTGCACAAATCAATACTATAAATCCAGTGTAATGACGAATCCAGCGCAACTGATGAAATTAGGCCAAGGAAACACTTGTGATTACCATTCCTAAAAATGACAAAATGCAGACAAGTTATTTGTTTCTGTGTGTGACTTTCAACTGAATTCTGACTTTGTTGTACAAGTTTTGCAGAAGAGACCTTCAGAAGTCCCCCAAAATAAATATCTGTGGGAATGAAAGCGATACGCAGAGCTGGCCTGCTTATGACTCAAATTAGCATGCAGCAGATGCTGTGGGAAAACTGCTCTTCGAATTGACCACCTGAGCCAGTTACAACCTAGAAAAGCTCAGAATGATTAGATAAATGGCACTTTTCTGTAAAATAGAGAATAAAACATATATTAATTAAGAAGGTGAAGGTACACAGAAGCCAAAAACAAAACTTGTTACAATGATGTGTTTGTTGAGCCTCATTTGCACTGACATGCTTGTGATTAGCTTTTAAGTAATTATAAACAGCTTTTTTGCTTCCCAGATCACTTTTTCCTACGTGTAGACCAGCCTTTTTATACCAGGGTGCCCAGGCACCCTGGTGCACCCTCAGGTTTTTTCAGGGGTGCCTTGAAAAATGTGTCTACAAGTCAGCAGGTGGATCAAGCTTGCCTTTTAGTTACACAAAGTCATTGGTTTTCACTGCGCACCATTACAGCCATCCAGCCGCCGGTGTCCTAAAAACCAATGATATCATCAGTTTCAAAGGAGAATATCCAGGACCTGCACAGCATCCTTGTTTGCCCTCTCCGTCAGCACTGGGGTCATGTTAGCTGTGCAAGGGAGAGAAACTGAGAGAAGAAAATGCTAGTATATTAGTCAGTACAAGGGTGTAAAGGTGTATCTGCTTTGGAAGACCAATGTAGCCCATAGATAAGTCAGTTTATTTTATTCAACCAGTGGGTTGAACAATAAAACTGGCCTGATTCCTCCATCCACACATTCAAGGTAGATGGGGGAATCCTCCCCACTGTGTCATTGTATTGTGACAGGGGGAGACTTCCCCATCTTTAGAATACACTGATAAGCATTGCCTGCAGAGCCGATCGAGTACAGAAAATCCAACAGGGTGGTTGTACAGAAGTCGATCAGTAGATCAATCTCTGTACCACCACAGTGCCCATTCCTTGCTGAACTGGCTGGCTTAAATCACCTCTAAGGCTAAGGGTCCTACGTGTGTAGAAGTTGCTGCATTATGTAAAACTATTAGTTCAGCTTTTTTACATTTTAGAATGGGGCGCCTCGAGATTGTGAATAATTTTAAAGGGTGCCTTGACAGAAAAAAGGTTGAGAAACACTGCATTTAGAGTTTGTAATCTTATTCTGGATGCAGAGATTTCTATTTTCTCTAAACAAAACTAAACTGACCGTACCTAAATGCTGATAAATGCACAATATAAATGGCACCATTGAAAAACGTGCATTTATAGAAAGAATAAACATAGAAAATTGTAAGTTTAGTACAGAGGGAAAATAGTGTACCTTACAAAGAACTAATACTTACAAAGCACTCAAAACAAATTGCCCATGGGACTTTTTTGGAGGTCATAAAACACCAAAATATAAAATACTAATAACATCAACTTTTTTAGAGCATATAAAAATAAAGTAGATTAATAGCAGAGAAAATGCACCAGTAACCTTTTTGTTTTTCATTTTCCACTATTCAGTACATAGTTGGAGAAATTCTTCATAAGGAAGTCCATCAATAATTATTAAACCCAAAATAATATTCATGTACTTGCAAAAAAACTGTAAACCTTAGTGACAAAAAAACGAAGTAAAACAAATACAGTAAAAACACCAAACCGAGTGCAATGTATCACAAGCTCCAATAAAACAATAATTAAATCTGATGAAGTGAACCATGGTTCATGAAACACGTTGAGATTTATGATGCATTCCATTTTTCTTCCCTGACTGGCATAATAATTAATGGTTCCAACCATACAATAATTAAACGTGCACTGTCCTTGTGCTTGGTATAAATTGAGACACAATAAAAGTGCATTAAACTATTTATGAACTCATTCAAAATTGACACATCTGCGTAAATGAAATCCATATAAAATTTGCAAAAACTGTGAAAATGTTTTTTTATATGAACTTTATGTCAATTTAGGATGAGTTCATCATCATATGTTTAATGAACTTTATTGTATCTCTTCTGTGATTCATTAACTTATACCTAGCACAAGGATAGCGCACTTTTAATTATTGTGTGGTTGGAACTATTAATTATTATGCCAGTCAGGGAAGAAAAATGGAATGCATCATAAATCTCAACGTGTTTCGTGAACCATTGTTCACTTCATCAGAAGTTTGATGTTACTGACTGAGCTGTAAGTTATTATATTATCTCCCCCTCTTTTCCATAGGGGTGATTTAATATTAAGTACAGTTTGTTTGAATTGTTATTTTGATATTTATGTGACAGACATCCTGTCAGTAACATCATACTCCTGATGAAGTGAACCATGATTCACAAAAGGCGTTGAGATTTATGATGTATTCCATTTTTCTTCCCTGACTGGTATAATAATTGATGGACTTCCTTATGAAGAATTTCTCCAACATTGTACTGAATTATGCAAAATTTAAAGAATTGTTCTTAGTGCATTTTCTCTGTTTTTACTCTATTTTATTTCGATATGCTCTAATAAAATTGATGCTATTTATATTTTATATTTTGGTGTTTTATTACCTCCAAAAAGCCCCATGGGTAATTTGTTTTGAATTTTTTGCATTTACAGAATAAGTTCCCAGTCGTCTGGGTTGATTGATGGTCAGCATGTAATGGTGCAGGGAGTGGTGTCAAAAGATGCAGCAAAGAACCCTGCAGCATTATGAAAATGGCTTAAAGTTATTGTAAAAGTATTATTTTTTAAAATAACAAACATGTCTATACTTACCTGCTCTGTGCAATGGAATTGCACAGAGCGGCCGCAAACATCCACTTTTCGCGTCCCCCAGCAGCACTCCTGGCCCCTCCCCTCTGTCCAGTGCCTTCATTTGAAGCCACTACGCATGTAGGCACTCCTGCATGCTCGCACCTGAGCGACTTGGCCCCGCCCCCCTCCCTCGTCACCAGTTTTGATTGACAGCACTGGGAGCCATTGGCTCCTGGTGCCCCAGCAAAGCCAGCAAGACCCAGAAGTGAGGTGAGAGAAGAGCTGCAGACATGCACGGCACTGGAACGAACAAGGGCTTAGGTAAGTAAAAGGGGTGGTGAGGGGGAATGCTGACACTTTAATGCATTCCTTGCATTAAGGTAAAAAATGTTAAAGTGTAACTCTCTTTTTGTTGAGAAAAAAACCTGGGTGATCTATGTACATTGCAAGGAATATAACAATCTTTGTTGCAGATTCCTATCTTTTGTTATTCTGAAGAAATCCTTGTTTGTTGCTCTGTGCCTCTGTGCCAAGTGAGTCTAATAGGAGTGGTTTCATATTTATCAATCAGCCGCGCAGCTGCAGGGCGCTAATGAGGAAATCTGCTGGGCCTGCATCCCTTTAGACATGTTCCTATTAGGGGTATCTCACTAAAAATTTAAATTTGTTGCAGTGGATGCCAGAAACCTGACTTGTATCTTAGTGCAGACTTCTGGGAAAATCGGTGAGCCAATCACACAAGCAGAAGATTATGTTTCTGGGGTGTGGTCAGTACACATTCTGTGTACAGAACAACTGCAGGTGCCATATTGCATTGCATTTTCAGAAAAATAGAGCTGGAGATTGAAAATTAAAGGTAATTTTTAATAACGTTCAATTACAATATGACTTGTATCACAACTGTTTACGCTATATTATTTTTTCTTCATTTACTATTTTTTTCCCCCCACAAAAGAGAAGTTACCCTTTAACCACTTGCCGACTGCTGCACGACTATTTACGTCGGCAGTCAGCCCCTCAGAGGCGGAGCGTCGTAGGGCTACGTCGCTAGCCTGTAAGGGTGTGGGGAGCGAGTGCGCACCGCCGGAGGCGCGCTCCCGCTCGGTCACGGACCCCCCCGCGCGTGTGCCCGGTGGACCCGTTGTCCGCCGGGCACTCGCGATCATCCGTGACAGCGGGAGAAAGGCAGGCGGCTAGTGTAAACAAAGCCGCCTGTCAGTTCTCCCTGTGTAAGAATGATGATCAAACGGTTCTACTAGCCACAGCCAATCACAGTTAGAAGCACTTAACCCCTCCCTCTCCAATACAGTTAACTCCTTCACTGCCAGTGTCATTTTTACAGTAACAGTGCATATATATAGCACTGATTACTGTAGTAATGTCACTGGTAACCCCAAAAGTGTCAAAAATGTCAGTCAAGGGTCCGATCTGTCCGCCCCAATGTTGCATTCCCGCAAAAAAAATCGCAGATCGCCGCGTTAAAAAAAAAAAACAACAAAAATAACAAAAATCTTTCCCTTTGTTAGTAAATGCAATAACTTTTGCGCAAACCAATCAAAATACGCTTTTTGCGATTTTTTTTTTACCAAACATATGGTAAAAAAAAAATTGGCCTAAAATGTTAAAAAATTTAGATTTTTACATTTTTTGGGGGGAATTTCATATAAAAAATGTGAAAAATATTGTTATTTTTGCAAAATTGACGCTCTTTTTTTGTTTATAGCGCATGATCAAAAAATCGCACAGGTGATCAAATACCACCAAAAGAAAGCTCTGTTTGTGTGAAAAAAAGGACTCCAAATTCGTTTAGGTACAGCGTCGCACGACCGCGCAATTGTCCGTTAAAGTCACGCAGTGCCGAATCGCAAAATAGGCCCTGGTCAGGAAGGAGGTAAAATCTTCCGGAGCTTAAGTGGTTAAGGTAAAAAATGTTTAGGCTTTGAACCACTTTAAAGTTGAATTTTGGGCAAAAAATTTTTGGGGATAAAAATACCCCTAGGACAGTCAGGGCTAGTTAATTTAAGCAACGATAGCCTCTGAACTGTTCCCTGCTTAGTGAACCTGTAAGAAGAATAACTTCCCTTGAAAATTTATTGTCTAGCGCTGCCATCTCCGGTGTGGGCAGCTGAAGCCGGAGCATCCCTCATCGTGTCCCTCTTCCTGGATGTCGGAGTCCCAGAATGCCATGCTCGTCACTCCCGGGGCAGGTGTGTCATTCATGGTTCTGCGCATGCCCAGAAGCTGTTCTAATGCATTCAGCAGGGAATGACACGCCTGCACCGGAAGTGACGAGGGACACCGGTGCAGGTGCATTGACTCCTGGGATTGATGACGCTCATCTCTCAGGAGTCAATGCAAAGGAGGAAGTGACGTAGGGGGCTGCGGCCGCAGGAGGAGGAAGTGGAAGAAAGGTAAGTTAATTTTCAGAAAAAATCAGGTAAGTGAAACAAAAAAAAAAAAAATAATAACTATCCAATTCTTTTTCAGGCTCTTTTAATCTAACGGAAACTGCAAAGTTGAAAAATAGGGTGGAACTCCGCTTTAAGGATATCTGAAGACATGAAAAGGGTAAGCATAAATAAAAGATACTATGCCCCCAAAAATATTTGGTAAGATGACCATTAGTCAAAGGATCTAAGAGTTTGCTTTGTTCTTAGTGGCCCTGTTGGCCCCCTTCAACTGAAAATCAAAGGAGGTGGGTAGAAAATTGCATCCAATCAAATGCTGAGGCTGTCTTCGTATTTTAAAAGAAGTCAGAATCCAATAGTCGCAGCGGAAGATTCATTTATCTGCAGGCTGAATAAAAAAAAAAATCTATATGTATATGGCTAGTTTAACAGCACTGTGCAATACATAGATAAAAAAAAAAGAATCTACAGTTATACAACTAAACCCTTTTAAAATATGTTAAACAAATAAAAAAGATGGAAAAAAGAGAGTTCTGTGGACTTGATGCTGGAAAAAGGTCGAGCTGACTGTCTATAAAATCATTTTTGTAGATTTACTCATTTGGATTGTTTATTCTAGTGAAATCAGGTAAACATGATATATTTTCTAATCAGAGTGGCCATCTTATCCCTTTAATTAAAGATTTGTATAAATTATTAATGTTTCTTGATTAACTAAAAATAATGAGTAAACAAGAATGCACTGGAGAGGTTGGTTCCAATCTATCTGGGTTTTAGAGGTGTCTGTAGAGTGTCCTTTGAATAAGCTTGACCAAATTACTTCCCATTTCAAGATTAAAGATATCTGTTGTATGGGGAACAAGAAATGTTCTAGTTGTAGTACATTTTGTACGTACAACCCTTAGGGGTGTATATTTGCATAGCTGTTCCTCCCATCGAAACTGCATGTAAATTTGTTCTGCACAAATGGAGTAAAGTCTAATGTTCTCTGGCATTATTCCCTGCAGATAGAATGTTATTTATTGGAAAAAGAACAGTGTTGCCCTTCCATGTGCACCATACTGCAAAGGCTAGATATAGGTTGGGATGGTTGCCACTTTTTTTGTACAGATCAATGAGAAAATACCACATTATGGCCACTAGATTGAACTGGGTATCATAGGAAAATATTATGCTAGTCAGTTCCAGGGTTGCCCCTTTTTTGTGTATAGATAGTTGAATTGAGCGCAGGGACATATTGAATGTCTTTGCTGCCAATGTGCTTTTGCTGGGCATCCTGTGCATCCCTGTGCCTTTAAGGGGGAGTGGGCTCCCTCCCGCCACACCTGCCCTAGAGTTGGAACCACGGTATGCAGAGGAACCTTGACATGGGCACTGTGGCTTACGCATATATTTGCAAATGTGTGCAAATATAACCCTTTATTTTTTGGGCCAGTTTGGTTGGTTTGCAGACTGTATGGTAACCGTGCTGGGAAATCCTTTGTTTGTGATGCACATTGCCCTTCCATGTGCACCTTACTGTAAATGCAAGTTATAGGTTGGGGTGGTTGCCACTTTTTTTGTACAGATGAAAGAGAAAATACCAAATTATGGCCACTAGATTGAACTGGGTATCATAAGAAAACAGTATGCTACTCAGTCCCACCAGTAATGCAGTATTCATTCACACGTATGTTGTTTTTTTTTTAATTTTTTTCAATGAATAACATTTTATCTGCTAAAACTATATCCTGAGAACATTTGATTTTGAAGAATTGATTTACATGCAGTTTTAATTGATGAACAGCTACAGCGCCTTGCGAAAGTATTCGGCCCCCTTGAACTTTTGCCACATTTCAGGCTTCAAACATAAAGATATAAAACTGTAATTTTTTGTGAAGAATCAACAACAAGTGGGACACAATCATGAAGTAGAACGAAATTTATTGGATATTTCAAACTTTTTTAACAAATAAAAAACTGGAAAATTGGGCGTGCAAAATGATTCAGCCCCCTTAAGTTAATACTTTGTAGCGCCACCTTTTTCTGCGATTACAGCTGTAAGTCGCTTGGGGTATGTCTCTATCAGTTTTGCACATCGAGAGACTGAAATTTTTGCTCATTCCTCCTTGCAAAACAGCTCGAGCTCAGTGAGGTTGGATGGAGAGCGTTTGTGAACAGCAGTTTTCAGTTCTTTCCACAGATTCTCGATTGGATTCAGGTCTGGACTTTGACTTGGCCATTCTAACACCTGGATATGTTTATTTGTGAAGCATTCCATTGTAGATTTTGCTTTATGTTTTGGATCATTGTCTTGTTGGAAGACAAATCTCCGTCCCAGTCTCAGGTCTTTTGCAGACTCCATCAGGTTTTCTTCCAGAATGTTCCTGTATTTGGCTCCATCCATCTTCCCATCAATTTTAACCATCTTCCCTGTCCCTGCTGAAGAAAAGCAGGCCCAAATCATGATGCTGCCACCACCATGTTTGACAGTGGGGATGGTGTGTTCAGGGTGATGAGCTGTGTTGCTTTTACGTCAAACACGTTTTGCATTGTTGCCAAAAAGTTTGATTTTGGTTTCATCTGACCAGAGCACCTTCTTCCACATGTTGGGTGTTTCCCCATAGGCGTGCACACAGGGTGTGCCGGGTGTGCCTGGGCACACCCTAATCACCTAGGGCACATTAGCATTATCGCTCTGTTTGCCAGTGAGGAGATGGGAAAGATCTCCCTCGGACCTGCTCTGCCATAAGAGAAGTGCCACACACTTCTATTTCACTTTGCCAGCAGGGAGAGCAATGTATCGGGGCCATGTACATGTAGGCAAACACATGCA
Organism: Pelophylax lessonae; assembly: GCF_965119305.1. Lineage (NCBI taxonomy): Eukaryota > Metazoa > Chordata > Amphibia > Anura > Ranidae > Pelophylax > Pelophylax lessonae. Next base: position 59,713,069 of record NC_138777.1, on the reverse strand, counting down.
TGTGTATTTAAACTTTGGGGTGCACACCCTAATGCAATAGGCTGCGCACACCTATGTGTCTCCCAGGTGGCTTGTGGCAAACTTTAAACTACACTTTTTATGGATATCTTTAAGAAATGGCTTTTCTTCTTGCCACTCTTCCATAAAGGCCAGATTTGTGCAGTATACGACTGATTGTTGTCCTATGGACAGAGTCTCCCACCTCAGCTGTAGATCTCTGCAGTTCATCCAGAGTGATCATGGGCCTCTTGGCTGCATCTCTGATCAGTCTTCTCCTTGTATGAGCTGAAAGTTTAGAGGGACGGCCAGGTCTTAGTAGATTTGCAGTGGTCTGATACTCCTTCCATTTCAATATTATTGCTTGCACAGTGCTCCTTGGGATGTTTAAAGCTTGGGAAATCTTTTTGTATCCAAATCCGGCTTTAAACTTCTCCACAACAGTATCTCGGACCTGCTTGGTGTGTTCCTTGTTCTTCATGATGCTCTCTGTGCTTTAAACGGACCTCTGAGACTATCACAGTGCAGGTGCATTTATACAGAGACTTGATTACACACAGGGGGATTCTATTTATCATCATTAGTCATTTAGGTCAAAGAGATCCTCACTGAACTTCTGGAGAGAGTTTGCTGCACTGAAAGTAAAGGGGCTGAATAATTTTGCACGCCCAATTTTTCAGTTTTTTATTTGTTAACAAAGTTTGAAATATCCAATAAATTTCGTTCCACTTCATGATTGTGTCCCACTTGTTGTTGATTCTTCACATAAAATATTACAGTTTTATATCTTTATGTTTGAAGCCTGAAATGTGGCAAAAGGTCGCAAAGTTCAAGAGGGCCGAATACTTTCGCAAGGCACTGTATTTTTGTTATAAATACACCCTTATTGCTCTGTTGGCTGAGCCCATACAACAGTGAAGAATGCCTCTTCCTCCGGTTCCTATGTCTCCCTGGGTTTGTATATTAAGCCCAAAATGAATTACATGGCATAAACAAAGCAAATTGCGAATGTGTCCTTTGTAATATTTCTTAGCGTGTCAAGATAGGTCGGTCGTCCTGTTTGGTTTCCAGACTTTTTTTTCATCTGCTTAGGAAGACACTAAAGTCAAATGCTAATTACTAGCGGTAACAGCTGAGTCTAATATTACATTCCTACTGCTGCAATATGCTGCTTAACCCTTTAACCTGTTCATAGGGTACAAATTGAACAAGAGCTCTATTCATAGCTTACTGTGCCAGTAATGCTGCTATATATAAACTTTATGTAAACATATACATGAGCTCCTACATTGAAAATAAACCTGAACTGACAGATATATTAGCAGGACAAAATGACCATGAAATGTTATACATTTGAATCTTACACCTATACTCTGTTTATTTTGGTGACATCCTTGTGATCAGAAAACAATAAAGAACTTTGGTCAGGACAAATTCTCGAAAAGCTTTACATTGCAAACAGTTATGTGTCCTCATGACTAGGGTAGTTCAGATCCCACCTGTTTTACCTGTAAATGACAACACTAACTCGGCATTTGGATTAAATGGCCGGTTCGGCCTTTTATTAAACAAAACCATAAATAACATAAAACATAAAACAGTCAAACCAATCAAGATCAAAGAATGGTTGCAGATCCTTGACGATACCCTCTCCCACAACTTTGGAGTCTGTGGTACCATTAAGTTAGGTTCTGTCCCCAGCCGCCAAAACACCGCCTCAAGGACTATCCTAACTGACCACAGACCCCTACCACCTTACACTACTCGGTAGGTCTAGACTGAACCAGACCAACCATAGGACTCCATACCTGAGATGGGTCCCACCATTTTATCATTCGACACCATGTTTTGGACCCTCGTCAAGGACCCCAAACACCAAAGTCCAACCTTCTTAGCAGAACAACAGAATACAGCATCACCAGGGCGGGCGGGAGGGACGTTTCTCCTATGATCTCTAGTCTGCAAGTGAAGCCCCTTCACTCAGCCCCTCCAACTACTCTCTCTCCTGCTCCTCCCCATGACGTTGTCTGCTCTGCCAATAAGGTAAGAGTCCTGACCTCTCATATCCCAACAACTAATGTAACCCCCTACTGCCTGGTTTTCCTTCCACCCCGTCATTTATGCCCTATGCTTATCATTTTCTTCACGCTCCAGGCATGTCTGTATTTTCATTTTTCTTTTAGTTTCAGAAATAACGCTAAAGGTTAAAGAGAACCTGTCAAACCATCTAGATTTTCATCCAGAACATGGTCTACTTTGCTGATTGCCATCCCAGACTTTAAAGCTGAAGTCTAACCTGCGTATAATTTTAGTGTCCCCTCTCCTCCACAACCTGCTAAAGAAACTTTTATATACCTTATTTTTGGCCCAATGACATCATCACTGGGTTTCTGTGCCTCCCTATGCAATGCAGGCAGATCCTGGCTAATGGAAGGGTATGAAAGAATCCCAGAAAGCAAAACTTTGTCTCAGGGCTTCTCTCCAAAACCCTTAGCCTTGATTCAAGCACTGGCCTTGTTTTTGGGAGGAGTTATGAAAATATCAATGCACCTACATGTCATTCTGGAGGAGTGGGTATTCCTAGGCAGAGTGCATTTCCATGCAGACTGCCCTTGGCAACGCCCACATCTGGAGTTGAGCATTCATGATTAACATTAAAGCTCACAGTGTGCAGTGGAATCAGAGTAAGCTATTTTAGTAAAGAAGAGGAGCATGTACAACTGTGCAAGACTGAAGTTAAGGCTGGATTTCAACTTTAAAGCCCCCCTTCTTCCCTTTTATACTCAACTTTTTATGTGCATTTGTACAAGTAAAGCCTTCAGGTATTCTGCACAGCCTTCCTGATCTTCTTGTTGGGGATCCCCTGATTAGGTTCTGTGATTTAACCACTTAAGGACCAGGCCTATTTCTGACACTTGTTGTTTACAAGTTAAAATCAGTATTTTTTGCTAGAAAATTACTTAGAACCCCCAAACATTATATATATATATATATATATATATATATATATTTGGCAAAGACTCCAGAGAATAAAATGGTGGTCGTTGCAATATTATGTGTCACGCGTTATTTGCGCAGTGATCTTTTAAACACAATTTTTTTGAAAAAAAAAAAAAGATTTCACTGCATGTAAAAAAACTAAACAGTATAGTTAGCCCAATTTCCAATTTTTTCAATAATATGAAAGATAATGTTACGCCAAGTAAAGAGATACCCAACATGTCATGCTTCAAAATTGTGCACGCTTGTGGAATGGTGACAAACATTGGTACTTACAAATCTCCATAGGTGACGCTTCAAAAATGTCTACAGATTACCAGTTTAGAGGTCAGAGGAGGTCTAGGACTAGAATTATTGCTCTCGCTCTAACAATCGCGGCGATACCTCACATGTGTGGGTGTACCTTGCGTATGCGTTTGCTTCTGCGTGCGAACTCGGAGGGACGCTTTAATTTGTTTTTTCTTATTTGTTTTACTTTTTATTTTTTATTTTTATGTTGTCCCTTTAAAAACATTTTTTCTTATGACTTTTATTCCTATTACAAGGAATGTAAACATCTCTTGTAATAGAAATCCTCCTTAATGTGAGATCTGGGGTCAAAAAGACCTCAAACCTCACATCTACACTAAAAAGTAAAAACAATAAAAAAAAGTATTTTTTTTTCTTCATAAAAAATGGGCCCTTTAAGGCCATTGGGAAAAAGTGACGTATGACGTCACTCTGATCCTCCAAGGCCATAGAGTCGAGTGGGGGCCAGCCTGCCCTCACTCGACTTCCTGCCTAGAAGGGGGAAAAAAACGGATTGTTTTCCTTGCTGCTGACAGCTCCGGTAAGTGGGGAAAACAACCAGGAAGCGGCAGGAGGAGCACCTCTCCCGCAGCCCATAAAAGTGATCCTGCAGCAAATCTGTCACTGGGACCACTTTTATGAGAAAGAGGATTGCCCCCTAATTAAAAAAATACAGGGGTTATGGCAGCTAACTTCAGTAGTGAAGTAGCGACGTATAACTGCGGCGGGTGGTCCAGAAGTGGTTAATGACGTAACAGATTTTTTTTTTTTTTTTTTAATGTTTCACAAACTGACATCAAAGAATCATGGAGGATAGAGACGTATTTAGACTGGACTGGAGGAAACTGGAGAAAAGCATTATAACCGTGGCATAGGACACCCCATTTAAAGGGGCAAGCACATGTGACCTACTATTGGGTCTAAATATAAGCCTGAAGGCAAGTGATTGGTTTTCGGGGTCCTGTACGTGGCTAGACTGCCAAATAGCCTCACACATGGGGTATCTCCGTACTCAGGAGAAGCAGCAGAATATATTTTGGGGTGTAATTCCACATATATCCATGGCATGCGTGAGCAATATATCATTTCAATGACAACTTTGTGTAATAAAATGTATTTATTTTTTGTCATTTTTCAAACACCTGTGACAAAAAAAAAAAATAATATTCAATGGGCTCAACATGCCTCTCAGAAATTCCTTGGGGTGTCTACTTTCCAAAAAAGGGGTAATTTGGGAGTGGGGTTCTATTGTCCTGCCATTTTAGCACTTCAAGAAATTAGATAGGCAGTCAGAAAGTAAAAGCTGCCTAAATCTCAGTATATACACCATAATTTGTAGACGCTATAACTTTTGCGCAAACCAATAAATTTACGCTTATTGAGTTTTTTTTTTTATTTAGCTAAATACATTTGGCCTAAATGTATGACAAAAATGAATGACAAAAATTGAGTTTATTGGATATTTTTTATAAGAAAAAGTAGAAATGTAATTTTTTTCTCAAAATGTTCTGTCTTTTTTCGTTTACATCGCAAAAAAAAAATGCAGAGGTGATTAAATACCACCAAAAGAAAGCTCAATTTGTGGGGGAGAAAAAGGACATACATTTTGTTTAGGTACAGCATTGCATGACTGCGCAATTACCAATTAAATTCACGCAGTGCAAAATTGCAAAAAATGGGACAGCACCACCGTAACTTGGGAAATAATTTGGGAATTTACACCCTTTACCATGGAACACAAATAGACCTGAGCTATCCAACGCAGAACTGTGGGTCCGGAGGTCCATTGCCACATTAGGAGGGGTTTTTCAAGAGACTTTCAACTTCTAGTACTGCCCTATGTTAGGCCCCCTACCCCCTTTAGATTTAGGATTCATATACAAAAACAGTTGGTCCTCTCATTGTTTTGTCATACAAATAATTTTCGCCTTGTAATGATTCATTACAGTTGACCTGTTTTTTATTGTTGCCTACCCAATGTGTAGCCCAACAAAAATCCAGCCTTGGTTTGTCAGAGGGTGTGTAATTTCCAGAAGGGTTATTGTCATCTGGAAACTGGGGACCTATACATCAGAAGCTCCTTCAGGGGTAAGCACCACACCTGTATGGTTATACTTGCTCATTGTGTCCCAAGCCCTACTCCATCAAAGCCATGGTTTCCACACACTGCAATGATGATAGCCATAAAGCCTGTAACAGCTGTATGAAGTTTGGAATAATTGTTTCTAGAAGAATTTTTTGGCTCCATCCACTGTCCTGCAATGAGGAATGATCATCTTATTTTAGGAACAAATAATGATGGAACAAGACATGTGAATAGGCTCTACTGCACTTCAAATTGACTCAGCTTGAGGGCTTTTTAATTGCAATAGTCCCTTCTCACCATAACCATTACGTTTTTATGAAACCCAAAAATGGCAGCTGACCTGGGACTTACCTTGTGTGTTTCTGCTTCTTCCAACTTAAAATGTTTCCTTTCTTGTTTGAGCCGATCCAAAGATTGCTTCCCCAGGTTTCCTCTTCTTGGGTGGCTTCATTCCCTATCAAAGACCTATGAAACCGCTCTTTTGTGCATGCTCCAGGGAGAGAGACTCAAAACCTGTGTTTGGACATTGTTTGTACTGACAGGCAGACAAAGAGGAATTGACAGGACATGCATGCAAGATGGGGCTTGGCCTCATGGAAAATGTAGTCGTGAGGAGGGGGGATCAGGAGACTTTGTGCAAAAGTATAATTGCATGCTCCCCTACCAGAAGCTCAGGAAGGCTGTGTAGAATACCTGAACGCTGTGCTTGTACATGCAGCACATTGTGCAGTAAGTGTTTCTGCACTTTTTATGAATTAGACCTCATTTACATTACCACTTACACCTGTAGTCTATGAAGGGGCCTTGACTTTAAGCAGCTGGAAACACCAGGTGCTGCATGCAGGCAGCCCACTCACGTGTATGGGAATGCATTGGCTGCTTGGATACAGTCACTTGTTCCAATTTGACAGCCATGCAGGTGTGGTCCCAAGTGCATTGTGTGGCCTGCCCTCAATGTTTTCGGTATATTTTTCTAGTCAAGAGAGCATTGTGCATTAGGGATGATCGAACTTTTCAAAAGTTCGGTTCGGCCAGAACATCCGAACTTCCCGAAAGTTCGGCCCGGATTTCAGAACCCCATTGAAATCAATAGGACCCGAATTTCGGTAATCAAAAAACACCATTTTGAAGCCCTAAAACCCAATAAATGCCCCTAAAAAGTGCCTAGGGTTCTGGGTCATACCCCAGGGACTATTAATCACACAAAAAAAAGTTCTTAAAAATTTTAATTTTTGATAGAGAGACGATTATTGAAAAAAATTAAAAAAAAAAAAAAAATTCTTTGGATTTAGTATCTGGGGCGTCTAAAAAGTGTACCTGTGAAGTTTCAGCTCTGTAGCATGTCCAGAACCATAAAAAAAAGATAATTTGTATTAGGTCACTTATAGAACAGGATAGTGGCTTCTCTCTTTTCACACCTTGCCGGTTTAGTAGCAAGCGTTTTTTTGGGCATTTTTTGGGGTCTTTTGAGGCAGGCAAAACATCTGAACTTGTGTATACGGGTATATATACACACATACTTATATGTATATATACATCTAGACATATATAGGTGTGATAGTGGCAGAAATATATGCTTGCGCTAATGAAATCATTTACCGTATATACTCGAGTATAAGCCGAGTTTTTCAGCACATTTTTTTGTGCTGAAAACGTCCCCCTCGGCTTATACCCGAGTCAAGAAAAAAAAAAAAGTTCCCGGCCGCTCCGACGTGCTTGAGTTTTAAAAATGGCGCCGCCCGGCGCATTCATGTCATTGCGCACGCGCCGCCGCCGCTCGTGTAATTTCGGCTATTCCCGTCGCCGCTCGGGAGAGGCCGGGAATAGCCGAAAGTATACGAGCGGCGGCGGCGCGTGCGCAATGACGTGTGGGGGCCGGGCGGCGCCATTTTTAAAATGAAGGCGCCTCTGGAACAGGTAAGGGAAACTGCTGCACTACCTGCCATTCTGCAGGGCTGCGGGTAAACTACAAGGGATGCAGTGCTGCGGGCATGGGCCACCTGTACCATGCCCACAGCACTGCATCTCCTGTAGTATGCCCACAACCCCGGATCCTCTTGTACCATGCCAGTCACCCTGCATTATCCTGCACCATGCCAGTACCCTGCATTCTCCTGCACCATGCCAGTCACCCTGCATTCTCCTGCACCATGCCAGTACCCTGCATTCTCCTGCACCATGCCAGTACCCTGCATTCTCCTGCACCATGCCAGTACCCTGCATTCTCCTGCACCATGCCAGTACCCTGCATTCTCCTGCACCATAACAGTCACCCTGCATTCTCCTGCACCATGCCAGTACCCTGCATTCTCCTGCACCATGCCCGCCGCCCTGCATTCTCCTGTACCCTGCCAGCCACCCTGCATTCTCCTGCACCATGCCAGCCACCCTGCATTCTCTTGTACCATGCCAGTCACCCTGCATTCTCCTGTACCATGCCAGTACCCTGCATTCTCCTGTACCATGCCCGCCGCCCTGCATTCTCCTGCACCATGCCCGCCGCCCTGCATTCTCACCCTAGGCTTATACTCGAGTCAATCATTTTTCCCATCTTTTTGTGGTAAAAGTAGGGGCCTCGGCTTATACTCGGGTCGGCTTATACTCAAGTATATACGGTACACTAATATGGCTCTGCTCCTATAACACCTATATATGTGTAAGTGTAAAATACATATAAGTATGTGTGTATATATACCACTATACACAAGTTCAGATGTTTTGCCTGCCTCCAAAGAACCCCAAAAAATGCCCAAAAAAACACTAGCGCCAAAAAAAACGCCCAGGTGTGTTGTTGCAGGCATTTTTTTGGGGTTTTTGGAGGCAGGCAAAACATCTGAACTTGTGTATAGTGGTATATATACACACATACTTATATGTATTTTACACTTACACATATATAGGTGTTATAGGAGCGGAGCCATATTAGTGTAAATGATTTCATTAGCGCAAGCATATATTTCTGCCACTATCACACCTATATATGTCTAGGTGTATATATACATATAAGTATGTGTGTATATATACCCGTATACACAAGTTCAGATGTTTTGCCTGCCTCCAAAAACCCAAAATAAATGCCTGCAACAACACACCTGGGCGTTTTTTTTTTTTTTTGGCGCTAGCGTTTTTTTTGGGCATTTTTTTGGGTTCTTTGGAGGCAGGCAAAACATCTGAACTTGTGTATACGGGTATTTATACACACATACTTATATGTATATATACACCTAGACATATATAGGTGTGATAGTAGCAGAAATATGTGCTTGCGCTAATGAAATCATTTACACTAATATGGCTCTGCTCCTATAACACCTATATATGTGTAAGTGTAAAATACATATAAGCAGGGCTTTTTTCAGCGGGAACGCGGGGAAACGCAGTTCCGGCACCTCCTAAACTGAATGTATGTAATGGCAAGGGTTGCTGGAGAATCTATTGATGCTGGAGGGGATCTTTTATTGCTGGGGAGGTCTATTGTTGCTGGTAGGGGAGCTATTGTTGCTGGGGAGGTCTATTGTTGCTGGTAGGGGAGCTATTGTTGCTGAGGTTGGTCTTACGTTGCAGGGGGTCAATCACTGCTGGGAGAGATCTACTGTTGAGGTGGGGATCTGATATTGCAGGCTGCTGAATGGTCTATTGATGCTGGCTGTTGGGTGTCCAGTGTTGCTAAATCTATTTTACTGCCTTTCTTGTTATCATTAACAAATTCCATACAAAATACTTAGCACCACAAAATGATACTTGGTTCTGTATTCTCTAAAAGGGGCGGTACTGAGAGGAGGGTAGGGGGTGGAACCAAGGGACGTTGCTTGGAGGTGGGTAGGGGGCGGAGTCAAAGGGTGACTCAGAAGGGAGGAGTTCCTGCACCTATTCTGTGAGAAAAAAAGCCCTGCATATAAGTATGTGTGTATATATACCACTATACACAAGTTCAGATGTTTTGCCTGCCTCCAAAGAACCCCAAAAAATGCCCAAAAAAACGCTAGCGCCAAAAAAAACGCCCAGGTGTGTTGTTGCAGGCATTTTTTTGGGGTTTTTGGAGGCAGGCAAAACATCTGAACTTGTGTATAGTGGTATATATACACACATACTTATATGTATTTTACACTTACACATATATAGGTGTTATAGGAGCGGAGCCATATTAGTGTAAATGATTTCATTAGCGCAAGCCCTTTCACACCTATATATGTGCAGGTGTATATATACATACATGGGTGTGTATATATACCCCCTATACACATGTTCAGATGTCATGCCTGACTCCAAACATGTGCTCAAAAAATCCCTATAGACGTCTGCAGCCAAAAAGCAAGCTGCAGCGAATGTGACTTCAGAGAAACTATCTTTTCTCTATAGCGGTCACCCTGATATGGAAGGGTTTGGTCACCCTGCCATAGCAGTCAGTGTCAGTTCACTCTACACTACACTACACTACGGTCACCCTGATATGGAAGGGTTTGGTCACCCTGCCATAGCAGTCAGTGTCAGTTCACTCTACACTACACTACACTACGGTCACCCTGATATGGAAGGGTTTGGTCACCCTGCCATAGCAGTCAGTTCACCCTACACTACATTACGGTCACCCTGGCACTTAACACTTTCCCTACAGAAACTAAATTTTTGCATCTAACTAAAGTGTAAAAGAGCACCCTAACTACACTAGATATCCCTTTCCTCACACTAATAAATGCTAAATTACACTTTTAAAGTAGAATTAACAGAACTGCTTCCACTCTCTTCCATGTCCCTGTATTACAATGCTAGGAATTTGGCGGGGGCTATCTTATATACTTGGGGGCATATTCACTAATGATTGGCCTAGGGACCCCCTAGTCACTCCAATCACATTCCTAGCATTCTCCTGCCCCCTCAATTGGCTTTTGCTAATGGTTCTGGTCCAATCACAGGCTTTTAAAGCCCATTTCCTGGCCCATTGCATTTTGGTCGGTTCTGGTTGCCGAATTCCGAACTTTTTCAGCAATAAGTTCTAATTTCGGCCGAACCTCGAACAGTCAATGTTCGGGTCGAACCGATGGTCGACCCGAACCGTTCGATCATCCCTAGTGTGCATGGAGTTTGGCTGTTCAGCAAAGATCTGAAGGGTGAGAGGTTGTGTCCCTACAGTGAGTAAATTAGAAATTAAAAAAAAAACTTAATTAAAACAGAGCACAATATAATAAAGGAATAAGGGAAATAGAAAAGTTTTGAAAACTTGCTACTACTAAAATGGGGAAAAGGGAAGAACACCACAAAAGCTGACATAGATACAACACAAGTAGTGCCCCAACCTCCAAAAAAAGGCAGTCCCTCATATAATATGATAAATAACAGTCCGAGTGCGCAGCGTCTTTTCTATTGGAGAATATTTGTAAAATGTTCCCTATTTTTCCCCTGCAGTTGGATTTTCAACAAGAAGAATGTTTATATGAAGGACTATAATTTATCATATTGTATCAGGGACCTCGATTTTTGAGGTTGGTGTACTACTGTTTTATTTGAATGAGAAGTCATCTGAGTTGTTAAGCATGCCTCGTCTCTAGAGTTATGACAAAGAGGGAGAGTCGGTGGTTCTCTGTGTAGAATAGGTGGCCTAGCTGTAAGTGATTTTAGACTTGGATTTGGGCACACTGAAAGAGGAGTGTGACCCAAGAGTTTATGAGATCTATCTGGAGAGTTGTCTTTAGGGATACTTGTGGAAGAGCATTTAAAAATAAAATCTCAGTCTTCTGTGATGTAGCTACCACTAAATGAACCACAGGTAACATAAACACCAATCTACGGGGTTCAATGCTACCAGGAAAATATAAAAATGATAGTATATATACAAACACCAAAAAAATTAAATAAAATGTTTTTATTTTTATTTTTTTTATTGTTTATAGTACAATTATTATGTTTTCCTTCTGTATGTAGTTGTGTTTTAGTATCTTTTCCTGGATTGTGCTCCCAGGAAAAGATATATATATATAGGATTTTTGGTTTCATAGATTCCACCACTGGACTATTTATCTGAGTCTTTACCAAAGGCATCAGAATATAGGCTGAGTAGTGTGATGTTTCGTTTCAAAGTTCAGCCAGAACCTAAACTCATTCCATTAGGCTCAGTCAGTACTATGTTTCTTCAGGAACCTAGCAGCACTTCAGACTTAATTAGCCTTAAGAAGCTCAAGCACCTGTTTCCTAATTATTGTGTTTACAGCCTTTATAAATAGAGATAAAAAAGTAATGGAAAATCTGCTTCACCAAATCAAACATTTGTCTAGCATATTAATGAACTGATGAATAATTGTCTGAAGGAAAACTTACCAGTTTACTACCTATATAAGGCCCACTTATAAAGGAAGCCAGTGCTCAAAAAGAGAAATTCACCTGTGTTTTCCGGGCAGGATCCATTGGGGATCATCATTTAAGGGTGTCATGAGATAAGCATCTCCAACCAATTAGTTTATCAACAAAAGGATCATAGTCTTTTTATTAGATGTTATCTTACTAAGGAAGGTTGGTACTTGCTTACTAGGGCAGTGATATCCAAGAAAGGTGTTCAGGCATCCTGTCTTGGGGGTCCACTGGGCTGTGGTTACAGCAAATTTGTAAGTGGTCCTTCAAACCAGTTAACTGAGGGCTCTGTCAGAATTTATGTTTGGAATTAACCTGTCTGATCCACCATGAGCTCTGATTTGTATGAACTGGTTCAATCGTTTCTATTTATAAAGGCAACTGCCAGAACAATGTAGGTTGAGTCTGGCCCGTTGTTCAAGCCTCTTGGTCATGAGCTCCTTATTGTCTCATTTTTATGTTGTGATCCAGCTGTATTCACTTGCAGACCGGTTGGACTTCTATGGCCTGATGCCTATGTTAAATTTCACTTAGACAGTTTGTTATTTTCTGCCGATGTGTTACCTTTATGTTATTTGACTTCTGTTACTGACAATGGCTTCCCAAGTGACTGTAGCTCTTTCTACTGTTCTGGTATTGTGCTAAATTAATCCTGTTGCTGATAATATTCCTGGGTGCCAACTTCGAACTTTGTTGCGTTACTTCAATGTCTAGCCTCAGCTCACTGCCTGTCTTCTAGCTGTCTATGGCAGGCATTTGGGACTACGAAATAAGAGTTCCCATTGCCATTATCGATGGCTTTGATAAAAACCAGTTCTCCCGAGTTTCCTTATCTTGGACCTCAATGACAGCTTCCTGCCTGTACACATTTATCATGCACATATGCTTACACCTATACATATTCCTTTTTGTAAGCATGTTAAATAAAGTGAATATGAGACAACAGCAAATATCCTAGTCCATAGGATTGTATACATTCACATCAATTTATTTCCAAAATGCCCCAGGAAATCCAAAATCTGAGGTTCATTATCATGCAAATTTTGACCAGAACTTGCATAGTTTTATCCTAGCCTGCCCCCGCACCCCCACCTTCTTATCATCTAGTAAATGTAAAGGGCAAATTCACAGGCTAATAGAGAGGTTTGCATGGGCAAGAATACAAGCATGTTAGCTCTGGTTGAAATTTGCAGAGATATTCAACTGGGGCTGGCAATATTTTCCAATTCGAAACACTTCCTAAATGCATTTAAGCTGAATTTGTGAATAAATATTTCCATGAGCAAATAACTACTAATTTAAAATGCTTTCAATTTGCATTCCCTTAACACGCCCCATTAAATAGATAGATAGTTATTATGATTTCTCTTTTCAGGGTAGGTGCACACAAACTAATTTTCAGCATTACACAACAGCAAATCACTGAAATTATTTACATAATAATTTATAAGGTATTTGCAACTTTTCTATGATTCCAACCCCTAATAAAATCCCTGTATACTGATCGTTTATCAAACTAATGGGGGATTTGATATGGAAACTACAAATGCCTGGTTTAGAGAATGGAAAACTACATAGAAAACTGAACCAAACTGAATTGTCCATGGTTACAGGAAATGAATGCAAGTATTATCTGCAGCAGCCAAACTAATCCCAGCCATTTTCTTACTGGTGCAGTAAAACCTGGAGACATTGGGGACAAACCACTAAAATGTTATTAATATAATTTATTACTGCATTTTTATATTGCACTATGGACATTTTTCTATTAAAATTTACTTACATACTGTAGCCCTCTTTTGGGGGGATATGAGAATTGTCCCTCCCTTGACAGGATATTGTTCTAAAACTGTTGGTAACTAGGAGTGCCAGAATCTTTGCTAAGTGGAAAAGTGGGTTTGATGATAAAGTTGTCAGTGTGTCCACCCAGGATAGTGCCTTTGTGAACAGAGAGGTTCCCTTCCAAGGAAATTAATCATTAATCCAAACAAACATAACATAAGTACTGTATATAGAGACACACCAGTATAGGAATAATACAAATAAATAAATAATAAAAAAATAGAGATTATTAACAGAACATACATACAAAGTAATATAATATTAAAAAGTCGCGCTAGAGATGATCAGACAATGTTCAAATTGTATCAGATTAAAAATTAAGTGTCCATAGAGTCACCAGATATTAACAGGTGACTTGTGAAGTATCCAAATGAATGGGATGCTTACCAGAAACCAAAAAATACGTGCCAAATGGAAGCACAGATCCTGACGCTTTCAAAAGGACACTCCAAGATGATCTCGTGGTCCAGAACAATCCCCCTCAATGATGTTTATATGCGGCATAAAAATGAGAAACGCCATAGCGTAAAACCAAAAAAACAGTAATGGGGTAGAGGAAAGTGATAATAAATAGCACTATCTCAAGATACGAGTCACCACAGTGCCAAAAAAATAACAAATTGAGTGAAAGAATAAAACCTCCACCAACAAATCCAGCAGGTACTCCTTACCAGAAGTGAAGATTGAAAAGCATATATAAGTTGTAATATAGGTGAATCCCTCCACCAACAGGACTGCAGCTTACCAGATAATTAAATCCAAAGTGCCCATAAGAAGTTACAATAAATCGTGGGTTTTACGCTATTGGCGCTCCCTCCTTTTATTTCATGTTTGCATCCATACTGCATCCTGAGCCATCGCAGCCATAAGGGTCCTCCATCCCAGTACTTTATACCTTCTGCCCATCACCTAATAACATCCGGTAAGGTTGTTTAGGACGTATGGTGTTGCAGTTAGAGCACGTTTGGGATTCTCTTACTTCTTATGGGCACTTTGGAAACAACATCTGGTTTTATGGACTCTATGGACACTTAATTTTTAATCTGATACAATTTGAACATTGTCTGATCATCTCTAGCGCGACTTTTTAATATTATTTGTGGTGTTAGTCACACTTGAAGTTGCTGCTCACATACAATTTGTTAGGATTAGCGCAGTTGTTTCTTTTTATACATACAAAGTACAAACATGTATTATCAGCAAAGGGGCTGATAGGAGCCCTGGAGTAATAGTGCACATATACCCAGGTATATATAGTTATTGATAAAGATACAGATGAAGGTTGCAGCAAAATCCAGTTGCAGGAGCCCCTGAGGATGATGCGGCGTCTGTCTTTGTGTCAGAGACCTGAAGACAAAATCTGCGGTCATGAGGAGATCTTCCAGCTGTTGTCTAACCAGCCTGGAACTGAATTTCTCACCCGCAGAAACTGTGGTGTGGCGCTGGAATTGTGACATGCAGCAGAACCTCTAAGCTAATGATCCTGACGTGGCCTCCGGATGCCTAACCTGGCTCTAGCCTATGCTGGATATCGAGTCCTAAGGTAAAACTAGTTTTAGAATCCCAGACTAGAAGAGACTAGAAAAACAGAGACAACATATAAACTATATTGCAATAAACAGGTTTACCTACCATTATACTATACTATCTGACACTGTGCATGTGAAATAATAACAAGGACAGGGCAGGGATACTCTGTCACAAGGATTTAGATATACACTCAGCAGCTACAGTTAAACTATTGGATCATAGGGATAATTACAAAAATAATCCCTTCTGGCTTGGGGATGAGAAGCATGGATGGGGCATGTGGCTGATACTTTCTCGCTCTCTCTTCACTTCCTTCTTCCAGGGTTTCAAAGCCAACAATCCAGGGACAGGAAATGCATTTACAAATTCAGACAGTAGAGGGCAGCAGATCCCAACAATACTTTCATGCTACCTCCTTGAAGAACGAGGAGCTTTGGATCGAATAATGGACTCACAACTTAGATCCAAGATGGCAAATCTGCCCATTTGCAACTCATGTGTTCACTATCTGCCACCATGCTAATGTGTCTGGGAAGGGGAGAGTCATAAAAGATGTGCAAGAATCCTAGTAATGTTTCTATCACTGAATGTACCCTTAAATGTTTATGTTAATAAAGCAAGAACCACAGCTGGCAATATTTTTCATGACTATATTTTTATTTATATTAGCTAGCAATATTATTGGATGTGAGAGCATGCATTTTTTTTTATTTATTTTTTTTTGTGTACCTTGTTATGATCATATACTAAAAAAATTCAATAAAGAGAACCTTTTACAAAAATAATCAAATAAATATTTATTATGTGGTCAGTCCTTTTTTTTTCCATGTGAAGTGGTTGTTATGGGAAGGTTGCAATAACAGATATATGGCCATTGATGTTTTATGTCTACGATTGGAAACTTCGAAATGTGACCCTTGCTGTTTTTTGTTTAAGAATACTAGTAGTCTGGCCATCAATGGCCTTTGTACTTACAAAGTTGCCAACCCAGGGCTAAAACAGCTGACAGAGAAACCCCCAAGAGCAGTCCATAACCTAACAAATCATAATAATAAAAATAATAAATACTGTCATTATCATATCTCTGTATGGTAAATGGGAGTTATGCTCATTTATAAAACAGCAAGGGGACTAGGGGTTCACTTGAATGGATAGAATCACTCAAAAAACAAACAGTCACAATTTGATTGTCATAGAACGCGAATGGGATTCAAGTAGCATGAGATATACTGTAAAAATATAAATAAATATGCAAACACATGTAAAGACTCTCAGGTACTATCCCATACAAAAAGCACAAACAACAAAAAGTTAATATCCATATCCGCCAGATGTAAAATCTCCTTACTTACCTTCTGGACCAGAAGGATTTGCCCCCTTAACGACCAGGCCATTTTTTGTGATTTGGCACTGCGTTATTTTAACAGAAAATTGCGCAGTCGTGCAATGCTGTACCTAAATAAATTTAACGTCCTTTTTTTTCCCACAAATAGAGCTTTCTTTTGGTGGTATTTGATCACCTCTGCGATTTTTATTTTTTGCGCTATAAACAAAAAAAGAGCGATGATTCTGAAAAAAAAAAATAACAATACTTTTCCCATTCTGCTACTGTATATAACATTCTCAAAAAAAAAAAAAAATTTAAATCAAAATTTTTTTACATTTTAGGCCAATTTGTTTTCTGCTACATATTTTTGGTAAAAAAAAATATCGCAATAAGCGTATTTTGATAGGTTTGTGCAAAAGTTATCGCGTTTACTAACTACGGGAAAGATTTATGTCATTTTAATTTTTTTTAGTTTTTTTACTAGTAATGGCAGTGATCTACGATTTTTTAGCGCGACTGCAACATTGCAGCAGATAGATTGAACCCCTAACTGATATTTTTGACACTTTTGTTGGGACCAGTGACATTACTACAGTAATCAGTTCTAAAATAATGCACTGTTACTGTAATAATAACACTGGCAGGGAAGGGGTTAACACAGTTGGTACTCAAGGGTTTAAATGTAAGCCTAGGGGAGTGTTTCTAACTGTATGGGGGTTTGGGCTTTTGAAATGATCATAGAGACCTGTGATCCTATATAGAAGGATCACAGATGCTCTGTGATCATTCCGGGGGGAAGAACGATCAGCTGTGTTTACAATAGCTGACTGTTCTTTTCTCCCAGTGGGGAGGGATCGCGGGGTGGCCGGCGGCAATCGGAGCCATCGGCCCCGTGCATCAGAGTCCCCGCTGTCGAATGGGGACTACGTCGGTTCACACAGGTGGGCCAGCCTGCTGCAGTAAAACTGTAAAATTGCTGCAGTAAAACTGTAAAACTGCTGCAGTAAAACTGTAAAACTGCAGAAAAGCTGCGGCGGGCGGTCCTTAAGTGGTTAAGTAATCCAAAAAAGTCTTGTCAGCTGGTCCAAATGTGGAAGGAGTGTCATACCGGTTAACCACAGTGGTTTCAGGTATGACGGACCTGTCAGTGCTTGAGAAAGACAACCTGGGAGATAAGCATTCTATAAAGTACAAGTGTTCTATGTAGACTTGCATATTGTGGCAAGAGTTACCGCAGTTTCTCCACAGTTCAGCTTTAAATGGTTCTATTTTCTTCTCTTCGCAGTAGACACTTCATAGAACCTCATAACTAGTGAGTCAGAAGTTAGAGATGTTTCAAAGGAGGAAACCGATATAGTACATTTTGTGAACTGCAAATATTAATAAAATATAATGATAGCTGTACATGTAGCTGATCAGCGATGTAAAACCTTTAAAGGGAAAAAAATAATTTTTAAAAGGAAAAATTAGCAAAGAATGCACAGTAATAAAATATAGTGCATGCATAAATGCTTTGACAAATTGATGCCTTTGAATATATACATTCAAATGTCTAAATGGTATGCAATGGCAGTTTGAGTTGCTGATGCCCAGTGCTGAATGGAAAAAATCAACTACCCTGGATACACTAAAAAACAAACCCTAAAAAAAGGATATATATTTTTGCTAAATAGGCAAATCGGGATTTTTGGCCAGCAGTTAAAATAATTTTGCCAAAATTACTTGCTCCTTAGACAAGTGTTCAGATTACTGCCTTTTTAGCTTTACAATATGTTATACTTCATCATTGTTATTCTCTATCTTTATCTTGTGCAAAACAGTTAAGTATTTTTTTTTAGAAGTATAGGGTGAAATGTGCCAAAATGGAAACAATTGTTGCACCACATTTACTTGTCCCCCTTATGTGCAATTTCCTTTACTGCAAATCAAACAAGAGGATTTTTTTTTATTATTATTAATTTTTCTACTCCATAAATAATAACCCATTTAAAGTTGATCTGTTCATAAACACAAAACACTGCTAAATTTCCCAAGATTAGCGGAAGCGATAATACGGTGTCCCAATTAATCCCCTCACTGCTGGGGAGGCAGCCACGAATGGCCGAGGGATTAAACTTTTCAACATGTTGTAATCTTTGATATTTGATCTTCTGCTAGAATTACAGCTCTCGTGTTAAAGAGCCATGGTGTGTAAGCTGTACAGTTTCTAATACTTGCATCCTAGGCTGCTAGAACCTGTATTTTGCGTTAAATACCTTTTTTATAATATATTTGCTGTGTTTTGTCCTGCAAATTAGAGTGAGACACTGATTTTTCCTGCTGTGATCATTAAAATATAAGTTCCAAAAGTGATTTTCTCTAAAGGGATTCCAACAGTAAAATTTGTGCACATGAGTTCCCAGCACTGATCAACAATTACAAGCACCAGTCTTCTTCTAGCACTGCTGAACACACTCCTCCATAGGGGAATCCCTCCACCTCTTTCAATGACGGCAGTCTCTTCTGTTGTTCTGGATGGAATCACAGTTTATCTCACATGCTAATTGATTTTAAAGAATTCAAAACACTAAATACCTGAACATGACTTATTAATATGGAAAACAAATACATTATTGTCTGCATATTTTTCTTATCAATAAAGCCGTAAAACACAAATGGGGAATGCCACAGCCAACTGGTAATCACAAATGATGCTCCTGATTTTGAACATCATTGATGTCTGCAGCCAGTTTCTGATTTTTTAGTAGATGATAAGGGTATTTTAGACAGTTACAGGGGGTGTTACTGCTCAGGAATTTTTCATGGTTGGGCCCAGATTTAGGCTCGGAGTAAAACCAAAAAGACATTAATGGAGGGGACTCATGACTCGGTTAAAAGGGGTATGGAGGCACTTTTGTATTTAAAGTATGCTAGGATTTAGGCTACTTCCCTTATTGGTGTGGCCAGATAGGAACATGTGGGGCTTCAAGGGGTTGGAGGCAGAAAGGTCCTCTGAGAGTTGAAGGACAGCAGTCATCAGGGAATCTTCCCACCCTCCCCCAATACATTTATTTTTTTTGTTTTAGTTCTTCTCTTTTGGTGGGGGTTGGCTTCAGCTTGTGACGTTTGGTCATGGCTGGTGGCGATATTCAAGATCCTTGAAGGTGGGCAGTGGTGTAAACGTGAATTGGTAGGGACCTGTCTTGGATAGGGCTCCCCTCATTTGTATACGTTGATGGCAGTACCGTAGGTTACTGGCACCTTTCCCTGAGTTGATGTGGTTTGGCTGGAGGCCTACCTTACGGGTTGTCACAAGTACTAAAGCCGACCATAGATGGTTCGAATCTCAGTCGGTTCAGCAGGAACTGGCCAAGATTTGAACCATGTATGGGCAGGCTGAATGTATCCAAGCTGATTGATTGATTAACTTGGGTACAATCAGCCTGCTGGATTTTAAATGCGAATACCGCTAGCGGCTGTTATAGCAGCTATCAGTATTCACTGTGTTCTCCTGGAGGGGACGGCTTCCCCGGGGCACGCAATGGCTCCGCGGGAAGGATTCCCTTGTCAACACTGTCAACTGTGGTTGCAGGAAAGAAAATTGCTCCTTCTATGGCTGGCCTTAGTTAAAATGCCTACAAGGACCTTGAGGTTTTATTCACATTGTATTGAAGGGCATTCTGTTTTGATATTTTTTATCTATATTTGGTAATAAATGGGGCTGTTGTGGCCATAAAAACCCCAATCAGTCTTTGGTGTGTTTTATTTAGGTACTGAAGTGTGGTGGAGGGGTGGTCAGGCATTTTGAGTGCCATAAATTAATTTTTCAATACCCTGGTTATGTCTCCCTGAAAGAGGCCTAGATTTCTCTGATGAAGAGGAAGGATCAAAGTGCTTTGTATATGCTATGATCACTGTCAAGCAAGGATTTCAGCCAGTCTTGGAATTTAAAAGATTCTATAGTGGAAGATGGCTATTTCCCAGTGGAGGTATCTGAATGTGTGATATCCATTCAATGGTGTCTGACTGTTATCAATGACAGGAGCCAGGTTTCTGGGCAACAAGTCTGATTAACTTAAGATATATTTCCATAGGATTTTCCTGGTAAATATTTTTTACAAGGTAGGTGGGAAAGAGTTTCCTCAATTCTCCTTATTTACTGTGCACAGACGTTGGACCCAACCTTCCCCATTTACACAGATTTGGGACTGACAAGCAGAATAAAATAACACCAGCATAGCCAATCAATACACATATTAGGGTAAAAATAGACAGGAGCCATTTAACCTATCAACATGTATTTTTAAAGTGGGAGGAAACTCACACAAGCACAGAGAGAACATGCAAACTCCATACAGATACTGTTCTGGCCAAGATTCAAACCGAGGACCCTATTGCTCGAAGGTTTTGATGCTACTCTGCTCTGCCCATTTTTCCATCTACATTCCCCCAAGACGGTTTTTATCATATAGCTGGTCAATTCTGAGAATTCCAAGACTATTAACCAGTTGGTGCCCGCGCTATAGCCGAAAGATGGTTACTGCATGGGCTTAAAATGCCAGGAGGGCTCCATGGTCATCTTCCTGTTCCCAGGCAGGATCACTCTGTGATCGCCGAGTCCTTGATCTTGACTCCAGATCAGCTGTCATCATCAGTGTCACTTATCAGCGCTGCCTATCAGTGCTGTCTACCAGTGCCTATCAGTGCCACCTATCAGTGCTAATCAGTGCCACCTATCAGTGCCTCCTGATCAGTGCCTACCAGTGCCGCCATATCAGTACCCATCAGTGCTACCTATCAGTGCCCATCAGTGCCGCCTATCAGTGCCCATCAGTGCAGCCTCATCAGTGCACATCAGTGAAGGAGAAAAATTACCAGTTTGCAAAAATTTTTAACAAAGTATAAAAACTTTTTTTTTTCAAAATTTTCAGTTTTTTTTATGTTTGTTTAGCAAAAAATAAAAACCCCAATGGCAATTAAATACCACCAAATGAAAGCTCTATTTAAGTGGGAAAAAATGATACCAATTTTATATAGGTACAGTGTTGCATGACTCAACAATTGTCATTCAAAGTGTGACAGCACTGAAAGCTGAAAACTGAAAATTGGCCTGGTCACTGGTCAGGAAGGGGGTATAAGTGACCAGTAAGCCAGTGGTTAAAGTGTTTTTTTTTTTTATTAATCAATGGTTTTGCACAGAGCCCCTCCTTTTCTCAGGTGCCCCCATGGAAAGCTGCTTGCCATGGGGGCACCTGCGTGTGCTAGCTCCAGATTCTGTCTGCTGCGTCCATTGGCACAAACAGCGGGACTCAGACCTACCCCCCACTCCCGTGTCACAGCTTTTGATCAACAGGAGGGAGACAGCGACAGGAGCCGCTGCTCTCGTGCAGGTTGCTGGATCGGATCAGGCTCAGGTAAGAAAAAGGCAGGAGCTGCAGCTAAAAAAGGTTTTTCATCTTAATGCAGAGAATGCTTTAAACCACTGTAATATTCTAAGGGCAAATATTCTAAACCTAGGACTGAAGAAGGAAAGTACAAGTGCAACAAAGCATTATATAGAAAAACCAAATATTGTCAAGTGCTTGCAGGAGCTTAGATGACATAAAAAGCTGTCAGGCTGGCTGTACATTAATAAAATGCTCTGGTAAGCATAATCTTTAATCTGATTTTAAATATTTCCAGTGAAAAAAGATGATTCAATGTGGCGTCATCCAATATTGACAAGGTATTTTGGAAAGCATGTAATTATCCAATTAACGGTGAGATATGTTATTTTTCAATTACCTATGAGTTGGAATAAAACTTAGTGTGTGAAAAAATGTAAAAATAAATGCTAATTTGTAAAAATTGAAAGGTGCATTATTTATTTTCTTTTCAATCAACAGTAATAACCCTATTAAGAAAATCTCTCCAGAATGGTGTACATTTTTTCCTGGAGCTACAGTATGTAAAGATATTGGAGAACTTCAGTTAAAGTGGAGCTTTAGACAGAAAATTAAGTATTGCTAGATCACTTTAGGCTGGCACCTTTTGCGGGCATAGCTATGTAAAACATTACAAATTTGTGTCTATACTGTTAGAAATCCGGCAATACACTGTCTCATCCTGCTCTGCACATGCTCATTTTCTCTCTATTTGTTGGTACTAAGCCACTAGAGTCTGATATACTTACAGCCTAAAGAGTTACTGCTGCTCAGGGGCTCTGGGCATAACCAAAATGGCAGCCTCCAGCCAGAAGAAATCGGACCAATGCTGGAGGGTATGTTACTTTATAAAGAATCCTATTTTGTTATGGGTAAAGTTCTGCTTTAAGCCTGGAATCCTTAGCTGTAGCCAATCAGAACAGGTGATGCCTCAGTGACACTGGAGTCAGTAAGAGCTTGTTGTACTAATCAATTTTAAATTCGTTTTTAATAAAAAATCTTCTCCAGCCTGGAGTTCAGCTTTAACTCCTTCCCACCATCTCCCAGTGGGAGTAAAATTTTAATGACGGGAGGCAGAGGCAGTGTCCCAGTCACGTGATTGCTGTTATTGGCTCTCACAATGGTCACATGATCATGAGCCTTTCCCTCTAGCTTCCGATAACAAACAGAGACCAAGAGCTGTCGGTGACACCTTGGTCAGTGTACCTGGAGCTTACAGTGAACATGTTCTCAGCACACAACCTCGGCTCCCATGAACGCATATGTGAGGGAATTGAGCCCTCCCCTCCCTGCCGACACATATATGCGGTGAGCAGAGGTTGAGAAGAAAGAGCTGCTTTCAGAAGAACCTGCTCTTAGTTTGTATATTGCAACTTAGAGGTATTTTTCTGTAATTGGAAACTAATCGTTTAGAACAGTGGTCTCCAAACTGTGGCCCAGGGGCCAGATGCAGCCCTTGGCTTGCTTTTACCTACTCCTTGGGGCACTATTCCCATAGAGGCTTTTGCAGCTGCAGCTCCAGGCCCCTTCCTTAAGATAGGCCGAGCCCAGCGAGCGAGTTACTAATGCTGCCCAGCCTTGCTTTGTGTGCAGTGTGCACATAATTGATATGTAAATTGCGGTGGCATTAATATGTAAATGGAGGCAGGGGGGCTGGGGTGCAAAAATGAGCAGAGGTATGTGGAGTTAAGCAGAGATGAGGGAGTTTGAGGTGTAGGGGACAGTTTGGGGTACAGAGGTTGACAGGGGAATTTAGAATGCACAGTAAGGGGAGGAGGTGGATGAAGATGCAGAGATTAGCAAAAAGACAGGGAAGGGTCTGTCATAGTAAATAACTCTGTTACATGGATGGTAAGTGTACGGCTCCATTCACATAATGAGGATGGGACAGAGCCTGCAAGTTCCCATGCATTGTAGTCCCTCCCACTTTTACCGCTTCAGCTGTCAGTTTGCCGTAGCACACTATGCACGCCACATTACTACCCCACTAACATTACCCAAATGTACTGACCAGTCTCAGTTTAGCAGCAGTTTAAAATCTATGTCAGTTGTTGATTTTTTTTTACAGTGGAATGATTGATTTCCAATAATTTGTTGATGTTTGTAAATACCTTGTCAGACTCATAGGGATTCACAACGTTCTTTGTAGAGGCCTTAGAGAGCTCTATTGATCTTGGTATTAGGACACTAGACACATCGCAATAGCAAAGAGAACACCAGATCCTAGATGTCTAAGGTTTATTCCTAAGGAGGTTCTAAACATTGGCACCTGACTTGGAACACCTGATTCTAATTTAATGGATTCTGTGTAAGGCCCCTTTCACATGGGTGGACCGCTTTTCAGTTTTTCAGGCAGACCTGATTGGACCATCCATTGCTCTTTATTCGATCTGATCCTGTCCGCTAAAAACAGATGGATGGGGATCAGTTCCCCATCCGTCTGGTGGATATAGGTCAGCGGCTGTGTCCATGTCCACTCTGCATCTGCAAAGTAGATAGGGGCCTGCTCAGTGGGGATCAGCGGAGAGATCCCCTGCTTAGAAGGCAGATCCACTGGCGAACTCCGCCAGTTTGAAAGGGGCATTACTGTAAGCAATATGTGCCACAAGGGCAAACAGCTTAAAGAAGTTGTAAAGACTGCTTTTTTCCGCTAAAATAATAAACAAGTTTATACTTTTAAGCCTTGTACACACAATGAGAATATCAGACAACAAAATAACACTATCAGGGCGCTTAATATACTCCATTGGATTAGATGTGGACCTTCCCAATCCCCTTGTCTTATTCTATTTACTGATGCCGAAAAAGTATTTGACAGGGTGGATTAGTTGTTTATAGAGAAGACTGCAATCACTGGGACTGGGGGAAAAGATGAGGGGTTGGATCTCAGCACTCTATCTCCAACCAGAAGAGTGAAGATCAATGGTGTCCTTTCCCATCCCTTTCCAATCCGTAACAACATCAGGAAGGGATGCCCGTTATCCCCTTTGATTTTTGCCTTAGTACTAAGGCTTTTTGCGAAAAATTTGTCAAAATGGGGTTGTATAGGGTGTCCATGTGGGCTCGACAGAGCATAAGCTTTCGGTGTACGCAGATATTCTTTTCTACATCTCACAGCACGTCACCACTTTACCAATTTTGATAGCTGAGATGCATAGATATAGCCAACTCTCTAACTTCCGCATCAACTTTAGTAAATCAGAAATACCCCTGGCCACTATTCCAGAGGGAATGAAGTCACAACTTCAGGCAAATTTTAAATTTTCCTGGGCATCACACACTTTGCCATATTTGGGAGTTTGTATTTCACTGGACTATCAACTGCTTAACTCCCATAATTATGGGCAATTACTACAGACTATAGACCGAGATATAAAATCCTGGCACAATTCTTTCTTTACCTGACTAGGCTGAGTCAATGTGCTTAAGATAAATATTCTCCCAAGAATTCTGTACCTTTTATTTACGGTTCCCATTTCTTTGCCTCCAGCCTTCTTTGGCCGCATTCATAAGCTGTTTACAACATTTATCTGGTCAACACCCCAGATCGGCTTACTCTATCCTACAATGCCGCAAAGAGGACGATGGACTGGGTCTCCCAGATATTAATTTATACTCTAAAGCTATGGTGTTAGTCCGCATTTTAAATTGGCATCACAACACGTCAGATAAACTATGAGTCCCACTTGATAAAAAACCATAGCTGGTCGTAATAAAGCTCTATTTGTGGGAAAAAAAGGACAATATTTTCGTTTTTGTACAGCATCGCACGACCGCGCAATTGTCAGTTAAAATAACGCAGTGCCGAATCAAAAAAATGGCCAGGTCATTAAGGGGGAAAACCTTCCGGTCCAGAAGTGGTTAAAATAACGAATTTTAAAACCAAGCATACATAGACACATATCACCCGTGATTCACAAATGTATGTACATTGCATATTACTAGAAGAACATTTTCACTGCCCAAACAAAAAATAACTGATTATTTAGGTTCACCCACCCAGTTTACATTCCCATACATTTCCTTATATAGAAAAAGAACTAACTATGGGAAATGCCATTTGTTTTAAAGGCATATTATGGGCGACTCATCAAGGCTGTGAAGACTTTGAACATTAAAAACTGGACAACATATTCCCCTTTCAAAAATGATGAAAGTTAATAGAGTAATGACAAATTATACTGTGTTGCTTTCAAACAATACAAAAAAGGAAAACAGCCGTATAATATATTTTGGTAAATAAATGAGGCAATAACTTATCAAAAAATAATGGCATACAGAAAACCCATTTGTTATTGTTATCAGCCACCTTGGAACCAATCCAATTAGATCTACAGTAACTCAGAAAAGTGAGAACACCCCTCACATTTTTGTAAATATTTTATTATATCTTTTCATGTGACAACACTGAAGAAATGACACTTTGCTAGAAAGTAAAGTAGTGAGTGTACAGCTTGTATAAGAGTGTAAATTTGCTGTCCCCTCAAAATAACTCAATACACAGCCATTAACCACTTTACCACTGGAGGATTTTGCTGTCTTACGTCCAGGCCACTTTTTGCGATTCGACACTGTGCGACTTTAACTGACAATTGCGCGGTCATGCGACGCCGTACCCAAACCAAATTTACGTCCTTTTTTTCCTACAAATAGAGGTTTCTTTTGGTGGTATTTGATCACCTGTACGATTTTTACTTTTTGCGCTATAAACAAAAAAAGAGCGTAAATTTTGAAAAAAATAACAATATTTTTCACATTTCTTATATGAAATTCCCCCCCAAAAAAATTTAAAAATCAAAATTTTTTTAAATGTTTGGCCAATTTGTTTTCTGCTACCTATGTTTGGTAAAAAAATCACAATAAGCGTATTTTGATTGGTTTGCACAAAAGTTATTGCGTTTACTAACTAAGGAAAAGATTTCTGTCATTTTTGGTGTTTTTTTTTTTTAACGAGTAATGGCGGCGATCTGCAATTTTTTTTGCGGGACTGCGACAGATCTGACCCTTGACTGACATTTTTGACACTTTTGGGGGTACCAGTGACATTACTACAGTAATCAGTGCTATAAATATGCACTGTTACTGTAAAAATGACACTGGCAGGGAAGGGGTTAATTTTATTGGAGAGGGAGGGGTTAATCTATGCCTGGTGCTTACTAACATGTGTGGGGGGAGGTGACTGAGTGACAAGGGACAGATCGCAGGTTCAGCTATGCTGAACCCTGCAATCTGTCACTGTCTGTCGCTTAGGAGATCCGCCCGCTTTGTTTACACAAGCGGGCGGATCTCCAAACTCGATTCCCCGGTGATCGGGGAAGAGCGGCGGTGATCACCGCCGCTCCTCCCCTCGCCCGACTCCCGCTGTGACTGAATACAGCGGGAGCGAGCCACCGGCGGCGCGCATGCGCCGCCCACACGGGGAGGAGTCCAGCGACGTAAGTCTACGTCGCTGGACGGGAACTATCCACTTTGCCGCAGTAGAGCTCCAGTGAGCGGTCGGCAAGTGGTTAATGTCTAAACCGCTGGCAACAAAAGTGAGTACACCCTTAAATTAAAATGTCCAAATTGGGCCCAATTAGCCATTTTCCCTCCCCGGTGTCATGTGACTTGTTAGTGTTACAAGATCTCAGGTGTGAATGGGGAGCAGCTGTGTTAAATTTGTTGTTATCACTCTCACTCTCTCATACTGGTCACTGGAAGTTCAACATGGCACCTCATGGAAAAGAACTCTCTGAGGATTTGAAAAAAGAATTGTTGCTCTACATAAAGATGGTCTAGGCTATAAGAAGATTGCTAAGACCCTGAAACTGAGCTGCAGCACGGTGGCCAAGACCATACAGTGGTGTAACGCGACAGATTCCACTCAGAACAGGCCTCGCCATGGTCGACCAAAGGAGTTGAGTGCACATGCTCAGCGTCATATCCAGAGGTTGTCTTTGGAAAATAGACATATGAGTGCTGCAAGCATTGCTGCAGAGATTGAAGGGGTGGGGGGTCAGTCTGTCAGTGCTCAGACCATACGCCGCACACTGCATCAAATTGGTCTGCATGGCTGTCATCCCAGAAGGAAGCCTCTTCTAAAGATGATCCACAAGAAAGCAAGCAAACAGTTGGCTGAAGACAAGCAGACTAAGGACATGGATTACTGGAACCATGTCCTGTGGTCTCATGAGACCAAGATAACCTTATTTGGTTCAGTTGGTGTCAAGCGTGTGTGGCAACAACCAAGTGAGGCGTGGAAAGACAAGTGTGTCCTGCCTACAGTCAAGCATGGTGGTGGGAGTGTCATGGTCTGGGACTGCATGAGTGCTGCCGGCACTGGGGAGCTACAGTTCAGTGAGGGAACCATGAATGCCAACATGTACTGTGACATACTGAGACTGGGCCACAGGGCAGTATTCCAACATGATAACGACCCCCAAACACACCTCCAAGACGACCATCGCTTGCTAAAGAAGCTGAGGGTAGAGGTGATGGACTGGCCAAGCATGTCTCCAGACCTAAACTCTATTGAGCATCTGTGGGGCATCTTCAAATGAAAGGTGGAGGAGAGCAAGGTCTCTAACATCCACCAGCTCCGTGATGTCATCATGGAGGAGTGGAAGAGGACTCCAGTAGCAACCTGTGAAGCTCTGGTGAACTCCATGCCCAAGAGGGTTAAGCAGGGCCGGTCAGGCCTACCAGGATACCGGGAAATTTCCCGGCAGGCTGGCAAGTCTCCCTGTCCTGGTCGGAAGTCAATGGCTCCTGTAAAAAAAAATGCCTGCGGCCGGCCCGACATGTACACTGCGCAGGCACCGCCGCCGCTCGGGAGAGGCTCGGCTACTCTCCGGCAGATAGCACATGCGCGGTGACGTGATGGCATCAAGCGGTGCCATTTTTAATTGTAAGGCACCTCACCAAAGGGTAAATGAGACCCCTCCGCAGCCCCTGCATCTCCTCAGGAGATGCAGTGCTGCGGGCATGGTACAGGAGATTCTCCTGTACCATGCCCGCAGCAATGCATCTCCTGTACTATGCCCGCAGCACTGCCTCTCCTCCACTATGTCTGCAGAACTGCCTCTCATGTACCATGCCCGCAGCCCTGCATCTCCTGTACCATGCCCACAGCACTGCCTTTCCTGTACCATGCCCGCAACCCCTGCATCTCTTGCACCATATAGCCTCTAACATGTCTTCCTGTACAATGTCTGCAGCCTCTAACATCTCCTGTACCATGTCTGCAGCCTCTGACATCTCCTGTACCATGCCCACACAGCCTACGACCACCTCCTGTACCACGTCCGCACTTTTACTACTTTTAACTGGAATTTTCTCTTATATATATATATATATATAAAGCCCTACATGCTTTCATATCTGTCTTATCTATATATAATACACTCTTTAAATGTGCTTTAAAATGCATGGTTTTCCCTTTTTATGAACAAGAAAATAATGATGTTATGCTGTTGGACTGGTATAATAATGCTATGGGGCTGGTATGAAATTATTTCCAGGGCTGAATTGTATTCCAATTCCAGCCCTGGTGTTAAGGCTATGCTGGAAAACAATGGTGGCCACACAAAATATTGACACTTTGGGCCCATTTTGGACATTTTAACTTAGGGGTGTACTCACTTTTGTGAGATACTGTACAAGACAGACTCTCTTCTGTGTAGAATAGATAAACTACAGCCATATGGAGCCCCCTAATGCAGTCAGCAAAGCAATAAATGGATGAAAGGGGTAGAGCTAGATGAACGAGATGAACGGTTCTCAATTCAAAAATTGCTTTATTTGATTTGTTGTAATCTCAGCCAGTGCACCCTAATCAGGGCTCTAAATACATAGAATGAAAAACACTACTTTATAACCTTGATAAGAGAGCTATGAGAGCAGGGTGCCAGCTGTGATTGTATTTTATTTTTGCTGTAATAGAGTTGATTTACTAAAGGCAAATAGGATGTTCATTTTGCAAGGGAATTTTACCTTAGCTCAGTAAATATGCTGAAAATTCACTTTGCAAAGACCAACCAATCACATGGAAAAAAAAAAAAAGAATAAAAAAAGGTTTTTCGCTTGCACATGTTTGGATGATGGACAGTAACAAAGCTTCACTTCATTCAGTAAGCTAAGGGAAAATTTCCATACAAATTAAAAATTCCCTTGAAAATGAAAACAGCCCCAATTTGTTATTAGTAAATGAACCCTTCTCGTGTAAAGACTCCCCCTTAATATTTGCCTTACTTTATGCTTTACTGTGAATTAACTTAGAGTGATTCTTTATCGTTTTCTTTTTAGCTAACAGTCTCATTATGTGGCAACACTGTAAAGATGATTCTAAATGTGAGAAAAATTACCATAGACAGTCTGGCAAAGCGCCCCAGAGTATATATTTACAGAATATAACTATAATATGCTGATAGTGTGTCTAGAATGAATTAACTTTAATATTGTACAATAATACACAAATATATATTCTGAGAGATGTGTGTTACTTACTAACAGGTGCTAACAATTCCATGAAATTGGCCCGTCTTTCTATGGTGACAAGTAATGGGTGGACATTTTTCTATTGGTTTAATGCTGTAAACATTGCCCCGTCATATCCTGATATTAAACTGTATTTAAGATACTGAACCCACACCTCAACACCTCCGACACTCCAACACCTCCCACGCCTCAATACTTCCAACACCTCAACACCTTCCACATCCCAACCCCTACTACATCCTTCCCCCCTAACACCTCCTACAATACCATCCACACCTCAATACTTCCCACAACCCAACACCTCCCATACCCCAATACCTCCCACACTCCAATACCTCCTACATCTCAATACCTCCAACACCTAAACACCTCCCACACCCCAATAACTCCTACACCTCAACACTTCCCACACCCCAACGACTCCCACACCCCAATTCCTCCTACACCCCAACATCTCCCACACCCCAATACCTCCCACAACCAAACACCTCCCACACCCCAACCACGCCCATAACCCCAATACCTCTCACACCTCACACAACCCCAAAACCTCCCACACCTCAACACCTCCCACATCCAAATACCTCCTACACCTTAACACCTCCCACAACCCCTATACCTCCCACAACACCTCCTAACACACCCCAATACCTCCCACACCTCAATACCTCCCACACCCCAACACCTCCCACACCCCAATACCTTCCACACCCCAAAACCTCCCACAACTGAAATACCTCCCACACCTCAACATCTCCTACACTGCAACACCTCCCACACCTCAACAACTCCCACAAGCTAATACTTCCCACACCCCAACACCTCCCATAACCCTAATACCTCTCACACCTCAATACCTCCCACACCCCAACACATCCCACCACTCCAATACCTCCCACACTTCAACACCTCTCACACCCCAACACCTTCCACACCTTAACACCTCCCACACCCAATACCTCTCACACTTTAAAACCTTCCACACCCCAACAACTTCCAAACTTTAACACCTCCCACACCCCAATACCTCCCACGCCAACACCACCCACACTCCAATACCTTCCACACCTTAACGCCTGCCACACCCCAACGCCTCCCACATCCCAATACCTTCCACCCTCCAACACCTCCCACAACCCCAATACCTCCTACACCCCAACACCTCCCACGACCCAAATACCTCCCATACCTCAACACCTCCTACACCCCAACACCTCCCACACCTCAACAACTCCCACAAACTAATACTTCCCACACCCCAACACCTCCCATAACCCTAATACCTCCCACACCTCAATACCTCCCACACCCCAACACATCCCACCACTCTAATACCTCCCACACTTCAACACCTCTCACACCTTAACACCTTCCACACCCAATACCTCCCACACTTCAACACCTTCCACACCACAACAACTTCCAAACTTTGACACCTCCCACACCCCAATACCTCTCACACCCTGTCACCTCCCAAACCTCAGTGCCTCCCACACCTCATTATACACTAGAAACTACTGATTTGCTTTTGCCATCTACATTCAGTTTAGTAAAGAAGTCTTCCTATTGCACTTAAATTCAAGTTAATTAGTAGATCATATTATAACTAAAATTTCTCCTAAAAAGTATTTGTAACAATAGCTGTACAATGAAATGTAGCTTTGACAAAGGGTTTAGCAGTAGCGGTACATTTTCCAATGTGGCATTTAATATCCTGTGTGAGAACAGCTCGCACATTTACTGCAATATAAGAACTTCCCATGTATAAACATTGGTCAGATATTATGATTGTATTTCAATTGATTTAATGGATGAAGATAACAAAAGATGACAATTACATCACACCAGGGACAAATAAACCTCTCCCATCCAGTCATTAAGTCCCTGGATCGATAGAACTCGAATGCATTCACTTGTTTAGTATTTTCTATGCTGGATTATATTGGACATAAATTAGCAAGGAATATGTATTGAATTCCCATTTGCAAAGAACATGCAGGTAATGTACGTCAAATAAAAAACAAAATATACTGCAGGTAATTTATTATAAACACAATAATAATAATGCAAAATCAGGAGTATTCTTCTACCTTCTACCAAGGCAGCACTTTTTTTAAACGCCGCCCCTGTGATAAGCCCCACCTCCTGCCTATTGCAGTCATACCTTCCCCAGTAGACCTCAGGGTGGTTGATGCACATTCTAAAAAGTGGCAAACGAGCACCTATTTTCTACAATTGAAGGATTTGTTGTATTTTTTAATTTTGCCACTGTTTGCAGGATTGCCAAATCTTCCATATACTGCATGGCCATTATTACATTTTCTGTTGTAAAATGGTAAGTTATTGATTATATTAATATGTTGCACTCTCCTAGTTAGGGTATAGGATTAGAGGTGCACCAAATGAAAATTTTGGTGCCAAAAATTCAGGATGTACTTGGCCAAAACTGAAACCAAAACTGAAAATTACAGTTTTTACAAATATATATATTTTTATATATAATATTGGAATATATTTGACTTTTTAATTAATATCATGAATTTAAATGAATATTAATTTATTGTCGGCCATTATCGACCCCTTTAGGGCAAGAAAAGCTCAAGAAAAGTGCATCCCTTTAAACTCTATGTAAGTCTTCACACTGGTCCTTTGTGCTTCCATTGTGGTGTCAAAAATCCTGCTTGCTGCATTTTCGGTCAGATAAAAATAAAAAAAACCCACCAAAAATGCAGCTCCCCATTGAAATACATTGAAAGCACATCAAGAAGGCATCAATAACGCACCTGTGTTACGTTTTGAAGCGGTTTTTGAGTCACATGATCTATGAAAAGCACACTATAAGCACAGTAAAATCATGGTAAAATTGCGGCAACATCGCGTGCGTTTTCGGGGGCCATTAGCGACACTATTTTCTCTATCTGCAAAATGCCCAAAACACCATTTTCGGCTGATATGTTTCAATCTCTGAAATTTCAATCTCTATATAGGATATTAGGTAATTTTTGTTTGGTTCCTCTGTAGCCAGTGAAGCAGTTAAATATTTTAGCCTGCTCAGTATTTCACATGTTCCTGGTATGGTTTCCCCCCCTGCGTTCTAGAGGGTTCTGGAATGACAGTGGAAGGAAAGACAGGGGGGAAGGCTGAATGTAATGGGGACCCAGCCAATCCCTCGGGAGGTGTGCCAGTAGGTGGTTGGAGAGCCCATAAATGGTCTGAGGCCTCAAGCAGGAGTGAGTGGGCCCTGGGTCCAGTCCTGCAAGAGGAGTCCCCAGCCAAAGGGGGCTCTGCCCCTAAGGGCAGTCTGTTGGTATATTGCTTGAGAATCATTGAGGTCCTAGTTATAGCTTAGCTGGAGGGCCTTTTTCATAGTCTGGTCTGGGATTTCAGTCTGGAGAGTTCACTGAAGAGTACCCAGTGGAAGTTGGAGGAGGGTGTCCAGCCATCCTGTGGTATTTTGTGTTTTATTTCTCCCTCACTGAAGAGTGCCTAGTGGATATCAGAAGAAGGAAACCTATGATCCTGTGGCATTGGGAGTTGTGACCTGAGCTCAGAGCCCTAGTGAGTGTGCTCAGTTCTCTGTTTTTAAAATGGCACTAGTTATCAGTCAGCCAGTGGTGTTTCCTTTGGGAACTCTATCTAATTCCCTTCTTCTTCTTTGTTACATAGTGACAGATCAGTGGCAAGGGAAATGTCTTCTATTTACTCGGTATTCTTAGGGTATCCCATGCCCCCCATCAAAGTTTAACCCCTTGGCATGGGCCGCATGCAAATATGCTGTTGCATATTTGATTGCATTAGTGTGAATACAGCTATGCCGAGAGTTCATGCACAGTTACTGGCGCTAATAACGGCGGTCACATGATCATAAACCCCGCCTCCCGGCATCCTAAACCACTTAAAGGGCTGGGAGGAGCCTGTTCCAAGGGGTTAATCTGCAATAAAAGGATTAAGACATTCTGTTACTGAGCTAGAAAGATAAAAATGCTGAGTGCTTGGCTCTCTCTTTGCATTAAATTTGGGGAAGCAATCAGTTTATCATCAGCGGTTCCTTTGGGGGCATGCTAATAATAGTTCCTAATTGATTTCCTAGAAAGACCTCCCCTATGCCTCTCTTTTGGCAAACTGCAAAGGAAGTCTACATTTTTTTTTATTTAGCACCACAAACTGTTTTAGCTCTGGGAGCAACAGGGATTAAAGATGGCAGATGGAGGTGAATATGGCGAAATACAGATTTTCCTGAACATACCCTTTCATGTCTATGGAATCTTTGGGGAACTTGAAGCCAGAACCAAGATAATAATCTTTTAACAAACTATCACTAGATGATATCTCCCAAAACAAATGTTTATACAATTAAAGAGCAACTAAATGTAAAAATAAAAATGTAACATATTGCAGCCTGCTCATACTTAGATGCAATAACTACACTAGTTTTATTTTTTCAGGATTTTTTTTCCCTCTGGGGATTCTGCCAGTAACACATTTCCTAGGGTGACAATGCTCACTCACCCTAAGCAAAAAAAGACAAGTTTGAAAAAAAAAAAAAAACCTAAGTTTTACTTTCTGCTATAAAACATATCCAATAAAATTTTTTCTTCATCAATTTAGGACAATATTTATTCTGCTACATATTTTTGGTAAAAAAAAAATACCAATATGTGTATATTGATTGGTTTGTGCAATAGCGTCTAAAAACTATGAGATCTTTTTTATTTATTTATTTATTTTTTTTCAAGTAATGGCGGCTATCAGCGACTAATAGTGGGACTGTGATATTACGGCGAACAGTCGGACACTAACTGACACTTTTAACCAGTGATACTAATACAGTGATTGGTGCTAAAAATATGCACTGTCACTGTACTAATGACCCTGGCTGGGAAGGGGTTAACATCAGCGGTGATCAAAGGGTTAACTGTGTTCCTCGCTAGTGTGTTTGTGTACTGTGTGAGGTGCTTTTACTAGGGGGAGACATGGATCCCTTTGCAGGGATGCTTTGCAGGATCCATGCCTCCCCTACTGACAGAATGGTGATCTGCCTTGTTTACATAGGCAGATCACTTTTCTGCTTCTGTGGTGAATGATCGGCGAGTGCCGGCGGATATCTGCAGATCACCTCCTGCTGTGTCTAATCACAGAGTGAGCGGGTCACCAGTGGTGTGTGTGTGCACCCCAGACCCAGAAGTGTCGGATCACATACTAGGTACATGATCTGGAGCAGCAGTGCCACCTTGCCACCGCATAAGTAGGTTATACAGACAGCTAGTGGTTAAATGCAATCAGTGTAAGTAACTGCATTTCATTTATCAGCCTTTTGCAGTCCCCTGTATAGAAGGGATAAAATGTGAGAGGAGGAAGCAGTACAAGAAGACGATCCATGAATGTGCTGTCAAGGAGCATGCTAATAGCAGGAGAGAACAGACTGATGGAGAGATAAGCTCATCACTGTGCTGCTTCTCATTTCACTGTCCAGTCACAGATTGATTCAGGTCCAGGCAACCCGGGCTCAGGGGAAGTGGGTTGAATGAGGACATCTAGCAGAAAAAAAAGTACTGTAGGGGAAATCGCTGCATTGAAGCTGAATATTGCAGAGTAAGGTGGTCTTGTTATATTTTCTTTTAATATCTGGTATTGCTCTGCTTTAACAGACCAACAGGGTAAAAATAAGAGAAAATCATTGTTAGGTTTACCTAACCGTTAAAGAAAATTAAAGACGCACCTAAGTAAACAATTTTTCAAACAATTATAAAAGCTTCTGCACTTTTTTTTTTCTATGTTGCTTGTGTTTGGCTCCATCATGGTCCCACCCCCAATAAAGCAGGTTCATAGAGTATGATGGGACCCTACTAAAAAAACTTTAGCTTGTGGACATGGCATAGCTTAGTTTATCGGATCAACAGCCTTGGTCACTCTATTCACCATATACAGGCCAGCAGTGCACTAGAGAATTTCCTGGGACTGCAAGGCATTCATTTTTACATGGCAGTCCACAGTTTGCCTGATCCTCACCAAGTTTGCAATCTAGTTAATGAATTGACTCTAATCTCATGGGCATTTTTTTTCACTACAACAAATTAACAACTGATGTGTGTCTGTGATAGCTGGCCTTGAATGTTACACTAATTGGGTTCCTTAAAGTGGTATTAAAACATTTATTATATTGCAGCTTACCAATTCTTAGATGTAATGGATGCATTTGTTTCTTTTTTAAGTGCCGGTTCACATATGTGCAGCTGCGGAGATCGCACGTAATATCGGAGCGCACTGCTCCTTCATTACATGCGATCTCCTGTGCGGATGCGAATTCAGCCATACACTTTGTATGGCTGAAATTCGCACTGCACCCGCACCAAAGACGCACAGGAGGCATTTTTTCAGCCGCATCAGAATCGGATCGCACATTTGCGATCAAACTGGGGGTGTCGTTAACATTTAATCGACACCCCCTGCGTATCGCATATGGCAGTGTGAACTGCCAGATGTGCGGATGTGATGCGGGAACAGGCTGCAAATTCGCAGTCTTCCCACATCGCACAAGTGTGAACCGGCACTAAACCTTTTTTCCTTTATTTTCCCCTGGTGATCTGGCCAGTAAGTGTATTTTTTTTTTTTTCAAAAGAACAAGCTGTCCAGCAGATGTAGCAGTTACAGGGATAGGAAAAATCATTTACCACTGCTAGGGGTGCTAACAACGATCACTGAAATGGTCAATAAAACACAGGGGCTCCATAGAGTAAAACAATAAAAATGCTGTTTATTATAAACAGTATAGGAAAGGCACTCACAAATTGCAAAATGAGACAAGCCTGGAAATACAAACTCCGCTTCATCGAGCTGGCGTGTTGACGTCACCACTAGGCTCTGCCCAACGCGTTTCATCATAGGAGTCCCTGCATCTGTCTTTTATGTCTTGGTGTGAATGCCTTGGGTGTAGTTATTGTGCAGGGGTGGACCATCTTAGAGTTTCTCTGACTACCTTTAAAGCGCAGTTAGACTTCTTATATTGTGGGGTCTATCCATTTGGCAAGCAGTTGGCGCATTGTTTGTGGTGGAGGAGCACAGAAGTGATTGAACACAACAAACGTTTGCACTTTCATTGTCACGATTTTGTTGGTTGCTGAATTTTTGTCTTTTCTCATATTTTATATTGTTCACATATGATTTATTATTCACATTTATTCATAACAATTTACATGGATTGGAATATTTAAAGGCACAGTGTAACACACTTGGGTGTTCATACTGTATGTATTTACTCTAATATGGGAAGTGTGTTACTGGCCAGATCACCAAAACAGATGGGAAAAAAGCCTTAAAAAAAGTAATTTAGCCACCACGTCTAAGCTGCAATATATGACATTTTTGGATTTGGGTTTACTACCGCTTTAAGCACACTCTGTTCAGTTTATTCGGCATCCAGTCCCAGCCATCCCCCTTGGATTTTTTTTTTAACTATCTCTGACAAGTGTCTGACTTCACCAGGCTCTCAAAGAGTAGCACTGAAGCCACGGAACTGCTAAACACGCTAGAGCAGCCTCTGTAAGCTGATCTGTGCAATTAAAGAGTAGAACTTAGAAGAAAAAGGCCATTGAAGTGTGATTTGCACAAGCCTGGGGTTGAATAATGCTGCTCATCAGTTATATTTGGAGCTGTCACTTCTTAGAGCACTGTCATCCTACATTAATTTTACTGAAGCTGTTTTGCCTCCCAAATGCCCCCGGGCGCTGATGTTGTAATGTTAATGGAAAGCAAGAAATAAAAGAAATGGCTAATTATATCATATAAATATTGAAAATGCTGTAATGGCTCAATGGGGATATCACACTAATAAGTGCTCGTGAGTTGTTTAAAGCCATGACATTGATTGCAATCAAGACAGTACATAGTACAGTACATTGCAGTATTACAAGGGTCTTCCGGTGCCATTGTATTGCACATCACTTAGACTTCACCAATGTAGATTCATACAAGACATGTATGAATTGTTTTTGCATGAGTTGTTTTTTGAAAGCATAACTCCAACCACAACTAACAAGATAAAGATGGATAGCCCATTAAAAATAAAATAACAAAACCAGCTTTTGCTGCAGCATTCACCTTCAGTCCCGAGATTTCCCCCGTAGTGCTTTTTTCTGCATCTACTTGTCCTCAGTCTGTTGGTCGTTGGACTGTGGTGTATTTTTAATTTTCTTTAAAGGGTACAGTATGTACACCCTAACAGTACATTTCTCTAACTTGGTATATTTTGGTCTTTTAAATCAGAACTACTGTACAGTGAGCTAATAAAAGATAAAATATCAAAACCAGATTTTGCTGCTATATTCCACTTCAGTCCATAGATTTTTCCCCCGCAGTATGTTTTCCTGCTACTAGATGTCCTCAGTGTGATAGTAAGCATTATTCAACCCACTTTCTCTGAGCCCAGGTTGTCTTGGACATGCCCCATGCTGTGACTGGACAGTGAAAGGAGAAGCAGCGTAGTGATGAGCTCATCTCTCTGTCACCCTACTCTCTCCCCCTATCAACATGCCTCTTGTCAGCACATGAACAGATTGGTACCTTTTGCTGCTTCCTCCTCTCCCAGTATGAGCTCTTCTGTACAAGGACTGCAAAAGGCTGATAACAGGTGTCATGCCTCCCGTAGCTGAGCCTAGCATACAGCGGGGTCACCCTGGTAGAAAATGCAGGCTAACCTGAGCTGCGGAGTCTAAGGGCCAATCGGTATTCAACAGAGCTCCTGATGGTGGAGATGGACTGCGGTGCTTGTTGGCGCCAGGTCGCGGTCCTCAGGGTCGCCTCACCATGAGGCGGGAAAGTTTGAATCCAGGAGCGGAGGAGTTTATAGGGATAGACGGAAGGGTATTCAAAGAAAGTCGTAAGGCAAAGGAAATCGAGAGTCAGGAAGGTCGTCAGCCAAAAGGGAAATCGAGAGTCAGGAAGGTCTTCAGCCAAAGCCGGGTCATACACAGAGGAACAAGGAAACAAGAAGATAGCCAGCAGAGATGCACCTAGAAGCACAAACACACGAGCAAAGGACTGCAAGCCAACAGGTGGTATATATAACCTGTGTGCAACCTCATCACTAAGCGATTCCCAGGAAACAGGAGGAAGTGATGAAGCAATCAGAGTCTATAAAAACCAGCAGTCAGTACATGTCCAAGATGGCTGCAGACAGGAAGGAAAGGTAGGACCTTGACAACAGGTCACATTCACGTACTTATACTGCTTATGTTTGAAAAATACATGTATTGACAAATTAAAGGGGTCGTAAAGTCAGAAGGTTTTCTATCTTAATGCAATCATGCATTAAGATAAAAAGCCTTCTGTGTGTAGCAGCTCCCCTCAGCCCCCCAATACTTACCTGAGCCACCTCTCTATTCAGAAATGCCCAAAAATGCCTCAGCTGCCTGGGACTCTCTCTCCTAATTGGCTGAGACACAGTAGCGGCGCCATTGGCTCCTTCTGCTGTCAATCAAATGCAGTTAGCCAATCAGGAGAGAGAGAAGCTGGGCTGAACAACAGCTCCATGTCTGAATGGACACACAGAGATGCGGCTCAGGTGCCCCCATACCAAGCTGCTTGCTCTTGGAGCACTCAACAGGAGGGAGGGGCCAGGACCTCCAGCCAGTGACCCGAGAAGAGGAGGATCTGGGCTGCCCTGTGCAAAACCATTACACAGAGCAGATAAGTATAATATGTTTGTTATTTACGTAATAGAATAAATACAAGACTTTACAATCACTTGAAGGAATAAAAAGTTGCCATTTTTTTGTGTTTTTAAAATCTGCCCTTAATTTAGCTTTAGGAAACCTCCAGCAAGGAAGCCAGAACAGAATATTGAGTTATGTACACTTGTAATTTCTCTTTTATATCATGATAAAGTAAAAAAAAAAAAACATAAGGTTAAAGTGACCCTGTCAATAAATCTAAATAGTTCAAACAGCCATTCAAAACCTTTAAAGTTAAACTCTGGGCAAATCATTATATTCCCATGCAGTGGGGCTGTGCGCACACTGCACACGTTAACTGCTTGTTTTTGTCTAGGGGATTGGAGAGCACAGATAAACCTACCTAATCCTCCAATCATCCAAGCAAAAGACCAGTCCCTGCGGCTCCTGCCCCTTTGCAGTCTAGTAGTCTTGTGCTGTGGACTGTTCCTGATGTCATCACACCCATAAATCTGCTCTGGACATCAAGATGTCAGTTTCACCACTGGATCATGTGGGCAAACTTTTATTTTCCCGTGCAGTAGGGTTGTGCCCTCACTACACACGTTAGCTGCTTGTTTTTGTCTAGGGGATTGG
This sequence comes from Pelophylax lessonae, assembly GCF_965119305.1. Classification (NCBI taxonomy): domain Eukaryota; kingdom Metazoa; phylum Chordata; class Amphibia; order Anura; family Ranidae; genus Pelophylax; species Pelophylax lessonae. The sequence goes on along the minus strand of NC_138777.1, from coordinate 59,672,476 downwards.
AAAGAGGAGATAAACTTAACTAATTCTCTGATTCTCCTAGCAAAAGACCAGTCCCTGTTGCTCCTGCCCCTCTGCAGTCTAGCAGTCTTGCGCTGTAGACTGTTCCTGACATCATCACGCCCATAAACCTGCTCTGGACATCAAGGTGTCAGTTTCACCACTGGATAGTAGGGGAGCACCGTTTGCCGTCTGAGCAAAGGCTATGGGAAGGATAAGGCTTTCTGGTCTCTCCTTGACAAAATTAGCTGTTGCCTATGCAGTGCGGGCACAGACCCACTGCATGAGGAAAAAACTTTCCTGGAGTTCAGCTTTAGAAGAAGACTATGAATACTTACTTTTCCTACTGCGCTCACTACCAGAACGCCACGCCATTTTCATGTGAAGTCCACAGGGAAGCTGATAGTTCGGGAGTATTGATCCACGGTTCTCCCACAGCTCTCACTGGTTCCTTCTCACTGCAGTTAGAACCAATGAGAACTGCAGAGGATTCATGAGATCGACACCCCAGGAAGTATTGGTGTCCTTGCAGACTTCACATGAAGACTTCTTATGAACTTAGTGATGTTCTAACAAGGTAAGTATTTGCAGCCTTCTTTTCTAGGTTTTAATGGCAGGGTTGCTCTAGAGTGAACCCATAGCATATTTGCAGCACATATACATATCATTTTAACAATTACCTGAAGGTCATTTTTAATGTCACATTCTGACCTACTTGTTGTTAGGTATTTTACTTTTTATACTTAATATAGGTATGTAAGTACTCCCTACGGGTTTCACAACAGGAAAACCGACAGACCTTTTTGCATTCTAAAGAAACAGATTTGTCTTAGTATCTCCTATCTCAAATCACTGGGGAAGATAGAGAGTCTTTCTTGATAATTTTATCGATCAGTTGAACAACTGTGATTGAGCTGTATAGAAATGCTGAAGACTTTCATTTGCTTAAGATTGATTTTGAGTAAGTACGATCGATTTCTTCGTAACTAGGCCAATTGAACACAGAAGAATATTTTCCTATTTATATCATCTATATGAATTATATTGCAATGTCACATGTATAGTTTGTTTAGTTATATTTTCCCATCTGTTGTTTATCTATAAAATAAAGTTAATCATTTTATTTTTCTCACCCAAACCTAGAAAATATTTGCAGTGTGTTATGGATCTGATGTATCAAATATCAAATGTACTGTATGTCTTATGAATAAGAATAATGGCTCATTCCCACTTTGTGCAGTGAGGCCCTGTGCACACCTGAGATTTTTTCAGCTTGTAAAACGCTCATCTCTGAAGTCTCAAAACACCCAACAAGAAAAATCCCATTAATTTCAATGGCCCCTGTTCACATATGAGCATTTTGTCACCTGAAGCAAATCCCCTGAAGCTCACAAAAAAGCATTAGCTTCTTTTTTTGCAGATTACAAGCGTTTTTGTTAGATGTCAATGCCTGCCTCCAAACACCTATAAAAAAGGCCTGAAAAAGGACCTGAAAAACACAAAAAAAAAAAAAAAAAACATCTGAAAACTATACGCTCAGGTGTGAATGGGGCCTGACTGGCGGCATTTTTCTGTGCTTGACTAACTCCAGTCACTGCAAGGGCATACAGTATAGAAAATTATTGTTTTCCTTGTGCCCTGTTTATACTAAAATGCTGCCTTCAGGTGGGTTGTATTTTTATGCACCTGAAGCCACTGTCTGTTTTTTTGCATTGGAATGAATAAAATGTGATTTTAACATTTCAACAAAAAAAAAAAAGGTAACTGCTGACTGGATCGTTTTAGGATACAACTCGCGTGGGCTAGCTTCAAATCCATAAAATAATTTGATCGTCGACTTTCCTGCCATTTTTCCCTTTTTCCGGGCCTTGGCATTCCTGACACACAGTTGGGGGACAAGATTCCATGGGACCTATGCTCACCTGGTGGGTTTTGATCATGCATAACAATGTGTCAGAGCTTGGCTCGCAGCAGCTCTCTTCTCTGTGCTCAGGCTGCTCAGCTGTTGGTTATTGTCAGCACTCATTGTTTCCGCAGTGGCTCACCTGGTTATCATTATCTGGTTGTCAGTCCCACCTACAGCCAGCCCCTTCGGGCTATTTAAGTTGCCTTAATCATTCCATTCTTGCCTTCCCCTTGTCAACATATCTGGAGTTTCTATTCTGTGTTCCTGTGAAAGACTTTGCCCGGCTGACGTCCCTTCTGGTTCATGATTCTGTTCCTCCGCCTTCTGCCTATGCTGATTTCTGGTTTCTTGATCACTGGCTCATCTGAATTCCTGTTTTGGCTTCCAACTCCTGGCTTATGTTTTGACTAAATTTACTGATCTGTACCATTTTTTGGTACAATTTTACTACATTTTCTGTCTCAGTCGGATTCATGGTTCCTAAAACAATGTCTGATTATGGTTTTTGTATATTTTTGTCTTTTGAATTTTTGTGTATTGTTTTTCTTTGTTTGGTACCATCCCTTACATGCATTTCCTGAAGAAGCCAGGACGGCCAAACATGTAGAAGGATAAGTGTAAAGCGATCTTTATTTTTATAGTTTTTCATCAACTCATGGATAAATGAATATGTCTATGTTTTTAATGATTTTTGAAAATACAAATATGTTATTTTAACAGTAGTATGTTTAGTAACAGCTTTGCACCTCTAAAATCCAATTCTTTCAATTTTCCCACCAGTAATTTGATCGACATGACTATCTGTAATGTTTTTCATATACTTTTTGCTTAGTTTGCTTGCTTAGGGTTATCTCTGTATTTTCCTTAAAAAATGTTTCATTTTCCTTTATTGTTTGATCAACAGGGTATTATTCATTAAAAATGATTAAATGCTCTCCTGCCTTTTCTTAATTATCACAAGTAGATTTAGCAATAGGCAGTCTTTGTTGGATATCTTTTTAGAGCTATTTAAACTTGTTAAAATACTTGAGGGACATTAAAATTAATCAACTTCACCTCAGATAAAGCTTACAGATGTCTTTTTATTGATAAATCGTGCAGCAGAGGAAAGAGCTATGACGTGCAAGGGGGACTCTTTCTGGTGTGTCAATTTCCTAGCAAGTTCAGAGGCAACTCTTTGGAATTTGGAAGAAAAAATTATGCAAGTTAGAACCTTAAATTCTTGATTTCTCTGTGCTTTTACTTGTATTTTTTTTTTTAAGTTGGTGGCAGAATTTTTGTAAATATTCCAACAACACCCACCATAAAAAAAGGCATTTTAAATGTACCAATGTTGAAGAATATATACCAAATGCATATCTGTACTTATAATCAAAATCTTTTATTATTCCTTTATAAAATGTTCCAAATTTCATAAAACAAACATCCAGAGTAAATATTAGATCTTGACATCTGATATCAAACAATGTCATGTGGAAATTCAGGCTGAACTAATATTTGCTTCAACACCCTATTCCTTTTGCATTGGTGACACCTCTATTTCTTCAGCATTGGGTAGTTGACAATGCGCATATACAAACTAATTTGGTCTATAAATGTAATAGAATGCAAGCAAGTGGATAACATTTGTATTCAAGGGTCATAATTTATTCATAAATGATCTAGAGGAGGGGATATTGAGTAAAATCTCAGTATTTGCGGATGATACTAAACCGAGCATGCCAATATCTTCTGGGCAGGATGTGGAAACCTTACAAGCGGACCTGAACAAAATAATGGGGTGGGCAACTACATGGCAGATAAGGTTTAATGTTGAAAAATGTAAAGTAATGCACCTGGGTGCAAGAAAGCAAGCTACTCACTAGGGGGGGGGAACCTCTGGGTGAGTCTAGGATGGAAAAGGACCTGGGGGTACTGGTAGACAACAGGCTTGGCAGTGGCATGCAATGCCAAGCCGCTGCAAGCAAAGCCAACAGAATACTGGGATGTATAAAAAAGGGGATTAACTCCAGAAATAAAGAGATTATTCTCCCACTCTACAAGACTCTGATCTGGCCACATCTGGAGTATGCTGTCCAGTTCTGGGCACCGGTCCTCAGGAAGGATGTGCTGGAACTAAAGAAAGAGTCCAGAGAAGGGCAACAAAAATAATTTGGGGAATGGAGGACATCAGCTATGAGGAAAGGCTACAAGCACTGAACTTATTCTCTCTGGAAAAGAGACGATTGAGGGGGGATATGATATCAATGTACAAATATTGTACTGGCAACCCTAGCATATGGAAAAACCTATTCAGAGAAAGGAATTACAATAAGACACGTGGCCACTCACTAAAACTAGAGGAAAGGCAGTTTAACCTTAAAATACGCAGGGGGTTCTTCACTGTGAGAGCAGTAAGGATGTGGAATTCTCTTCCGCAAACAGTGGTATCAGCAGGGAACATTGATAGTTTAAAAAAAACTATTAGATGGGCACCTTAAAGACCACAACATACAGGGGTATACAATGTACGGTTAGCAGCAAACACACACACACATCATAGGTTGAACTGGATGGACTGGTGTCTTTTTTCAACCTCACTAACTATGTAACTAACTATGTAACTAACTATAAAAATACCCATAAGAGATGGAGAGGGAAAATGGAAAGTTGAACATCATTGACATCGACAAATTCACATCTTCCGGTATTCTACTAGGCCACCTGGCCTGCAGGGGAGCCCCTAAAAAGACCCACCCCTCCTGGCACACAAATAGGTTTATAAATTTCAAGAGAATGGATAAAAGAAGAGACCCTTCAATGTTGCCAATAGTGAGTGACCCTAGGTGGACCCATCACATATTTTTCTGGCCCACTGCCTTTCAATGTGCATGGCTAGTTTCTTGGTTGGGCTCCCCTCTATTAATTTTATAGACCAACTGAATTTGTATATGCACATTGTCAACTACACAATCCTAAAGAAACGGTGGTGTCACTATGAAACATATTGAGAATAGGGCGTTGAAGCAAATATTAGTTAATATCTGGATTTGTACATAGCAATATTTGGTGTCAGATGTCAAGATCTTACATATACTCTAGATGTATGTTTTAAAAAATTGAAACAGTTTATCAAAGAATAATAACGGATTTTGATTTTAGGTACATGTATAACTTTGGTATCATTAAGACAATGGGGAGGTACTCCTATGCCACATCTGTAAACACACTTAGATCAAAAATAGGAAAATGGGGCCGGACTTTAAAGGCAAAAAAGAACACATAACATAGATACAATCTATATTTTTATTGATATACAAATTTCCTAACAAATCACAGAAAGTGCAATGCTTAAAAAAATATTCAAATACAAGTGAAATAAATGGTTATAATGCCCAGCTGTAAACAGGAATGTTGTTACATGCTATCAGGTATGTGGACCTCTATGCGTCAATGAGTTTTGCTGATCTGCTTCTTCAGGACTACACGAAAATGGGAGAATGGACACTGATTGCACTCGCCTTAATGACAGGATGCATACAAAGTCATCTCCCTAGGTGGGCACTGGAACAAAAAGAAAGCAGGTCAAAATTGTCCCAAACTAGGTAACCCAAATTAGATGTTGTTTTAGGGGTCCCAAAAGACCAGTATGATGTGTAGTAAGAACATCAGTCTCCTTAGGATGTTCTTACTACACATCATACTGGTCTTTTGCGACCCCTAAAACAATTACATCTGGAAGATAGTGTCCTGGCTCCTTTTGTACACTTTTATACCCAGTTACTTACGACTAGGATTACCATACAGTACCTTTTAAAATCTTAATTGGGAGCACTGTTAGCTCTTATATCCAATATCTGTCTGCAACCAGTACCATCTTTGTTATAGCTGGGGCCTGTGGTTCTCTGCACTGGCTTATTTGCCCATCATATAACTTGGGTGGTAGTAGTAGTAGTGTGGGACAAGTTTGGCCTGTTTTCTTTTTGCTCCAGTGCCCGCCCCGGGAGACTGCGTTGTATACATCCTATCATCCAGGCGAGTGCAGTGTCCTTTCTCCCCTTTAGTGTGTCCTGAGGAAGCAGATCAGTGAAACACGTTGACGCACAGGGATTCGCTCACCTGATAGAATGTAACAACATTCATGTTTACAACTGTGTGTGTTATAGCCATTGATTGCATTTGGATGGAAATATTTTTTAAACATTGCACTGTATGTGATTTTTTATAAAATTTGTATGTCAATAAAAATATAGATTGTAGCTATGTTATGAATTCCATTTTGCCTTTAAAGTCCGGCACCATTTTTTTACATTTAAAGTTCCTTATTTTTTGCAGGGTGCTGTAGTTATATTACTTTTTGGAGAGCTGAAAATATTCTGCTGCAGACTTAAAATCCCTTTGTCCCTCTGACCCTGGGTGCAAGTTCCCTACAGACGATAGCTAAGAATGCTCCACTTACTCATCCATAATAAAGCAGGGGAGCTGATCACCATGGTAAAAGCCAGGAAGTACATTTTATGAACAATCCAAAGCATTATTACACCACCCTACAGCTTCAAAGTCCTTTTGGGTTTTGCTGCCACATGGAGCCTATGAATAAAGTCCATGCAGGAGTGAAACGCGCTAGCCTTTGAAGCTGTATGGTGTAATTATGCTTTGGATAATTCAATAAACGTATTTCCTGACGTTTACCATGGTGAACAGCTCCTCCGCTTTGTTATGGATGAGTATGTAAAGCATATACATACAGTACATACTTTTTTGGGATGGTTCTTTTGAGAAAGTAATGAGGTTCTGACTCAGATTCCACTTCTGCTATTCTTATACCAGTAATAGAAAATGCAGGCCTGGGCACAACACCCACCTTTATGGAGTACATCCATACAAATACATTTATTTTGTGCTTACGGCCATCAGCACACCCTTCTTATTATGATAAAATAATATTTAGTCAATATTATGTCATACATATATATGATTAAGATTTTTTTGGTGATAGCTCCGGAAAATCTTTCCGAAGAATTTATTTACAAGAGATTCTCGAACCTCTTAGCTGAGATCCACTTCATCTAGTGCAGATAAATGCTTTCCCCATCCCTTCAGCCTCTGCTATAATATATTCTGTGCTGCTGGTGAAACCATCCGAGAATTGATTATCTTCCATAGAACACCGCAATCTATAACAATAACCGCAGTTAAACTGTAGTACTATTTGCAAGGCTAATCACATCATTTCTCATACAACATACATTGTAGAGAGCAGTTAATGCTCATGTTTACATTCCGTGACTTTATAGTATTTGAAGTGAGTTATAATCTAGCATATTGCCACTATTAAGGGTCGGAAAGAACAGCAGGAATTGCCCTGTGTAAATTTGAGTAGATTTATACTTGTATAAATATATACATATCTATATATTCTCAACAGCAGGTTCTGGTGCTAGATTCCCGAGGCTGGTATCATTCAATGCAGAGGAGCAGATCTTTGGCACAGTGGATCCTGGCACAGGACAGGTAAGTGTTCAAACATGAATTAAGTTCTGGAAGGTTACTGACAGATTTATAGGGTTAGCGGTACAGGGAGGGTTGGTGTTAAAATTACAGGGAGGGTAAATGTGTTAAGTTAGTGTTAAAGGGTAACGCCACTTTCGTGGGGAAGAAAAATTGCAAATAAAGAAAAAAATATATAGTGTATACATTTGCGACACAAATCAATTGAATGTTGTTAAAAATTACTTTTCCTATTCAGTCTGCAGCCGTAGTCATTTTCTGAAAATGCAATGTAATATGGCTACCTGGAGCTGTTCTCTAAAAAGAATGTATACTGACCACACCCCAGAAACATCATTTTCTGCTTCTGTGATTGGCTCACCAATTTTCCCAGAAGTCTGCCTAAGATACAAGTCAGATTTCAGGCATCCACTGCAACAAATATGTAATTTTTGGTGACCTACTCCCAATAGAAAATCACATTTAAAGGGTTGCAGGCCCAGAAGATTTCCTCATCAGTGCTCTGCAGATGCACAGCTGATTGATAATTGTGAAACCACTCCTATTAGACCCTATCAGCACAAAGGCACAGAGGAACAAACATTGATTTCTTCAGAATAACAAAAGGTAGGAATCTGCAACAAAGTTTGTTACAATCCTTGTAATGTACAGAGATCACCCGGAGGGGAATGTTTTTTTCTCAACAAAAGTTACGCTTTAAGTGTTAGTGTTAAGTTAGTGTTAAGGTTACAGGGAGTCAGTGTTACGGTTACAGAGAGGGATAGTGTATAGATTAAAGAAAGGATTAGTGTTAGTGTAAAAGTTCTAGAGAGGGTTAGTGTAAGGATTAGAGGGGGTTAATATACAAACATGGATTAGGTAGGGTTTTTGGCAGGTATATAGGGTGTATTAGTGTAAGGTTAAATGGAGGGTTGGTCATAGAATTACAAGGAGGGTTTGTGCTAGGGTTGATGGTCAAAAGGAGGGCAAGTGTTAAGGTTACAGGGAATCAGTGTTAGGGTCACAGGGAGTGTATAGGTTCAAGTGAGAGCCAGTGTTAGTGTAAGGTCCCCTTCACACCATGGGTTCATTTAGGTCTACCTGTCAGTTTTTCAGGGGGACCTGATTAGACCTTCCGTTCGCTCTTATGGACCCGCGGATGTAAACTGATTTGTGTCCATATACCCCCGCCTACCTCCAATGTGATCTGGCCCGCTAAAAAAATTGGAAGGAGATTTGTCTCCCTCCATCTGGGTGGATCAGAGGGCAGTTGAGTGTAAATGGATAGCGGAGTCTATTTAGTCCATTTAGCCCATCAATAGGGGTCGGTCCATGTCCGCTCTGCATACTGCAAGCTAAGTGGACATGGGACTGTCATCTGCCTGCTCTGCTCAGCAGAGGAGTGGTAGACAGAAACAGCAGTACACTGGTAATCCCAGTGAATGACTGTGCGGGGGGTGGGGGCTTGTAAGGAGTGATCTGATCATTGGAGGAGAGCAGCACAGCTAGAAAACTAACCACACTGGGCTCTCATGCTGGCTAGGGATTTCACATCCTCCTAAATATATTGCATGTTGATTTGTCTGATTTACAAAGAATTAATTTAGAAATGTTAGGCGATCATTAGTCATGAAATATAGGATTGTTTACAGTTCAGAAAAAAAAATGCAGGCATATATTTAGGTGAATATATATATATACAGTATCTCACAAAAGTGAGTACACCCCTCACATTCTTGTAAATATTTTACTATATTTATTATACTTTATTATATCTTTTCATGTGACAACACTGAAGAAATTACACTTTGCTACAATGTAAAGTGTACAGCTTGTATAAAGCTTGAACTCAACACACAGCCATTAATGTCTTAACCGCTGGCAACAAAAGTGAGTACACCAATAAAAGTAAAAATGTCTAAATTGGGCCCAAAGTCCTCTTCCACTCCTCCATGACAACATCACAGAGCTGGTGGATGCGCTCCTCCACCTTCTGTTTGAGGATGTCCCACAGATGCTCAATAGGGTTTAGGTCTGGAGACATGCTTGGCCTGTCCATCACCTTTACCCTCAGCTTCTTTAGCAAGGCAATGGTCGTCTTGGAGGTGTGTTTGGGGTCGTTATCATGTTGAAATACTGCCCTGCGGCCCAGTCTCCGAAAGGGAGGGGATCATTCTCTGCTTCAGTATGTCGCAGTACATATTGCCATTCATGATTCCCTCAATGAACTGTAGCTCCCCGGTGGTGACAGCACTCATGCAGCCCCAGACCAGGACACTCCCACTACCATGCTTAACTGTAGGCAAGACACACTTGTCTTTGTACTCCTCACCTGATTGCTGCCACACACGCTTGACACCATCTGAACCAAATAAGTTATCTTGGTCTCATCAGACCACAGGACATGGTTCCAGTAATCCAGGTCCTTAGTCTGCTTGTCTTCAGAAAACTGTTTGCGGGCTTTCTTGTGGATCATGTTTAGAAGAGTCTTCCTTCTGGGATGATAGCCATGCAGACCAATTTGATGCAGTGTGCGGCGTATGGTCTGAGCACTAACAGACTGACCCCCATCCTTTTAACCTCTGCAACAATGCTGGCAGCACTCATGCATCTATTTCCCAAAGACAACCTCTGGATTTGACGCTGAGCACGTGCACTCAACTCCTTTGGTTGACCATGGGGAGGCCTGTTCTGAGTGGAACCTCTTTTGTTAAACCACTGTATGGTCTTGGCCACCATTCTGCAGCTCAGTTTCGGGGTCTTGGCAATCTTCCTATAGTCTAGGCATCTTTAGGTAGAGCAACAATTATTTTTTTTCAGATCCTCAGAGAGTTCTCTGCCATGAGGTGCCATGTTGAACTTCCAGTGACCAGTATGAGAGAGTGAGAGCGATAACACCAAATTTAACACACCTGCTCCCCATTCACACCTGAGACATTGTAACATAAACGAGTCACATGACACCGGGGAGGAAAAATGGCTAGTTGGGCCCAATGTGGGCATTTTCACTTAGGGGTGTACTTACTTTTGTTGCCAGCGGTTTAGGCATTAATGACTGTGTTTTGAGTTATTTTGAGGGGACAGAAAATTTACACTGTTATACAAGCTGTACACTCACTACTTTACATTGTAGCAAAGTGTCATTTCTTCAGTGTTGTCACAATAAAAGATATAATAAAATATTTACAAAAATGTGAGGGGTGTACTCACTTTTGTGAGATACTGTATACGTATATATACATATAAATATGTATATATATTGAGTTTGGGGGTAACTAAACTTAAGCAGAAGGTGCATTTACAATGGGTTGTGCCCGTCCAAAACTGAATTTTAGGGCATGGCAGGCCACTTTTATTTAATAAACTGCTGCTCCTCTTACCAGTCCATTTGAGTGTTTTGTCCAGCTCTCCTGCAACACTTGGCTCTCTAGCCTTTAGTCACAGCGCCCCACTGCATGGCCCACCTCTGGCCCAAGGATTGGGGTTCTCCTAACACCCCTGATAGGAGCCAACCTGACTCCTGGAACTGAGAAAAGCTGTCTCCTGGCTGGGCCCTAATCCCTCGATGAAATCCTCTGTCTCTTAGCTTTTGGTTGGGCCCTCTGACCCCTCAATGAGACTTCTGTCTTGGGGTTTCTGGCTGGGGCCCCCTGACCCAGGTTGAGACCTTCCATATCCCACACTGGAAGTAGTCTCCAACATAGAACCACAACATGATGCTGCCACTGCCATGTTTCACGGTGGGGTTGGTGTGTTCAGGGTGATGTGAAGTATTCGTTTTCCGCCATACATAGCGTTTTGCTTTTAGGCCAAAAAGTTTGAGTTTGGTCTCATCTGACTAGAACACCTTCTTCCACATATTTGCCGTGTCCCTCCCATGGATCCTCACAAACTGCAAACGGGAATTCCTTTGGCTTTCTTTCAACAACGGCTTTCTTCTTGCCACTCTTCCATAAAGGGCAGATTTGTGGAGAGCTTGACTAATAGTTGTCCTGTGGAGAGATTCTCCCACCTGAGCTGTGGATTTCTGCATGTCTTCCCATGGGCCTCTTGGCTGCTTCTCTGGTTAACCTCCCTGGCGGTATGACTCTTTTGGATTTTAGGTGCTGAAAGTGGTACCATTATTTTGCATGTAATTCTTGTGAATGAGCAGCCCAAACCAACTGTATACATTTAATATATATATATATATATATATATATATATATATATATATATATATATATATATATATACATATATATATATATATATATATATATATATATATACATATATATATATATATATATATATATATACATATATATATATATATATATATATATATATATATATATATATATATATACATAAAAAGTACAGGAAAAGGGCACTGGGAGAGAAAACTAATGTGATTTTTTTTGTTTTGAATGGTATCAGTGTGTTTGGTGTGTTTTTACATTTGAATTTGCCGCCGGTTCCACCCCCCTGCGAACGTCACATTGCAGGAGGCGGAAGCCGGGGCACGGAGAGGATCGGGAGGAAGATCCGCCGCGAGACACCGCCGGGACACATCGCTGGATCCCGGTGACAAGGTAAGTAACCCCGGTTTCAGGATCCAGCGATGCTTCTGGCAGTACCCCGAGTGTGGCTCGGGGTTACCGCTTTTGGCTCTGAAATTTAGCGCCGAGCCACGCTCGGGAATACCGCTAAGAAGGTTAATGCTCTCCTTGCCTGTCCTGTCAGTTTAGGTGGACGGCCATGTCTTGGTAGGTTTGCAGTTGTGCCATACTCTTTCCATATTCGGATGATGAATTGAACAGTGCTCTGTGGGTTGTTCAAAGCTTGGGATGTTTTTTCATAACCTAACCCTGCTTTAAACTTCTCCACAACTTTATGCCTGACCTGTCTGGTGTGTTCCTTGGCCTTCATGATGCTATTTGTTCACTAAGGTTCTTTAACAAACCTCTGAGGGCTCCACAGAATTTATACTGATATTAAATTACACACAGGTAGACTCTAGGTACCAATTAGGTGACTTCTAAAGGCAATTGGTTCCACTAGATTTTAGTTAGGGGGTATCAGAGTAAAGAGGGCTGAATAATAATGCATGCCATACTTTTCAGAATTTTTTCATTTTACAACCATTTATCATTTTTCTTGCACTTCACAAATATGTGAAACTTTGTGTTAGTCTATCACATAAAATCCCAATAAAATACATTTACATTTTTTGGTTGTAACATGAAAAAATGTGAAAAAAAAATTCAAAGGGTATGAATACTTTCTCAAGGCACTGTGCATATATATATATATATATATATATATATATATATATGTTTTTTTTTTTTCTTGCACCCAAAGGAGGTTATGAATAAAATGTCCCTGCTAGAGTCACCAATGCACACACCTCACACAGTTATGAATAGTGACCTAGCTTGTTAGGGATGGTGGCCTTATTCGAATCTGCTACCCAGTGGCCTACCCAGCCATTTTGAAGAACCACCATTGTTTCTCCAGGGTACACACTGTGAAATAGAAATTTCACATTCTGCACATTTTTTCTCTCCATTTAGTAAATAACACCTAAACCATAAGCATTTTTAGGCACTCCCAAGCTATTCTCTGTTTTTCCAACATTTAAGTTCAGAAATCCAGACATTTGATAGCCGAAGAAAACCAACAGGGTGAGCTGGTTTCCCTATTAACCTTTCTTTCTGAGGGCATCGTGTTATTCCTGGTTCACAAGCCATTCTTAGGACAGCGCTGACTTTCTCCCAGGCACTTTTTCTACAGTGTGAGTTTTTAATCTGCATCGCCGAACGCCTTTTCCAAGTAGCTTAGAAAGCTTGGCGCTGCTGCGTGTTCCGGCTCATGGCTTCATGAAAAAAATCCAATCATATTGTACTAAGCTGTAGTTCCATTGAAACGTGTAGCCTCTCTGTGTTCCATGTCACTTATATTATTCATGTGACAGTATTAGAAGGTTTTGCTTGGAGAGAGAGAGAAAGAGAGAGAAGGAAAGAAAGGACATTTCTCCTGGATTGTCATAATTACAGAAGGATAAGATTCCCATCGTTCACCACTCTGAACTAATTTCAGCACTAGGTCCAAAGATGTATTTTCATTGAATAAATCTCAAAATAAGTGATGATGGATTATTTTATGTAATCACTTAAGTGCCAGCCTGTATTACCCCTTCCTTAACTAGCAATTTTTAGTATCCAGTGCTGTTATAGTTTGACTGACATCTACTTACCCATGTACCACTGTACTCAAATACATTAAAAATGCCAGGAAAATGCGGACCCCCCCCCCCCCCCCAAAAAAAACACCCCTTTTTGGAAAGTAGATACCTCGAAGTGATCTCATTTTTACCACAGATTTTGTCGTATTGAGGTGGTTAAAATATGAAGCTGTGTGGCATGCTCCCAGAACAAACAGAGGTACACATATATGCGGCCTCATGGAAAAAGACCCACTGTAGTAACATATATGTGTACAAGCTAAGGGAAAGGGTTAACCACTTCCTTAGGTTGTTTAAGCCCCGGAAGATTTTACCCCCTTCCTGACCAGGGCCTATTTTGCGATTCGGCACTGCGTGACTTTAACGGACAATTGCGCGGTCGTGCGACGCTGTACTTAAACTAATTTGACGTCCTTTTTTTCCCACAAACAGAGCTTTCTTTTGGTGGTATTTGATCACCTGTGCGATTTTTACTTTTTGCGCTATAAACAAATAAAGAGCGTCAATTTTGCAAAAATAACAATATTTTTCACATTTTTTTATATGAAATTCCCCCCCCAAAGAGAGAAAAAATTGCAAAAAGCATGTTTTGATTGGTTTGCGCAAAAGTTATTGCGTTTACTAACTAAGGGAAAGATTTTTGTCATTTTTGTTGGTTTTTTTTTTAACGCGTAATGGCGGCGATCTGCGATTTATTTTGTGGTACTGCGACATTGCAGCGGACAGATCGGACCCTTGACTGACATTTTTGAAACTTTTGGGGTTACCAGTGACATTACTACAGTAATCAGTGCTATACATTTGCACTGTTACTGTAAAATGACACTGGCAGTGAAGGGGTTAACTTTTTTGAGAGGGAGGGGTTATGTGTGTCCCTAGGGGCATGATTCTAACTGTGATTGGCTGTGGCCTGAGGTGTATAAACAGTGATCAACGGTCCTACATAGTAGAACCGTATGATCACTATTCTTACACAGGGGAGAATGACAGACGGCTTGTTTACATTAGCCGCCTGCCTTTCTCCTGCTCTAACGGACGATCCCGAGTGACCGGCGGACATCGGGTCCGCTGGGCACATGCGCGGGGGGGGTCCGTGATTGGGCGGGAGCGGGAGCACGCCTCCGGCGGCGCGCACTTGCTCCCTAGACCCTCACAGGCTAGCGACGTAGCCCTACGTCGCTTTGCCTGTGAGGGGCTGACCGCTGACGTAAATCGTCGTGCGGCGGTTGGCAAGCGGTTAAAATGTCCTCAACTTGAAGTGGTTATAGCTGCAGCTGCAAATTATTGAGTTTGGATGTTTTCAGTGAAGGGTACAAAGCTACAGCATACGAAGACATTTTAGACAAATGTGTGCTTCCAACTTTGTAGCAATAGTTTATAAAAGGTCCTTTTCCAACCCAGAATGACAGTGCCCCTGTGTACAAAGCCAGCTCCATATATACATAGCTTACTGAGTTTGGTGTGGAGAAACCTGAATGGTCTGCGCAGAGCCTTGAACTCAACCCTTCTAAAAAGTAGTTGGAAAAAATAGGAACAGCGGTTGTGAGCCAGGTCTTTTCATCCAACATCCCATATGATCTTCCGACTGATTGGGCTCAAATTCTCACAGACATAATCCAATATCTTGTGGAAATCCTCCTCAGAAGAGTGGAGGCTATTATAGCTGCAAAGAAGTGCCCCCTCCATGTTAATGGCCATGGTTTGGAATGGGATGTCAAACACGTTCAACTAGTTGGAATGGTCAGGTGTGCACAAATAGTTGTAGGTTGCTTCATACACAAAATAGTTAAAACATCCAGCAGTGACAATGAAACCTATTTGTAACAGCTTTGAGGAGCTAGTAGAGCTTGGCTTTCTCTGAAAAATAAAGGAGAGTGTAGTTCCAAATGCTTAAATGTCAGTGGTGGACAGCGTCACCAAGGGGCCCCAGTAACAGAACTATTTTTGTGGTTGCCATTCCACCACTGTCCAAGTAGAAGCATGTATTCACTTTTTATTTGATTGACAGCTAGAGAGAAGTGGGCCATATCCACAGTTTAGCATGCATCTGAGCCACATCTACTAGAAATGGGCTCCTACATCCCAGAGCGCAGCACAATCTACACGAAAAGGTACGTCTGTCTCTAATGAATGTTTCAAGAACAGTTCTGGGTAGACCGACCCTTTATTTTAGGGGTCTGCAAACTTTCTAAAAAAAGGGCCAGTTTATTGTCCTTCAGACTTAACCTCCTTAGCGGTAATCCCGAGCGTGACTCGGGGTTGGTTTTTCATATCAGGAGCGGTAACCCCGAGCCACGCTCGGGGTGGATTGCAGAGAGCGCAGCGGTGTTCTCTTACCTTCTCCTGGCGATCCAGCGATGATCTCTCATTGCTGTGACCGCCAGCCGAGAGTCCCGCCGCTCCTCCGTCCCTCCGTCGCTCTGATCACTTCCTAGTTCCGTTCCCTGCAGCAGCAATGCTGCATGGGAGCGGAACTAGGGAGGGAAATTCAAAAGAAAAAACGTTGCACAAAACACAAAACACATTTTATATTATATATATATATGCACACACACATATATCTATATATAATATATAATGCATGAATTATAATCTAATCAATAATATAATTTTATTATATATATTATATATTAAATAATAAAATAATATTATTGATTCGATTATAATTCACGTGTTTGTGTTTCAAATTTATCACATCTGGGATGTCTACTAAACTCTTGATTTGGTCAGGTTTAAGTCAGTAATTACTAAGAATTGTAGGCCTATAATACATAACGCCAAATTTCCATGAAAAGAATTGTACCGCTTTTGGTATGTAATTCCTGACATAATCATACCGCCAGGGAGGTTAAGGGGGGCCGGACTGTGGCCATTGGTAGTTGAAGAGGTCCCGATGTCAGTGGGAATAAACAATGCTCCACCTTTGGTGTCATTGGGAGGAGTTGTGCCCCCAACTTTGGTGATACTGGGAGGAATTCTGCCCCATCGTTGGGGTCAAAGGGAGGAATTCTGCCCTTTTATTAGTGTCAGTGGGGGGAATTATGCCCCATTGTTGGTATCAGTGGATGAAAATAGTGCCCCAAGGGCCGAATAAACGCGAGCAAAGGGCCACATCTGGCCCCCAGGATGCAATTTGAAGGTAACTGCGTTATTTCATTGTTCTATAATCTGTCTGACGTTTCATATGGTGCTATAAAGTGCATTCCTTTGTGTATGATTATAGATCTTTGTGCTGTTATACTAAATGCCTTCAATGAGTTTTCCAAATAAAAGATTGACAATAAAATGTACATTCAACTGTGTCTAT
The DNA here is from genome assembly GCF_965119305.1 of Pelophylax lessonae. Lineage (NCBI taxonomy): Eukaryota > Metazoa > Chordata > Amphibia > Anura > Ranidae > Pelophylax > Pelophylax lessonae. The sequence goes on along the minus strand of NC_138777.1, from coordinate 59,655,568 downwards.
TGTACCTTTTTTTTATTCTATGACAAATGTGCATTTTCTATTCTGCTAGTCCATCATTTAGAATTTGTTTTGCAGAATAATATCAAGAGCAGAAGGTAACATGCCCATAAACAATATCTGTTTCTCCAGAACCACAAAAATAAAAAGTTTTTGTAAAACAGGATGACATGTACTCTGCTCCCTTTCATGCCGTGGCTGTTACCAGTTACATCTTTTTACATTTTGGAAGCAGGCTATTATTTTATCTTGTCTTGGCCTTGCAATGCTTGATAGGAGAAAAGGCTTCCGCAACACAAACTAACACGCTGTAAGGTCTTCAAAGTGATAGTTCCGCAGCTAAGCTGAATTCAAACACATACCTCTTTTAAAATGCTTCCCGTCATATTCTGGATGTTAGCTGTGAAGAAAATGTATTATGTCACAATATTCTAATAATTCACTTGTTGCTTTTTATGTTTTATACGTTTTTTTATGTTAGCAGATACTTAGTGCCGGTTCACACTAACGCGGCACGACTTCGGGGGCGACCTGTGAAGTCGCGTGCACCACGACTTTGGCGCGACTTGCACGGACATCATATAATGAATGTCTATGCAAGTCGCTCCAGATCGCCCCGAAGTAGTACAGGAACCTTTTTCTAAGTCGGAGCGACTTGTGTCGCTCCTATTAGAACGGTTCCTGTAGCACACAATGGACCGCGACTTGTCAGGCTGACAAGTCGCCTGACAAGTCGCGGTAGTGTGAATGGACACTTAGTCAAAAGTTTTGATGATGAGGAAAAGGTTCTTAATGTGTATGTCCAAGTATTACTAACATGTAATCCCAACCTCCCTCTTCCCATAGAGCGTTTACCTTGTTTCGGTTATGAAACACAGCTTTTATAACTCCCTATGACAATATGACCAGGCTTGTAAAATTCTTATAGAGGCAGCTGCTGGGAGCCCTGTTTCTATTGATGTAGGTATGCCCCCAGATCTACATGGCACAAGAGCCCTCACAGTGTGTGAATAGGCTATTGGGAGACAAGGCAGCTTCACTGTGGGAAAATCAATCAACATGTGCATGTTGAGTGGGACAGAAAGGGGTGGAGGATAAGCAGAGTTCTGTTAGGTAGCACACCTGTCAAGCAGGGATCACAATACTGCTTGGTATTTCAGTTCAGCGCACACAGGAATTTAGGAGCAAATTAGGAACTAGGTTTCTGAAACATCAAAGGGTATTTTTCTATTGCAGCATCTTAAACTTGGGGAAATAAGGGAAATATGCATGTATTGGAGATATGTACTAACACTGTGTGTTTTTGCCTGAGGAACACTTTAAGGGCTCTTTCACACGGGCGATCCGATCAGATCCGCCTGTCAGTTTTTTAGGTGGATCTGATCGGATCCTCCATGCAGCTCTATGGGGCAGCGGGTGTCAGCGGAGACACCTCCGCTGACACCCGCTGCCATCCGTATCCGATCCTGTCCGTGAAATCCGGACGGATGGAAACCCTATTTTTCCATCCGTCCAGGGATCTAATCGGATGAGAGCGGACAGGCGGTCCGCTCTCATCCGATCCCCCATAGAGAGCAGCGGGAGCTGTGACACCTCCCTCTCCGCACTGCAAGCGGAGACGGAGCTGTCATCCGCCGGCTCAGCGGGGATCGGCGGATGGATCCTCGCTGAGCAGCACGGATCCGCCTACGGAGGCAGACTGTGTGAAAGAGCCCTAAAGCAGGCTTTCTTAACCAGGGTGCTGTGAAACCCTAGGGTTTCTCCAGAGGATGCTAGGGGTTCTTTGAGCAATGAGCACTTTTTGCCTCTCAAGTAAGTAATTAATGACAACAATGATGTTTAAGCTACACTATATTAGCAAAAGTATTGGGACACCTGCCTTTACACGCACATGAACTTTAATGGGATCCCAGTCTTAGTCTGTAGGGCTCAATATTGAGTTGACCCACCCTTTGCAGCTATAACAGCTTCAACTCTTCTGGGAAAGTTGTCCACAATGTTTAGACGTGTGTCTATGGGAATGTTTGACCATTCTTCCAGAAGCACATTTGTGTGGTTAGACACTGATGTGGACGAGAAGGCTTGGCTAGAAGTCTCTGCTCTAATTTATCCCAAAGGTGTTCTAGCAGGTTGAGGTCACGACTTGGTGCAGGCCAGTCAAATTCCTCCACCCCAAACTCACTCATCCATGTCTTTATGGACCTTGCTTTGTGCACTGGTACGCAGACATGTTGGAACAGGAGGAGCCAACCCTAAATTTTTCCTTCAAAGTTAGGAGCATAAAATTGTCCAAAATGTCTTGGTATGCTGATGTCTTAAGAGCTCCCTTCACTGGAACTAAGGGGCAAAACCCAACCCCTGAAAAACAACCCTACACCATAATCCCCCCTCCACCAAATGATTTGGACCAGTGCACAAAGCAAGGTCCATAAAGACATGGATGAGCGAGTTTGAGGTGGAGAAACTTGAGTGTCCTGACCTCAACCCAATAGAACACCTTTGGCATGAATTAGAGCGCAGACTGCAAGCCAGGCCTTCTCATCCCCATCAGTGTCTGACCTCACAAATGCACTTTTGGAAGAATGGTAAAACATTCCCAAATACACACTCCTAAACCTTGCTGACAGCCTTCCCAGAAGAGTTGAAGCTGTTATAGCTGCAGAGGTTGGGCCAACTCAATATTGAACTCTATGGACTAAGACTGGGATGCCATTAAAGTTCATGAGCGTGTAAAGGGAAGCGTCCCAATGCTTTTGGTAATATAGTGTATCTGTAAGGGGGAGTATCTCCCCAGTGACCACAAATGTACATTTGAAAATCATAGTAGTGAACAATGAGCTGGAGATATAGAATTTATTAGTGGGGGTTCCCTGTGACTGACAAGTTATTTTAGAGGTCCCGCCATGTTAAAAAAAAAAAAGGGTTGAAAAAGGCTGCTGTACTTTCTGTACAATTATCCTTTATCTGACCCCAAAGCCTCTGCCCCCCAAGCTTCACATATCATCATATTGATTGTTTAGTATGCTGTTAAGTTTCCCACATGTCACTTCTATTGGAGGTTTAAGCCTATCCCTTCTTTGTCCTCTTAATGGGCCTAAAAACACTCTTTAACTTTTCCTTTGGTACTCCCCAAGAACTTTAATGCCATGCTGTCAAGATGTGTAACTTCTGACCAATATTGGTTCTTTGTTGAATGATGTGTCATATGTTATGTTTAATTGAGTATTGCTGAACCAGGAAACAAAATTTTTGCTTGAAGCTGTGATTTCATTTTGTATACCCCTGCAACCTCCCCCCAAACTCCCTCCAATGACACTCTATATCTATATATACAATGTGTTGGCCACACTATGCGAAAATTGTGTTAGATTGGCGGAAAACCTAAACAACATCAGAAAGGAGTGCAAAAAACATAGCTTGTCCAATCATTTTAGGCTACATTATAAAAAGGACTCCAGTCTTTTAAATTTTTGTGGTATGGACAAGATAATGCGTCACTGGAGAGGAACAGATGTGTGTAGTGCAGCATTGCAGAATGAGACATGTTGGATACATGAACTAGGCACCTTTGGCCCAGAAGGTTTAAATGTTGACATTGATATCAACTGCTTTATATCAAATATTTAAATAGGGGTAATATAATATCAACACAAGAAGAATAAACATTATGTATTTATTTAATATTACTGAAATTAACTGATGCTTAATAAGGGTAAAAAAAATATAAGGACGAGACAAATATTGAGCTAATTTCTATTTTTGTATTAATAGTTGAAGTTTGTTTTAAAATGAGTCATATGTATTTTGTTATATACATATATATTTTTTTAATTTTACTAATAGATTAATTGTAATAGTGGGAAGTTTCATTGTTGATGCCCTATCCATTTAACCGATTTACTAATGGATATTGCAATATCTTCTTAGGCCACAAGATGGCGCTAAGGATTAGAGTGGGTTGTTTAGGGTGTTGGTTTTTTTTACACTTAGTTTGTTATTTATAGATTCCCTATGTATTAAGAAAAACTCCCTGATTGTCTTTGCCATTAATTCATTGAATTTGCGTGTAAGGGACGGTACCTGGCTATAGTTTTGTTTTTTAGATGGATATGCGCACCGTGACTTCCTGCTTCTGAAGACGACACGTATTGATGGTGAAACGCATTAAGCTGAACTTCCGGTGCATCATTTCCAGTCTAAGTGGAATGCATGCAGAGAGCAGGTGGCTTCCCCATAGCTTTCCATTACCAGACTGACAGCTTTTCATGTAAGCGGATTTCATTTCTTGCAGTTTTAACAAAATTACCAAGTGGTTTTCACACTATGAGAAGACTGCTCTCCTTCTTCCTCTTTTAAACTCTCTTTCCATTTGAGTCTTTTAAGTACTAAAAAGGATAGGATATCCATGGAAGATGCCAACTAGGAGTTCTAAATAGGTCACGAGGTGACCATAAAAGTGCAGCTAACTTCTCTTGTTATACAACAAGGGGGTCATTGGATTCCGGTGAGTGCAGAGTGTTTCACATGAGCACATGGTGGAATATTATTAACCACTTGCCAACTGCGGTATAGCCGAATGAAGGCTATAGCACGGCCGGCTAGTTCTGGGAGGCCATCATATGAAGGCGTTGAAGGCTGCAGGTTGGGCGCTCTGTGATCACAGTGTCCGGAGGACACTGCTGATCACAGATTGAGGTAAAGAGTCAATCAGTGGCTATTTACTATGTGATCAACTGTGTTCAGTCACAGCTGATCACAGATGTAAATTGAAGCCGTTATTGGTGCTCCTTTCTTCATGCTGCCAGCATGAGAAGAGGGGAAAAAAATATAAACAAAACACTGACCTAAGTCAGTAAGTCAGCGCTCACTGACTCACAGTGGAAGGTAAAATGCATAGACCATATGTGCAAAAAACACACAAGCATATATAAACATATAAAATGGTAAGGCAAAAAATTCTAAAGGAAGGGGGGGGGGATGTATATATAACAAACAAGTCAAAGATGGGAGTGCAAAAACCTCATCTATGAACAAAGTCCTTCGACAGTCCGGAAAAAATCACAGTGTAGATGATTCCTTGTAGTGGATGGTCATGGAGTCCAAATCAAGGACCTATAGACATATGTGGCATATAGAGTGCAGGCAGCTCCTCGGGAGGTGAGGGACCCTCCAGGCATATAGCAAAAATGGAAGAAGACAAAGGGCGCCAGGTCACAATATGAGAAGAGGAGAAGAGAGCCGATAACCGGCTTCTCTAAAAGAGACATTTACATTGATAATCATGGCACTGATTATCAGTGTCCTGGTTATCAATGCAGTCCCAACAATGCTACCAATCTGTGACCACCAGTGCCACCATTCAGTGCCCACCAGTGCTGCCAATAAGTGCCCATAAGTGCTGCAAAGCAGTGCCCATCAGTGCCTCCTCATCAGTGTCACCTATCAGTGGTGCCTTTCAGTGCCCATCACCAGTGCTGCCTACCAGTGCCACCTATTAGTGCCCATAAGTTCCGCCTATCAGTGTTTATCAGTGCCACCTATCAGTGACATCAGTTCCACCTCTCAGTGCCCATCAGTGATGCCTATTAGTACATCCTCATCAATGCCCCCCAGTGCCTCCTCATCAGTGCCCACCAGTGCCAGCTCATCAGTGCCCATCAATGTCCATTAGTGCCTTCTCATCAGTGCCGCCTAATCAGTGCCCATCAGTGCAGCCTCATCAGTGCATATCAGTGAAGGAGAAAAATTACCTGTTTGCAAAATTGTATAACACACTATGAAAAATGTATGTCCCCCCCCCCCCCCAAATTTTCCGTCTTTATCCGTTTATTAAGCAAAAAATAAAAAACTCAGTGGTGACTAAATGCCACCAAAAGAAAGCTCTACTTGTGTGAAAAAAAAATGATAAAGATGTTGTTTGGGTAAAGTGTTGCATGACTGTGCAATTGTCATTCAAATTACGACAGCGCTGAAAGCTGAAAATTAACCTGGGCAGGAAGGGGGTGAAAGTGTCCACTGTCCAGTAGGCAAGTGGTTAAGAGGGACATTTTGGTGTCAAGACACAAGCATTTTTCTTCACTTCTTATGAACTTTTACCTGGATTACACAGGAGTTGCACAAAATTTCTTTGGCATGAGAACATATGTTTTAATTTAATATTTCTTCATATCGGTTGTATTAGCAAGCGCTGTCTAGAATTTATATTGTTTTGAATTTAGTCTTTAGGGCAAGAGATAGCAGCTGGGTTGTCACAATATCATAAATTGATTGTTTTGGCACAGTTTCTGGTTTCGCATACATACAGTACATAACTATACATGTTTAGGCTGGCCAACTCCATCAAAGTAATCCCTCTCTGGTTAACTTCACTTTTTTTTTCATTTTCAATATGTTTATTGAATATTGTAATAAAATGGACATACAGATAATAAATTAGCCTGCAAGGCCCAAAGGTGTAAATGAACAAGTACAGTACAAATAATCAAAACCCTTTAAAATGGTTTGTGTAATTATATAAAGACAGAGAGAGTATAATTCAAACTGAACGTATGACCACAACAAGTAGCAAAAGCTTCTTGCACCCTCTAAGCCTCTTGTCGTAGAGGGCCCAGGAGATCTCGGGCAAGGGAAGGGAGCATTGCCAGGGCTCCTCCAACCCAGTGGGAGTAAGGCACCCCACCCCCATGGGATTAAACTGTGGAGACCCCATCAAGGGTGTCTGGAGACCCAGGAAAACTTCTCCCCCTCTGGCCTTTGTCTAGAGCCACCATTCTAGCTAATGTCAAAGCCAGGGCCGCTTGTATCGTACAGAGAGGGAGAAGAGAATTCAAAGAACCAGTCTCGTGTGTAAAAAAAACTTGTGTTTGGCTATCAAAATATAAGAACATGAGAGTGAAAAAAATAACAATTTCCCCTTTGGAAACAAGTGTTTAACCTTCTGAGCACTCCATATGGTAGAATGAGGAGCAGAAAAAGGATTTCACAATTGGAGGAAAAAGAATAGATGAAGAGTGAGGAGAGAGATGAAAGGGAGGAGAAGCCAAGTTGCTTTTGGAGAAAGAAAAGTCAAAGAGCAAGGGGAGGGGATGTAGGTCTGTCGGGAGGGTCCTTTTGGGGGAATGTCATGCCTGGGTACAGGGGTACTCCAACATAAAGCACCCAAGGTTCCCAGACTGCTTCAAACCTTCACACTCTATCCTGAAGTTTAGCAGCAAGTTGTTCCTGGGACATGATCCAGGAGACTTTCTGCTTTGTTGCTGATATTGAGACCAAGGGCTTCTTCCAAGCTCCGGCTATCGTAATTTTAGCTCACAGAAACATAAAGAAGATCAAGGTCTGAGTATGTTTAGGGGTTTTATCTATCCTGTGGTTCAAGAGAGCTATAGTGGGATTCTGAGGAACAACAACCCCAGTAACTTTCCATATTAGGTGGAGATATTTGTTCCAATAGCCCTAATACAGGGGCAAGACCACCATGTGTGAAACATGGATCCAATTAGATTACACCCTCTGAAGGACAGGGGAGAAGCATCTGGATAGATCCTGGCTAATCTGACGGGGACATAATACCATCTAGTGAGTATTTTAACATTAGTTTTTATTAGAGATATGTTCATGATACCTTTGTAGGAGCGTTGGAGTGACTGGAACCACTCGCCGTGGTCCCACTGTATATCCAAATCAGATTCCCAGGACTGAGCATAGGATGGTTTATCTGCCTTGTCAGCCAGGGCAGAATAGATAGTATAGATGTCTCCCCTCCGATCCATAATATTGGAACACCATTGTTCATAGCTTGTAAGTTTGGGGGCGTGGGGGGGGGGTCAGGTTTTCTAGCCAGATAGAGTGTAGAAAGTGCGAAATTTGGGACAATCTAAATTTCGCAATGGGAGGCATTTCGAGTTTACTCATACAGTATCCGAGAGAAATGGGACCCACTGAGTTAAAAAAGTGTCCTATTCTGAAGAGTCCTTTGTTGAGCCACCAACAAAAGGCTTGTATATTCAAACCTGGGGGAAAGGAAGGGTTATTTAACAGTTGGGAGAGTTATTTGGTACTAGAGATTCAAGAATCTTGTCTATATAGAGTATCACACAATGCCAGGGAGTGAGAGAGGGTGGGGATGAGGACTGTGGATCTCCATTTAGGACTCTAGAGCTGAAAGTCTATACTGTGCAGCCTGATAGTATCACCTTAATTTGGGTAGGCCCAGCACCCCCCGACTTTTCAGGCGGTAAAGGACTTCTTTAGGGCAGCGGTAACCCTTCCTCCCCCAAACAAAGCGGATAATTTTCAATTGAAATTTGAGAAGTAGCGTTTTCTTTATAGGGATGAGGAGGGACCTGAAGAGGTACAGAAGACGTGGTAGAAGAGCCATTTAGATAGAGTTGATCCTTCCTTACCAGGATAGACCACATTTTGCTCATTGTTTTAAATCCTCCTCTAGTTTCCGGAACATGGGGGGATAATTAACAGAGAACAGTTTGTCAATGTTGTGGGGTAGATTAATTCCCAATTAGGGAATGGAGTCAGAGGACCAGGAGAAGGGGAAGTGGTACCTCAAATGGTCTACTAGCTGCAGAGGAACTGACATGTTTAGTGCTACAGACTTGGAGACAATTACTTTTAAGCCCGAGATAGAACCAAAGTCTTGGAGCAGTTGAAACACATTAGGGGTGGAGATCAGGGGGGATGTGATAAAAAGCAGTAGGTTGTCCATGAATAACGTGCATTTATGTTCCTGGGGACCACACGAGACTCCCTTAATTTCAGGGTGCATTCTAATGGCGATTGTTAAGGTTTCAATAGCTATTGCAAAAATTATAGATAAGGGACAGCCCTGTCTGGTCCCTTTTTTTTATGTCAAAAGAGTTAGAATAATGAAGCATCAAATGGACCTGTGCTTGCTGAGCAGAGTAAAGAAACTGAATGATTCCCAAGAATTTAGATCCGAAACCCCATCTTCCTAGTATTTCGAAAAGGTAGGGCCAAGAGACGGAATCAAAGGCCTTCTGGAGGTCAATGGACAAAGGAAAGCCTTCCTGCGGGGTGCCCCCATCCGAATGAGAGTGTAGCAACTAAATTATATTTATAGCTCTCCTGTGACATTTGCTCAGATCAAGGAATTCCTCGTTTAGTTTCTGGATTACAGCACTGCTTTCACGTTTCAGTTGGGAAGAAATTTAAATGAGTTTCCCTCTTAGTACTGCTTTGTGGGCTGCCCAAAGTGTTGTTGGTGAAATGCTGTTATTGTCATTGTCTGTAAAATATTCCTTAAGGGCTTTTTCTAGAATTGTACATTGTATAGGGTCACTCAGGAGGGCCTGATTGAGACGCCATTTGAATGGACCTTCGTCCCGTAAAGAACGTCGGAGAGAAAGTGTCAGCATGGAGTGGTCTGATCGGGGTGTGTCTCGTATTTTGGATGTTATAGCTAGGGGAATAGCGGAAGATCGAATGAAAATATGGTCTATCCTGGCGTACGTGTGATATGGGGCCAAGAAGTGCGCGTAGTTCCTGACATGGGGTTTAATTCCCTCCAGATATCTATCATGGCAAGGGAGTGAAGAGCCTTTGCTATTTTTAGGCTTAGTCTGGGGGGGCATTTTAATTTTGATCACCTTACTTGATATATCCAATAAGAGATCAAATGCTATATTTGAGTCGCATCCACAAATTATGGTGCTGTAAATAGGGCTTCAGTGTTTGTGTCATGGTTTGGAAAAACCCCGCGAGGCCTATATTTAGGGTGTAATAGGAAACCAATGTATAGATCTTTCCATCAATGGAACCCACCACCAACAGGTAACGACCTTCCGAGTCCCTAAGTATTTTGGAAGAGGAGAAATTTAAACGTCTAGAAAAGCAAATTGCTACTCCATGTGTCTAGTTTACGGCATTAGCTATGTAAAATTGGGGGAAGCTCTGGTGAAGGAAGGAGGGGTTGTAAGAGATTGGGAAATGAATTTCCTGTAGGAGAATAACATCTGTCTTTAGGGTATGATGTAATTGAAACAATTTCTGCCATTTTACCGGGGAATTAAGACCCTGTACCCTGTGGGATATAATCTGCATGATTATTTTGGAAGGTTTAGAATTAGCGATGGATAAGAGGTTTGGACAACTCAAAATAGAAAAAAATCTCACCCAGTGAAGACAGGTCGCCCTGCCGAGTAGTGCATCCACAGCCTTTCCAATGTCTCAATCTGGTGAATCGATGTGGGAGGGGTACCAGGCAGACCATAGGAAAAAGAGAAGTTAGAGAAAAAAAAAAAGAAAAAGAGGTAGAAACGGGGAAGCAAAAGAATACAAAACAACAATTAGAGAAAAAATGAAACAAAAAACCCAGTAACCCGCCCAGGTGAGGAAGGGTCCAGCCACTTCCCACCAGAAAACCTGAGAATGGTGATATCCCCGAAAATTGGGGAACATCAATCTGCCACTGAGAGTAAAACATAAATGCATCAGCCCCAGATGGAGGTGCATTGTATCCACTTCGGTCCACCCGCCTAGAGATATAATAGATAACTTCAATAAATAGACCACTGTTCCTTAAAACATGGAGGGAATAGGGCCTGAACAATTGTCGCCAAGCTTCTCCTTAACCCCTGTCAAGCAATCAAACAGCAAAGGTTTCTTAGTTACCTGCCTTGAGCATCAAAGGGGCAACTGCACAGGGTCAATCATATTCCGTAGAGTAATGTATCCAGTGACTATAGTGACTATAGTGGGTCTCAGAATTCGCCCCACCACAGGGGAGAACCCTAGGAGCCACCCTGGATGACATCCCAGCTGTATCTTAACAACAATAAGTATAACTAAGTAGTATAACTAAGGGAAGGTATAATAAGTATAACTAAGTAGTATAACTAAGGGAAGGTATAATAAGTATAACTAAGTAGTATAACTAAGGGAAAGTATAAGAAAAACCTTGAAACTTTAAGACAAATTATACTTCGAACCTGTCAAACATTGGGGAAAATACATTTAAAGAGATTTATGAACAGATATATCTTACTTCTATTGCATTAGT